>NC_134893.1:65688029-65715529 GCF_041734735.1 Babylonia areolata | reverse complement strand
GGAAGGGCACTTCTCTGTTTTCCTGTGTATTTTTACCCACCAGTGTGTTGTTAATGACTTTTGAACTTAAATTTGCAAAACTTTTAACTCGCCTCAGCAAGCTGAGGGTTAGATGCATGCTGGGGAGCGTGCATGTTTTGATGTCCTCTGACATGATTCACAGGATCTTCAGTCTGTGTTTGATCTTCTTGCATGTGTGCATGCATGCATGCGCACACACACAGTCTCAAACACACACACACACAGTAACACATGTACAGGGGGGATGAAGGCACCAGCATGTCTTCAGGTACACTGACCTGGGAGGTATGAAAAATCTCAGCCCTTGTTTTACCCACCAAATTCTTTCACAGGTCAAACAGAGAAGCAGAAAGAAACTCCAGACCACCGACGTCACAGTCCTCAAACAGGAGCACAACGAACAACCAGCATAGTAACCAGTGAGCTACCCTGCATGAGCCAAAAAATGGCACATTTATTTATTTATTTTTATATATTTGCAATGTTTGCTGAGGATCAGTGTGTTTCATGCAATGTTTCTTTCTTCTTTAGCTGATCTGTGACAGCAGTCAGTCCGCTGTGTCAGTGAAATCTCTGCGATTGTACATAGACACTAATATCCCCTAGACAGTCAGCCTTCTTGGCTCATCCAAAAACTAATGAACAGAGCGGTTTTTTTGTTTTTTTTGGCAGCGTCTAGGCAGATAATTTCCAGTTTGGCTTTGCAGTGGACAACTGTCTCTACATGTGGTGATTATCACCATGCCTTGAGAGTCCGACTGCACTGTTGTCTGTCTTTCGCAAAAAGCTAAAAAAGAGACACCTTTTGAAACGTTTGGAAGGACAGTTTTTTTTTTCCTGTATATGTTCACGTACCATTTATTAATATATGTATGTATATATATATATATATATGACTTTTTAACAGTAATTTTCGAAACATTTTACTCACCTCAGCAAGCTTTTCTACAAGTGTCTCCATGTTGTCAGACGACTCTCTGTCAAAATAGTCTTGTCCAGCGCTTCGATACACACACTGTAGCATGATGTCATAGGATGATTGTCTATGAGATATTAGTGTCTATGGTTTGTGCTAGTTTGTGTGTGGGTAATGATCAGTGTTCCTTATGGAGCAGGACTGGGGTAAATTGAAAAGCACACATTTCAAAGTTTTGGCTCTCAGTTTGATCCTTAGAGTATTGGATTGTATTGCTCTTTTGTCACAGCAGATTCTCTGTGTGAAATTTGGGCTGCTCTCCCCAGGGAGAGCATGTCACTCAGTGTGAGCACCATGTTTTTTTTCCTCTTTTTTTTCTGCTTGCAATTATATTTGTTTTCCTGTCAAAGTGGATTTTTGTACATAATTTTGCCAGGGACATCTTGGGATGTTTTACATGAGCTAAGTACATGCTGCACACAGGACCTCTATTGTTTCATCCAAATGACTAGCATCCAGACCACCACTCAGGGTCTAGTGGAGGGAGAGAAAATACTGGCAGTGTGGGAATCAAACCACTGTGCTTAGACTGTCTCGTTTCCAAGGCAGACACGTTACCACTGGGCCAGCACTCCATAACGTAGAAGATCAACAGAGATGCACAATGTATCCAGATGCTTTTTTCCTGGGACGGAGTTTGCCATTGACTCCTGAATTTCATGAAGCGGCCCTTGGAATTTTGACCTCTTGGTCAAAGTGAACCCCAGTTTTGAAAAAGTCACAAGGAACACTAAATGTTACAAACTTGTTATTTACTCACGGGAAAGCTGACACTGTGTCTGTACAGGAACAAGAAAGGAACAAAGAGCAACAAAGAGATGTAATTGCACCAATGTTAAATAATCACAGGAAATTCTTCAAAACCACATGCCGCTTTGAATCGGGTACAAAATTATGAGTTGTCTTTTTTTTGTTTGTTTGCAGTGCTGTGGCCAGGCCTGTGTTCAATCACAATCACAATGGCAGAATGCGCAATCAGCCGCGGCCCAACGGCAATGACGGAATCGCGTTTGTGAGTCGAAATCATCAGGAAGCGGTCAATTTTCTGTTCGAGAGTAAGTCATGTCTTTCACCCCCTGCTCTCTCATTTTCTGTCTGTCTCCCTTGTCTTCTGTCTTGTATGTGTGCCTCTCGCTGTCTCTTCCGCCGTTCTCTGTTCTGTCTGTCATAACTTTGTGGAACTGTAGATTTCTCCTTTCCAGATCATTGGATGCTGGTTGGCAAGCTGTGTCTGTCGTGGGCTAAAGCATGGATCATTTTAGCTTTCCTTCCATTATTCAAGCACTGTTTGGTAATTATTTATGATCCAATAAGGTTAGAATACTCTGCTGAGCAGTCTCAGAAAACTACTAATGCTGTTCATGTATATTTTGTTAAACATCAATGTGTGTATAATATGGTGTGTCTGTACGCCATTTTGTGTGTATGTAATTGTTTGCATGTGTGTTTGTGTGTGAGACTGAAAAGCAATTCAGAGAAAATAAATGGGGAAAAGAGCCTTCAGTAGTTAAAATGAAATTTTGCTGTTAAAATATTTTTGCCATTTTCAGGACAGTTCCAGTTATTATTTTGGTAAGGGCTACCTGTTTGAAGTTTTCCCCATCCAAACTGTTTTTTCTTCAAAACCCATAATTTTCAAGGAGGATTTTGTATCAAGTCATCTCATTGATATGCGTAACAATGTGTTCCAGATTGGAACCGGGCCTTGCGAGATTACAACAAACACGGATCAGCAGATGGTAGGTTTCTGTGGTGATCAGTCTTTATTATTTGAGTGTGTAAGTTTACTCCAGGCCAGAATGAAAAGCATTGGAGGTGGGGGTGGGCACTAGGGGGGTGGGTACACATACACAACAGGCAAAACAGTGAAACATAAACAAAAACACAGTGAATACAGATGTTGCCCAACACATCCATTTCAACACATGCACTGATAGGTATAACGGTTTCTGGTTCATTTTTTTGTTGTTGCCAAAATTATAATCTCTTGGTAACGTCATGAATGCTAATGTACATACATATATATAATCTGTAAGTGTACTTACTTGTTTTGTGTAATGGAAAAAAAAGTAAGAACAAAAACATTTTAAACTAAATGTAATGTTTCAAAAGAACTGGTTCTGTGAACTGGATGCAGGGCCAAGCATGTGCATGCACTCGCATTCTCTCACACACTATTTATTTACTAGTTCACTCACTCGCTATTGCGAACATGATTTTCTTACATGTTAAAGAATATGTGTTCTTAAAACACGAACGCACACTGTGACACACATATACTGCAACATGCACACACACACACACATGCACATGCACACTCAAGCACATACAAGAAACATGCAAAAAAAATTATGCGCAGTAAATGACAAACAAAAGTTGCTTGGTCTTTTCTGTGACTGTGAGCCATTGTGATTTTGTTCTTTGCTCTGTCTTCCAGGAGGACCAGAATGGTACAGACAAAGAGAGCCAAACCCAGCCAGTGAGTACTGACTGTTACTTTTCGAATCAGGGTTAAACGAAGTATATTCTTACAATAATAGTCTCTCCAGAGCCAGACTGTTAGTTTTCTAATCAGGGTTAACTCACTCAGTACGGCCAGTCCTCTCTTCTCCTCTACACAGACCCCTCGGATGTCCAGTGGGTGTCTGAATGACCCAACCTTTAGCTTCTGTCGTCAGAATTGTAGTATTCTTTGTCAGCATTCACCTTCAGTATAAGAGCCTTCCGCTTGCAATATTTTGATGATGGTAATTGGTGTGAAACGCTGTTAACGTCGTCTCTTTCGCCATTCGTATGGAGAGAGTTAAACGAAGTGTATTCTTACAATAATATTCTCTCCAGAGCCAGACTTACTTTTCTAATCGGGGTTAAACGAAGTGTATTCTTACAATACTATTCTCTCCAGAGCCAGACTTACTTTTCTAATCAGGGTTAAACGAAGTGTATTCTTACAATACTATTCTCTCCAGAGCCAGACTTACTTTTCTAATCAGGGTTAAACGAAGTATATTCTTACAATAATAGTCTCTCCAGAGCCAGACTTACTTTTCTAATCAGGGTTAAACGAAGTGTATTCTTACAATAATAGTCTCTCCAGAGCCAGACTGTTACTTTTCTAATCAGGGTTAAACAAAGTATATTCTTACAGTAATAGTCTCTATAGAACCATTTTTGACTCATTTGTGTTATAACCAGGTTTCGGTTGGTTCTGTGTACTTTAACATTGTCATTTTCTCTGGAAACACTCAGTTGATACCAGCTTCGGCATAAAAATAGCTGATTATCTATTCTTTCCACACATTTTAATTATAAAGACATTGCGCTTCAGGGAAGTGCTCAAAAAACATCAAAATATTTTCAGCAAAAAGTTGATGTTATATTTTTATTTTTTTATTCACAAAACTAAGCAGTTTTATGTGAAATACTGACACGCTGATTAATAGCAGTTGTTATATATTTTTTTTGTTGAAATAGGAACTTCTTTTGCTCAGTATGGAAGTTACATTGATACAGACATCTCTCAAAATCACTTTCAAATGGGAGGTCAGTCTTATTAATAAACTTCTGGGGAAATGATTCCCATTAAACAGATCTCGCTCATCTAAAACATTACATTTTATAATATGGCTCTGGGCATAGAAAGGCCTCTGTGTAGACTCAGTGTGCTTGTCTTACATTATCTACATTCGCCCAAGCACCCTTTTTTGGAAAATATGAGATCATACACAATAAAGATTTTAGGCAGGTGCAGTTGTTCATGGAACCTTATTGTTTTGGCTCATTTCGTTTGCGAATAAAAGAAATAAAATACAAGTCATGGGCAGAACACACATAATGAGGCTAACTACACTATCGATGTGTTTACTGCATATGAATATTTTAAAGAGGAAACTAAATTGACAACAGACATAACACATATTAAAGTAGACGTACTTTGGACACACCGAGGCAGCCATTTTTTTATTTTGATATTCAATTGTGTTCAGTCAGTCAGTGAATCACTATAACATATTACTGACAGGAGGTGAAGAAGGCCGCTAAATTTTATTCAGAAATAAAGTTGTGCATAAATGTCCTTCAACACACACACACGCACGCATGCGCAACAAATCAGATTTCATTGCGTTGTCACTTAGGCTCACTTGAAAAGAGAGATAACTCTGGCATCTGCGAACTTTCACTGAAAGAAAAAAATCAAGGTGACAGCATGACCTATTGGGGAAAATGCTGAGGATAATTAGTACTTTGGGTTTTATTGCGTCCAATTTTTGGTCAGCATGGTACAGCATGTAGTGATTTCTTTTGGCCAGAACATTAGTCTTTTGCAAATTGTATTTAATGTCAGAGCCACTGAAAGGTGAAAGTCACATCAGAATGTGTTTTTGCCAGATTATCCAGTATGTCTGGGTGTGTGGGTTTGTGTGCTTTTATGTGTACTGTTGGGCCTGTGTACATTTGTTTGTGCTTTCAATATTTCATGTCAGACTGCATATTTGTTGGATATCTGCATTATTCATTTCTTTTTTCTCTGCATTTTTTTTTCATTTGATTTCTTTATCTAATTGTTTATTTTCATTTTATGTCATTTTCATTTATTTTCATTTATTTATTTTGTTGTTGTTGAAAATTTATTTATTCATTAATTTAATGGATTTTCCATTAATCTGTTTGTGTATCTTATTTTACTTCATTTTTTTCTCCTCAAGGCCTGACTAAGCATGTTGGGTTACACTGCTGGTCTGGCATCTGCTTAGCAGATGTGCTGTAGCGTACTAGATTTACACAAGTCTGAACGCAACAACACCGCATAGAGTAACTGAACTGAACTACACACACACGCACATACGAACGCACGCATATGCATCCGCGCGCGCACACACACACATACAGATATATAAATATATATATGTGTGTGTGTGTGTATGTATATAGTCGAGTTCAGTTCAGTTGCTGTAGGCGGCGTTGTTGCGTTCAGACTTGTAAATTTGTATATGCTACAGCGCATCTGCTAAGTAGATGCCAGACCGGCAACGTAACCCAATGTGCTTAGTCAGGCCTTGACTGGCGTGAGGGGGAAAAAATGAAGTTAAATGAGATACACAGACAGATGAATGGATGAACTGATGAATAAGTAAATTTAAAAAACAAAAACAAACAAACAAACAACAAAAAAACCCGAAAAAGACCCCCACCCCCACCAAACAAACAAACGAAAAAGACCCAAACAGTTCTAAAACAAAATGAAATAAGATAAAGTGAAAATATATAAACAGTTAGGTAAAGAAATGAAATAAGATGAAATGCATGCCTTTGAAGCACCAAATGTTTGTGATATTTAACATCCCCAAAGTGAATGCTGTATGCTGTGGGCTTCTCTGCTACAAAATGAACACAGTTGATCTTCAGCCATACAAGAACTTTCTTGTCGGTAACAACTGGTGTAAAATTGGAGCCCGGAACCACTTCAGTTCCACAACATGAAATTCATGGCAACGTAAAAATGTTTCCTTCCATTTCAGATGGTGAAAGCAATAATACCACTGACAGCAGCTGATGGAAGAATGTCTGAAGCAAGAAAAATAGATTGTATTTTTTTGCTTCCTCCCGAGGCCATTTTAGCTGCCATATTAGGATATTGTGGAATATTCTGTTTTTGACTCACTTGTGTAAGCAAAGCGTCTGTTTTAACCCGGTGTTCTGTTGTGTGTGTGTGTGTGTCTGTGTGTCCGTGGTAAACTTTAACGTTGACATTTTCTCTGCAAATACTTTGTCAGTTGACACCAAATTAGGCATAAAAATAGGAAAAATTCAGTTCTTTCCAGTCATCTTGTTTAAAACAATATTGCACCTCTGGGATGGGCACAAAAAAAAAAAAAAAAAAAATGAAGCCTAATTATATGCAAACTGCATTTATTGTTATATTTATATTTTTTTTAATTCTCTAAACTTGGTACTTTGATCTGATATTCTGACCCAACAACAAGAGCAGTCATTATTATCATTTTTTGTTCAAACAGGAACTTCTTTTGCTAAGCATGGAAGTTTTATTTATTTTGCAAACGTTTTGGTGCAGATAGTAAAAAAGGGAAATTACTCTGTAATTAATGCTAGGGGACTTAATTTGCTTTAAATTGATCTTTCTCAAACATTACATTTTGAAATTATACTCAATACATAAAAAGCTTGGATTTTTTTTAAAGTGTATCACAAGTGAGTCTTGAAGGCCTTGCCTCTCTTGTTTATACAGGTTTGATAATAGTAATAATCATAACAGTATTCTTTTTTTTTTTTTTTTTTCTTATTTTCATGATTTTTATTGGGTTTAAAAAAAATTATTATTATTGTTTTTGATCTATTGGACATGCAATGTGCATATCAGACAGTGTTGGATTCAGTTTAAACACACACACACACACTATTCAGGTTAGAATTTTCAGTTTAGAATGTGGATTTTGGTATCTAATTCAGTATGGTTTTTTGGTCTTGTTTTTTTTTTCTTTTCTATTCTTTTCTTTTTTCTTTTCTTTTCTTAAAAAAAAAAAAAAAATGGCCTCAGTTGCATACAAGTCCATGGACCCTTTTTTTTTTTTTTTCTCTCTCTCTCTTTTTTTTCCCTTCTTTTTTGTGCAGTATATGGGACCTTCTTCATTGGTCAGGGGGGGATGGGAATGGGACATACACTTACATTCACACACACACACACACTCTTCTGTCTGTTTATCTGTGAATGGACATGTCTTTTGTGCTCTAGTGTATGTTGCTTTTTGTTTTGTGTGTATATCTGTCATTCTCTCCCACTTTGCATGTGAAGCATTTCTTAATATTGTCAGCTTCATTCATTTTATGGAAGTGAAATGTTAGTTGGACAGATGTTATGGAGAATTTTCCATTGTACTTCTCTGAGTGTATCCATTGTTTCCATTTGTCTGGTTTATCCTCTGTAGATTTTAGCCTTCCATTGTGTATCCATTGTTTCCATTTGTCTGGTATTGCATTGAATAAAGCTTTGCATTCAAATAGAGTGTTTGCATGGTGCGTGGCAATTTTTTCCACAATTTCTTGTCTAGTCATTGGTCTGTTTTCGTTGTTTATTATAATGTCTGTCATTCTTTCAGTTCCTGCATTTTTCCACAGTGGAAAAAAGGAAACCTTTCCTTTATATTTTACCAGTGTATTGTGCTAATCAGTTGTTTGCTGGTATCAGCAAAATCAATATCTGTAAGGTTCAAATATGTTTTATTTTTAAAATATGTTTTTAGAACTGTTTTCCAAAATAAACTCTTTGTATGCTCTATCCTTTTGGCTTCATTATGTTTACAGTTTATTTGAAAGCACTATAGACCTCTTGAGATTTTTCTAAAATACCACTTGGGGATCAACACCCATGTCCTTGTGTTGTCTTGCAGTAGATGCGTAGCCCACTGTAAATAAAAGCTTTCTTGTGTTCGGTGTGAATTAAGCATATTTATCCCAACCTTTGATACATCTCAGTCCATAACTTTTCTTTTGATTCTTTCAGTTTCATTTGTTGTTATATTTATTTTGCTATAAAAACTTGTAGTACATTCTTTTGGCTCTTGTGATTACTTCTGGTTGGCCAGTGCTCTGCATCACATAATACAGTTGAGAAAGCAAAATCGTTTTTATGATTATTGATTTCCCAGTAATTCCAAGATCTCTGTGGCTCCAACCGTGGATTTTTTTTAATTTTTTTTTTTCAGTTTTTTCCATTCTGCTTTTCTAGTTATCCTCAACATCCCCTGTGCTATTATTATTTGTGAAGAATATTCCAGACATTTTAAAACTTATTTACTGTTATAAATGGAACATTTACTTTGTGAATTTGCCTTCCTAACCTCATGGCTTTTTGTTTTGGGGTAATTAAGTCTTAGCCCCCAAAAAGCATGAAAAATTATCTGTGTTGTTTTTGACCTGTGTCGTGCCTTTACTGTTGTGAAGGAAAAGTGTGTCATTGGCAAGCAGTTTTATTTTTAATGTTGTTCTGATCTATTGTTGACAGATGGTAGTGGTATGCCATTGATTGGGCTACCTCTGATTTTGATTGCAAGCAGATTCCACTGCTAAAACAAAAGCTAGGGGGGGAAAGGGTCATCCTTGTCTAATTCTGCATTTTAAAGGGAATGGGTTTGAGATCCAGCCACCATGATTTTTGCGACTAAATGCGTCCGTTAGAAAAAATTTAACCCAGTTTCTGAACTGTTCCTTAAATCCGAAAAATCACGAATGTTTCCATTAACCCTTTCGCTGCCAGGAAAATAAGATTTAAGTGAAATTTATTTGCCAGGGTTTTTTCACAAAAAACGGGTATAAATTTTCAATAAATTCTGTGCTCTTTCTTATTGGAGAAAGACCCATAAAAGTATATATTTTCTGAAAGGTAAATGAATAAAGAATACAAAACATGATGATTTCCTATTTTATATATTTTTAGTGACATGCTGTGTTGTTTGAAATCAGTGTTTTGTTTTTTGTCACATTTTCAGCTTGTTCATTACAAACATTAGTCAGGTAATTTGCACTAGACTATCATATTTTCTGGACAAATGGGTATCTGCACACACAAAATCATACTAGAACCACAATTAATAAAAAATAAAAAATAAAAAATAAAAGAGATAGATGCACAATGCATTGTGACTTCTCCAAGTGATAATATGGATGTGAGGCCAGGCCCCCTCATTCTCCACCCCTCTCCTCTTCACCCCTCTCACACGGTCACGTTATCCAGTTCTCATCAGACCGCGTTGGCTGAGTGCCAAGAAAATCGCTCGCACTGTGTCCTGCTAATAATTTGGTCACTCTGTGTTGTCTGCTAGAGCTGTACAGCCGGTATCACTCACTGGTAGTCAGATCTTGGCCACTCTCATGATTGCTCCCTTTATTTTCTATCAAATCATCCTATAAATGTTCATCATTGTCTTCTCCTTTGAATTTATGCTTCAGTTCTTTCTGAGCATCAGCTAAAGAAAGCAACCTTGGCTGATTTAGTTCACCACGATCGCATGTCTTGAGCACAGTGTCAGTCCGACATTTTGTTGAACGAGCGAGGAGAGGAGTCAGGCAAAACACTGCGACAGTAACCCAACCAAAACGTTCAAATAAAGGACTGCCTCATGACGTAGATGGTGTTTCTAGCTATGAATAGAATCTAGAAAGATCCCCCAATCTACTAGTATTTTTGTTAACAAACTGAACGTAAACCAGGGAAATGTCAGAATATTTCGATGACGAGTTATCTCGTCATTGTGGCAGCGAAGCGTACATGCTTGCGATAACGAGTTCTCTTCATATAGGCAGCCTAGGGGGTAAGAATTCCTTTGAAATGGAGTCGAAAGCTTTTTTTTTTTTTTTTTTGCCTAAGGCAAGTAGATACCCTGATTTATTTGTTACATTAAGATACTCTGTTGATTCATCTATGTTGGTATGACACTCGCTATATTTCTGCTTTTAAGTATCCAACTTGTTCTTTATTAATTAACTTTTCTAAAAAAACAGTACTGTGCCTTCTTGCTGGCACTTTGGCCATTATTTTGTAATTCAGTAGTTGATTGGCTGGGTGATGCCTTGCAGAATCGTATGGTTCATCTCCATAGGATTAAATTCATAACAAAGTTTCTGTTTAATAGTTAACACACGCACACACACACACACACACAATTTTCTGTTTTAAGTGTAGATTTTAGTATTTATCTGATTCAGTAGTTGATGGGTTGGATAATGTCTTATAGAATCATACATACAGTGAATCGCCATTGGATTGAATGTAAGATATGATTTCTACTAAGCCTCCTTCTCCACACCAAAAGTATAATATTGATGTTAATATACAACGAGGCCAGGAGAACCAAATGATTTACAAATAGTAACTCGCTCCATTCACAAGGTACACAACTTCAAGTTCATACTAATGAGAAGAAGAATAAATAGTAATATACAATGTGCATGATATCAAATACTCAAAACACACACCCACACACACTATCAAGTTAGATTTTTAATTTTTTAATTTTAAAGCGCATATTTTGTTATCTTAATTCAGTAGTTAATAGGCTCGGTAATGTCTTGCAGAATCATACAGTTCTCCATAGGATTTAATTCAAAATAAGAGTTCTCTTAAGCTCTCACCTCCACACCCAAAAAGTGTAACTACTACTACTACTACTACTACCAAGAAGAAATAGTAGCATACCATATCCAACATATCAAGTAGTTGTCTTAACACACATACATACACACACACATACCTCTTGCTGTTTCATTGACATTGTTTACACGGCAGTAGCCTAGTGAGTCGACAGAGCACATGTCGGTCCTGTCTTTAACTCACTCAGTACGGCCAGTCCTCTCTTCTCCTCTACACAGACCCCTCGGATGTCCAGTGGGTGTCTGAATGACCCAACATTTAGCTTCCGTCGTCAGAATTGTGGTATTCTTTGTCAACATTCACCTCTTCAGTATAAGAGCCTTCCACTTGCAATATTTTGATGATGGTAATTGGGCTGAAACGCTGTTAACGTCGTCTCTTTTGCCGTTCGTATGGAGAGAGTTAATCAAGTTTTGGGGCCATGTGTTCGGGTGTTCTTTGATCAGGTGTGGGCCGGGAGCAGGATTAGCGTGAGTGAACTCGACTCTTACACCTTTCCAAATCAAAGATTAGAAGATTACCTGCACACATTTTGAGCATTTTTACTGAGCAGGATATAGGCTGGGCAAAATTATTTTGTTTTTGTTTTTTGCTTCTTTTTTTTTCTATGAAGGCAAGGGTTCAAGTTGAGGTTCAATTTTTTTTTTTTACCTTTAAAAAAAAAAAAAATTATTTATTTATTTATTTATGTAAGCTTATCTATTATTTATTCACCCTTTTTCTCTTTTTTTCTCAAGGCCTGATTAAGCGCGTTGGGTTACGCTGCTGGTCAGGCATCTGCTTGGAAGATGTGGTGTAGCGTATATAGATTTGTCAGAACGCAGTGACGCCTCCTTGAGCTACTGAAACTGAAACTAATACCTCGTCTGGTCATTGATAAAAAAAAAAAAAAGTCAGTCTGAGTGAAGGAAAGATTCCTGATGATTGGCGTCACACAAACCTCACACCCATCTTCAAGAAAAGAAGTAGACTCTCAGCCAATAACTACTGGCGTGTTAGTTTGACCTGTATCTTGGGGAAGGTGATGGAGAAGATAGTGAGAGCAGAGCTGATTCACCATCTGGAGGAGAACAGACTGATCAGTGATAAACAGCATGGCTTTGTGAGTGGGCGCTCATGTATCACACAGCTGCTTGATGTGCTAGACTTTTGGACGAAGACTGGATGAAGGAACTTCATGGATATAACATACATGGACTTCCAAAAAGCCTTTGATAATGTCCCTCACCGTAGACTTCTCCAAGATCAAAGAATGGGGCTCTCGACTGTTGGCCGCCGTTCTTTCTCTGTCGCTGGACCATGCAACTGGAATGAACTTCCTCTTTTGCTTCGTCAAGTCTCCACACTCAGCTCTTTCAAGTCTGGCCTTAAAACCCACCTCTTCCCAAAATAGCCTCCCTTCCCTGCCTCTTCCTTGTCTTCATTTTCCCCAGTTTTAGAGTTATACATACATGTGAATGACTGGTGCGAAAGTGCTTTGATTTGTCTCTGCACAAGATTCAGCGCTATACAAATACCATTATTATTATTATTATTATTATGAACGGCCAGGTGCTCCAATGGACTGAAGGTTTCCTGAGAGACAGGCAGCAGAGAGTGGTGATTGGTGACGCACAATCAAGACCAGCTAGTGTGACTAGTGGAATCCGTCAAGGGAGCGTGCTGGGCCCAATCCTGTTTGTCATGTACATCAATGATTTGCCCAATTGTGTACACAGCAATGTTTGCCTTTTTGCAGATGACACTAAACTTTTCTCCAGGAGTGATCATGATGAGGTCAAACATATATTACAGGAAGACTTTACAGATTACAGAACTGGTCAGAGCAGTGGCCCCGCCGCTTTCACCCAGAGAAATGTCATGTCCTGAAACTGGGGAGAAATACGTTGGGGACAGTGTACCAGATGAGAGGGAAGAACACTGATGACGAACCTTGCCCAGCCAACTTAATAGAGAGTGAAGTGGAGAAAGACCTTGGTGTCTACATAGACAACAAGCTCTCATTCAAAGGCCATGTGGCTCAAGCAACGTCAAAGGCCAATAGGAGGCTAGGAGTGATAAGACTAACTTTCGACCACCTGTCAAAAGAGACATTCATCCAGTTATACAAATCTCTCGTCAGACCTGTGCTGGAATACAGACACTCAGTCTGGCAGGCCCAACATAAGACATTGTGTGCTGAAATAGAGAATGCCCAACACAGAGCAACAAAACTCCTGTCCTTTCTCAAAGACAAACCGTACCCAGAACGTCTAGCTGCCCTCTGCCTCTCCAGTCTTGAGCATCGACGTGCCCGTGGTGATATGTTAGACCTACATAAGTACATCCATGGCATCTACAAAGTACAAAATCCAGAATTTCAACTACTGGAAGGAAGGGACACAAGTGGTAATTGCCTAAAAGTCTACAACTACAAGGGACATAGCCGTTTGCTTATCAGAAGTAACTACTTGGCAGAACGTGTCATCAACACCTGGAATAACCTTCTAGACTTTGTAGTTACAGCACCAACAGTCAACACTTTTAAGACCAGACTGGATGCCCACTGGGCAAACCTACTGCCACAACACAATCCTGCTTGCTAGGAAAAGGTAGGACCGAAAGACCTGTATCGCCACGCACACAAGTAGTAGTTCAAATCGGACGGTGAACAGGCATTAAAAAAGGCCTCGAGAACCATAAGTTCAAGTTCAGTTACCTCTCAACAAGATTCCCTTTACAGCCATCTTATAAATTTTGCCCCTCGTTTCTGCATTTCATGTGAAGCTCACTGAACAACATGTCACCAAATTTCTTCATATTTATTCTAGACAAAATTGATCTAAACTTCGAGTCAAGATTGTTTTGTGTTTGTTGTGTTGAACTTTCGATCTTGGAAGACCTATTTTTTTTACGGCGTCGCCACACTGTGAACAGGGGAAAACAGTATGAGAAAAGTCTCCTTTTCCATTCGGTGCCCATTCTTTCACAAACACTACTCTCCTGTCTTTTATATTAATATTGGCATTGTAATGAATGCATTCTGCCATGAGTTCAGAAGTATTCTGAGGTTGACATTTTAAGCACTGCCATTTCAGATGTTTTGATTCACCAAGCCAAAAAAAAAAAAAAAAAAAAAAAAATCATGATGTCACATGCAAACGTACATATTCCTTACCAAGCTTTGATAAGTTTTCAAACTCTGGATACATTTCTGAATGACTCTTCACTGCCATCAAGGCACAGACTCATGTCATCAGCAAACTGAGAAAGGAATACCATGTGTGCTCTTACTTTTTATTCCTTTTATTTGACCGTTCTGTCTGATAAAGGCGGACAACACTTCTGCACAAATCAAGTACAAATACGGAGAGCATGGGTCTCCCTGTTGCAACCCTCACCCCTTTTCTAATACTGAATCATTTGGAATAATGACCATTTACATAGACACAGGATGTGAGTTTATTGTAAAATGTGAAAACCCACTGAATTATATCTGGACCAAAATTTAAAAAACTTAAAAGGACCTAGAGACACTATCGAATGCCTTCTCATAGTCGACCTTAAAAAGCATCCCAGGAATATTTTCCTCTTCCATATATTGTAATACATCATATTTTTCTGATATTTTCACAATAGAACATCCTTTCTTGAATCCTTTTTGATCTTCATTAATTATTTTTGGCAGAACCATCATAATACAGGTTTGTAATAGCAGCAGATGCTATTTTATAGGTCGTGTTTAATTGTAAAATAGGCCTCCAATTGTTTTTTTAAATATTTTTTTTAGGTTTTTACTCCTTGGGAATACAAATGGTTACCCCTGTCTCTGTGTAACTGACATGTTTACTGAAGCTATCATTAATTAATCTTGTTATACTAATTTGTTTACAAATTATTAGATTGTTTAAAATAATGATATGCAATTTTGTTTTCCATCGTAATTCTGTGATTCAGCTGTGGTTGTTTGAAGCATTTATGGCCATGATTTAGATTTTTAAAGATGGTTTGGTTGTGCTTATATATTCAAACTGAAATATTTGGATACTGAAGAAAAGTGGTGTGTGTGTATGTGTGTGCCTATATGTGTATGTGTGCCTCTGTGTGTGTGTGTGTGTGTGTGTGTGTGTTTTCAGACTTCAAAAAGTTTGACCTGGATGAGTACTGGGGAAAGAAGACGATGAGCAGGGTGACGGAATCCAGCTGAGAGCAGAGAGAGGGAAAATACCTGTCTCAAATCATTATAACCAGCTCTTTTTTTTTTTTCTTCTCCTCACTGAGTCATGTCATTGTATGTCATATTTTTATCTTCAGTGTCATACGGCCATTTTCATGTGTACAAAGATTTTAATCATTAGTCATTAAAAGAATGTTTCACATCAAACATGCGTGGTGTTTTTTTGTTTTTTTTGTTTTGTTTTTTTGTTTATTTCTTTCCTATGTTGAAGTGAATCTGAATGCTCTTAACAAATTTTGATGAGTAACTGAGCAACTGATTTGGATGAGAAGACTGATTTATTCTCAAATCTTAGTGTTTGAATAATCTAACTGGTTGATGGTTCAAATCAGATTTGTTTGCAGTTGGATTTAGTTCAGAACATTTCTGCATTTTCCTTATCTTCTGTGCTTGTGGGTACAGCTTCCACGCTCACTCATTTAAACAAATGACCTTTAAAAACAGTGGGTGTGTGAACATTCATACTCCACCATTTTTCAAATGGCAGCCTCAGGAGTGGAAAAATTATGTAAAACGAAATCCACTCTGATAGGTACACAAATATATAAGCATGCACCCAAAGACTGACAAGCACGTTGGGTTATGCTGCTGTCAGGCATCTGCCTAGCAGATGTGTAGCGTATATAGATTTGTCTGAATGCAGTGACACCTTGAGAAACTGAAACTGAAACTCAGCCATTCTGGTCTTTGTGTTTGTTCAGCATAGTTCCACTGTCTCTCCAGTCATTTCCAATCAGAGTGGATGTTCTCTCTGTCTCTTTCTCTCTCTCTCACTCTCTCTCTTTGCACTCACGCAAAGTATAACATAGGCCATTTCAGTTCTTCCTTTGGAAGGAGATTCTTTTGAAAAAAAAAACACAAAAAATTATTTTCACAAAAGAAAGCCGTGTTACAGCTCTTTTTTTCTTTTTATTTATTATTTTTTTCAATACAGATATATACAGGGATCTCGTGCACTGATTGATTAAACAGTCTTGCATGAGAAAAAAAAAAAGCATCTGACATTTCAGAGTGAAAAGATGCATTGGCCCAGTCTGACTTTGTTTCAGTATCCTTGCTTTTACCCATTTTCTGTTCAGAAACTTACAATTTAAGAAAATTTCCCTGTTAACACTTACCTCCCCACCTCTCTCAGCTGAAATAAACAAACGCTTTTCAAGAAATATGAAGTGGAAATGCACATGAACAGACAAAAAACAACTTTTTGTTCTAAAAACAAAACATACAATCACCATGAGGCTGATGGTTGAAACCAGTTATTGAACTTATTCACAGCTTGCTTCTTCGACAATATCTTTTGTTTAATGACATTTATTTAGTAAGATACAAGAATTTTATTTGCAGTTGCTATGAAAACATCTTGCCAACCAACATTTAATTTTTGAAAGACCAAAAATGTCCAAAACACTTTGTTTCTATGGAAACAATTTATCAAAAAAAGTATCTTAATCTTCCAGAGTTAATATGTTTAAGCGTGTAGTCCAAAGCTGTAAAAATATTCTGACATCTTAAAATCTTTATAAATTCAGACAATAAGAAACTGCTTCATTATAATTTTTTTTTTAAACCCACACCTTTGACCCTCATGACTGACCTTAAAAAAAACTCGCTTTAAGTTTCAAGGAGGTGGGAAAAGCGTGTGGACTGAAATAATTTAACGACTTGACCAATCAAAATGGTGAAACCGTAACATCATCACAGCTGAAGACGAGCAAGCATAATATTTTGCCTCTGCAATGAACTACCGACTGCGTCTTGACCAATATGGACGTTTTTGTAATGTACAACCATTTTCTCTGCACTTACTCAATGTATGTTACAAGTTCATTTTAAATTGCTGACACACGCCCACATGTGGCCCACATACATCCTAAAACCCTCTTGGCTGAGAGAGTGGGGATGTAACCTGGGCAAGGCACTCCCCATTCACATCAAATTCTAGCCCAGATAGTCCAGACAACAGCTGCCTCTCTACTGTTCTGATGGTCATAGTTGGACATGACTATCATATGGTGGGTGTGCGTGTGAGTAAGTGTACACAAGCACTTAAATGTATATGCATATTTGTCTACACTCTCAACTGTTTGTCTAGACTATGACTTTGTGTCAATATGACTTCTGATTTATGTTTGTACCTTTTATGTACAACCCCATTCAAAAATATTCCTTGTGACCCTGGTACACTTGGTAGTCATGATATATTGTATTCTATTATATTTAGATAAATTATTGATTAATTACATGAGAAAGAAGGAAAAGGAAATTCATAAACACAAGCAAAAAACACAGCACAAATAACATGTTCAAATCATTTTGGGTTATGTCTGAAAACACACACATCTCAGAAAAAATAATACGTTTTTATTGTGTCTTTTTTTTCTTTTCTGGCAGTGAGTCTCCATGCATCATTACTATCACTGTGAACAAACATGTAAGTCTCACAAAAAAAGACTGAACATGTTCTGTGTACAGAAAACTGCCAATTAAAAAACAACAACCAGAAGCCATGCAATAAAACCAAAAAAAAAGAAGCAAACAAGCCTTGTACTGAACATGTTCTACGTGCCAAAAAGTGCTAACTCTTTACCACTCACAAAAATAATTAAAAAAAAAAAAAAAAAAAAGTAATGCTGAAACAAATGATACGTTGAACATGTTTTTTGTGCCAAGAGCTGTCAACCCTTAGCCACTCACAAAAATGAAATAATCCACAAACAATCAAAAAATAAAATAATACAGCATATGCAAGGCAATGTTTCAGTTTTAACTGTAATGCACTAAAAACACACATCATGCAAGATATGCTGGCACTGACTAGAGATGGAATAATCTGATTATTCAGAAAGTGAAGGGTTCAACACAAAATAGTTATCTAAGTTTACAGGTGGCTTTTCCCAGATTATTTTTTTTAAACACTTTTTGTTTGAATATCAAAGAACAAAAGCTAGTGGCACTATTATCCTGATGTCAACCTTGTGCACTTTTGTATTCACTCATATTGGTAAAAAAAATATTTGTTTTGTGTGTGTTGGAGGGTGTGTGTGGGGCTGGTTGTGTGAACTTATCAAAAGTGTTGTATCATGTTGTAGTTGTGTAGTATTTTATAGTTTGTTAATGTGAGACAGTACTGCTTGAGTTTATACATATTTCATTCTAAATCATGTCACAACATCTGCAGGTTTATAATATGTTCAGACCCCAAGTGACTTTGAAGCTTGTTAGTGGGGAAAAAAAAGGGAACAATTTTCATTGCCAAATACTACCATCATCAACCCTTATCAAATATGTCATTTATATGTATTTCATGAGACAAGTAGTGTAGTAGAATTACAAATTCAATGATCAATTTTCACCAAAAACATAGATTCAATACAAGCAATTTCATTCACGCAAATTATGTGCAATCCAAGAGTCATGACAAGAACAACCATGGCTGATTTAAAAAAAAATTTTTTTTATGGTTACATACTGTGTATTATCAACATCATTTGACGGGAAATCAACCAAGTGGTTAAAGTGTTGGACTTTCAATTTGAGGGTCTTGGGTTGAAAGCCCAGTCACGGCACCTGGTGGTTAAAGGGTGGAGATTTTTCCTATCTCCCAGGTGCACATGTGCAGACCTGCATGTGCCTGAACCTCTTCCATGTGTATACACATGCAGAAGATTAAATACACATGTTAAAGATCTTTTAATCCATGTCAGTAATCGGTGGGTTATGGAAACAAGAAAATACCCACATGTACACCCTTGAAAACAGTATAGTTGCCTACATGGTGGGGTAAAAAATGGTCATGCATGTAAAAACTCACTCATGCATATGAGTGAACGTGGGAGTTGCAGCCCACAGATGAAGATCCAACAGTATCACAATTGAACATAGTATGCATGCAAAACAGCACTAGCCTAGAAATTTTTTTTTTTTTTTCTCCTTTTCTCTGTCTCCGGTTATAGTGCTGTAACCATCATCATCATTCTCCATGGAGTGAATGACAAGTTGAAAAGAAAAAAAAGAGAAGAGATTTCCAGAAGGCCTGTGATCATTATACAGAGAGACATATTCAACAACCAACTCAGTGCTATCAATTACCATAATAACTTCCGCAAAGAGACCTGTACATGTCACAGACAACAGCAAATACATACCAAAAAAGAAAAAGAAAAAAAAAAGAACAAATATTTACAACAAAGAAAGCATAAATACAGATGTTGGTACAACTGGTTCAAACCGTTTGGTTATTATGTATCAGTTTTGTTTGGATACAAAACAAAGACATGAATCATGAATCACCCTCGTGAAAAAAAAAAAACGTAAAAAAAAGAGGGATGTTTGTACACATGGAGCTAATTTTGTGTTAAAAACAACAACAACAGCACACACACACACACACGCTGGTCAGCAATTTACAGACACATGCTATCGTTTGCAGACTGTACAGTCATCATCATCTTTCTCCTCTTCCTCATCTTTATCATGAGTTTATCAAATGAAAACAGAAGAAGAAAATTTGTCAAACTTGGTACAACTTATATCACTTATCAGTATCTCCATGCGTTATCCCATTGCGGGTGATTTATTTGTGCATTCAAAAGGAACAATACTAAACTGCATGGCCATTAAAAAACAACACAAAAAAACATTGACAACAAAAAATATGTATGTGGGTGGCTGCATTGTGGAAAATCATTCACAATGGACCACCCTTTTAGACATGTCACAACATTATCAATGTGTCACCTGTGAAACACCCAAGATTCTTTATTAAAGATTGAAAGCTTAAAACCAACACGAAATTTAAAAAAAAAAGAAAAAAAGGTTAAAATGGCTGACTACAAACTGAATCATTATCCATGACATACCGTGCTAAAACACGCAAGGTCTTTGCAGACATTATCATGAACTATCGCTACATTTTTTTCAGCCAGTTCTGATGTCAAGGCTTTATCTGATGTTGGTTCAGATATACAATGCAGTTCTTGTGATCCATGACACTGCATGAAGGGCCTTGTAACTTTTCTCAAGTCTTCCAGTAATGATGCATGTAGTTTGTGTGTATACGGATGACATTCAGGTGTGAAGTGTTCCATGACACTGCATGTAGGGCCTTGTAACTTTTCTCAAGTCTTCCAGTAATGATGCATGTAGTTTGTGTGTATACGGATGACATTCAGGTGTGAAGTGTTCCATGACACTGCATGTAGGGCCTTGTAACTTTTCTCAAGTCTTCCAGTAATGATGCATGTAGTTTGTGTGTATACGGATGACATTCAGGTGTGAAGCCAGTAACAGTGGACTCCCATCGACTGTTAGTTTCTGTTCCATGACACTTTATGGGACTTTACGTAAATTTTCTCAAGTCTTCTAGTAATCATGCATGTAGTTTGGGTGTACTAAGATGAAGTTCAGGTGTGAAGCAGGCAACAGTGGACCTTCATCGACTGTTGCTTGACCTGTGGTGGGCCTGTCCAAGACTGCGCATCACTTGATCAGCTCATAAACCTGTCCTCATGTGTGTGTGTGTGTGTGTGTGTGTGTGTGTGTGTGTGTGTGTGTGTGTTGTGAGCACTAGTATTTGTGCATAGATATCAGTGGTCAAGGGCTTTCATAAAGCTGTTTATATTTCTGTGACCATTTTTTACCCTTGTCATTTAGAAAGCGATTCTCTGCTGTGTGTGTTTTGTTTTTGATGACACACCAAATGCTGACAAGCAGCAGAGGATCAAACATGCAAAATTGCTTGATCTTCAGCATGTGAGTACAGATGAAGGGGGGTTAAGGTACTGACAGATCTGCACATACACTGACCTGGGAAACTGGAAATATTCATCATCTCTTCCCATAGCCCATCACACAGACATTGTCATGATCTGAGCCTAACACCTGACGGGCAAAAGCTCAATGCTCATGTGATGTTCACAGAAACCAAAAGTGGAATATAATTACCTCCCTTGATATATGCACAGGAGCAGAAGAGACTTACCATCAGCCATTTTGTGACTGAGTTCAAGATTTATATATGAGATGTTCAGTGCGAATTTACAAGCCTCCAGTTGCCACTTGAATGTGTGAATGCTGTGCACAGAATAGACACCAAAGCTCAAACAACTCATCTATCACACCTGTCTGAAAAAGATGAAGAAAAAAACAACTGAGGAGCAGTCAAGAATCTGTGTACACAGCTGAGACATGCACTACCATGACAAGAAGTGATAACTGAAATAAAATAAGCACATTTAACTGGTACACACACACACACACACACTCGTATCTAGTGGTGGGCTGCTGGGATCAAGAGATAGAGAGAGAAAGAGAGATGAAGAGAATCAGTGCTTGTTTTCCTGACAATGCTTGGGTTTATGACAGCTGAGCTGAGCTGACCACTTGTGTTGGGCATACACTTGTGACTTCTCTTGCATCTCTTGCATCCCCAAAGCGTAAGGTGCAAAGATACATTATTCATGAGGTCTATTGGCTACTATTATTTCTTTCTTTTTTTTTCACAATATATTTTACAGTGTTCTTTTCTTTCTGTTCTTTATTTCATCCTCTGTGGGCTGCTTTGGGAAGTCACTGGACTGTGATTCTTCCCTGCTGTGATTTATATGATAGTCAGTCGTGTCTGACTATGACCATCAGAACAGCAGAGGAGGCAACTGCTGTTCCGACTATTTGGGCTAGAATTTGATTATAGTGGAGAGTGTCTTGCCCAAGTTACATCCCCACTCTCTCGGCCAAGAGGGTTTTAGGACAGTCGGCATTGGGATGGTTCCCAAAGGCCAACTAGCCCACAAGGCTGCAGCACTAAGAGCCAGTGCAGTTTTGCCTCCTAGTTTGAGAGTCATAGTCCTTCACAAAAGACTAAGCTGTAGATGGTTTCCCATTGACTGGAGAAACCATTGATAATACAGTTCTCATTCTGCTGTTGGCCCATATGTAAACTTATGTCAATCTGTGGTATAAGCCGAGTGTTGGGCCTGAATTTAGAGCACCTCTAAACTGTGACTGGCGTCTCTGGATCACTTGCCACAGGGGATGATAGTTGAGATATCTGAGGAGTTGGTACGAGATAAAACTACAGTCAAATAAGACATACAGCTGGCTCTCTCCCACAAAGAGAAACTGAATGACCCCCAGTTGCAGTCTTTGAAGGGTTTCTTATTTACATTTTCCTTTTTGATCTTTGCAAAGTTATTTTCAAAGAAAAGAAATTATTTCATTCTAAACTGTACATGTTTTCCTCCACAACTGTACTGTTTGAACAATTTTCACTCCCCATGAATTTTCAGTTATTATTGTAGTGCTATTCATGATACCAGTGTGACATTTGAAAGCAGTCTTGATGTTTTTTCTTCTCTTCGTCATCTAGCATTGTTTTTCATCATCTATTTCTGTCGACAGTTCATTCAGGATTGAGGTCTTTCACTCCACTGACACATCTTAAAAAAATTCACTGATGCTTGCAAAAGTTTCGCTGTCTTGCAGTGACTCAAAGTTGTTTGCTGACAAAAAACCGAAGATGTCATTTTCCTCAGTTAAATCTACCTGGCTAGAATACATACTTTCTACTGGAAAATGTGGGTCTTGTGGGTGAGATGTAGGAATGGTGTGCAGTTGAGAAACCTTTTGATTGGTTGACTGCAGCAGATCAGTAGTGATACCAAGTGTCTGACATGCTGCATGAGCAGGAATTCTGGAATTGGGTACCAGCAGTTGATTGGCTTTTGGTCGGAGTCTGACCGACTTCATTGCTGAGAAAGGAGCAGGAGAAGACTCTTGCAATTCTGAGACACTGCTGAAATCAGAAAATTTTGGTTTCTTGAGGACCTTCAGCTCCTCTGTACAAAGGAGCGGTGCGCTCTGGTTGCTGAAAGCTGTGGTCTTGCTGAGGGGCAGAGAGACAGGGTCACTGGCGGTGATGGTGCAGGCTGCCCCTGGCCCCATCTGGGGAATCACAATGGTCTCCAGTTCAGTTGCCCGTTTTGTGGCAGACTGAGTGACTTCATCTGCAGCAGGATTGTAGCGTGCAATAATTTGTTTTAATATCTGTGCTGTTTGGGGGTCAGAGACTGTGATGGTCATGATTTTATCATTTGATGGACTGTCCTGGGGGGCACCGACGGTCTGTGGGATCTGCTCACTGGAAGGAACAGGGACAGCACTGGAAGCCGGCCTGACTGGACAGCCAGTTAGCACTGGCTGCTTAGCAGCTGCAAAACCCTCTTCTGAAAGTGCAGAATTCTTCTGGTCATATCCCTCATCCATCACTTCATCATTTACGAAGACATCATTGGGGTTGATGAGAAAAAGGTCATTGCTTTTGTCATCTGTCATGTTGACATAGGAACCCAAATCATCAGAGGTGCAAATGTCACTTTGCTTTCGGTTCTGCACAGATGCTCTTGTGTGAAACTGAGAATTCACAGACTGATTGACAGAGACATATTGAGATGGAATCTGTTTGACTAGTGGTGATGAAATCAGCTGGGGCGGTTGAGGAGATGAAGCATAATGAGCAAAAGCAAAACTGCCTTGATGACTATGCTGTTTTGCTGAAACCTCATTGGAAGCTTGTATATTCTTCATAACCTGAAAGTAGTCTTCACGAGAAAGAAGCAGATCCTTTGGGCGTCCGTCACGACCCTTGACACGAAGGGAATACACTTCTGGAGAACGCTCCTTGATAGTCAGAACCATCTGCTGTTCAGGTGCCGTGATGACAGTTGTTTCAGTTTGCCAGTCTGCCAGTGCCTGACTGTTCACCACCGGATGAGTCATCATGCTGAACTGACTGTCGGCAGCATTTTTTGCATTCCTGTGGAACTGCTCCTCAGGGTCAGGGTCAGCTTCATAGGCCTCTTGAGGCCCCCCCTCCAAAGGAAGAGGACTAACAGATAAATCAGGACTTGGGCAAGCGCTTGATCTGGAGGACTTTGACCCTGCAAAGGAGGGTAGTGATGGGCTACTGGGGTCAAGGAGGTCTCCATGGGACGGACTGCACTTTGAAATGAGGCAGCCATGCTCCTTGTGTTGCCTCAGCTCCTGTTCCAAAGCAAAGCATCTTTTCATGAGCTGATCTCGCTGCTTGACCAGCTCACAGTTGTCCTTTTCAAGCTCCGCCTTTTCCTGGGGAGAGTAGAAACAAAACAATGTTCGAAGTGAAAAAAGAAGAAGAAAAAAAAAGAAGAGCCATATATCGGTAAATAATAAAATCGGTCTTGCAATTCAATGAACCCTAATAACCTTCATTGAATAGTGTGGGTTTTTTTACTTGTTTTTTTTTTTTCTTTTGCTACCCTGTCATCTGCACCGTTTCAGTTGCATTACTCCCACATGACTCATTCCGAGTCCCCCATACACAGCCACACCCAGGTTCGTCTGTCGCAGTCCCTCTCTTGTTGAATCTACCTCTTTTGCAAGTCTGAGTTTCAGTCAAATCCATTACTGGCGTATTGCTGACTCTAACAAAACTCATCCATTGACTTATGCCATATCTACTTTATCCTATTTTACTTCCTATTATTAATGTCTTTAGTTTATTATAATGGTATATGGTGTGAAATTGTTGTTGTTTTTGTTATTGCATATTTGTCTACATGTAAAAGAAAAAAATTTTAAATGTTGATTAAAAAAAAAAAAAAAAAAAAAAAAAAAAAATCAAATACTGCATCCACATTGGACGCCTGCTCCAGTATTACTTGTAACAAGAACAAAAACAACAACAACAACAAAGCCAAAACAACCAACCAACCAACCAGCAAACAAACCAACCAGAAAGTAAAGGAAACCCAACAACAGAACTCTGACTGTACTAAGGGGGCTAAGTCAATCATAGAAGTAAGGTACATGGTGCGGGATGATGATAAAAAAAACAATCCAACCATTTATAGTGTATATAATGAATTGAGAAAAAAAAAAAATCTTAATCAGAATGAATCAGAACATACATGTACTTGGAATATTTGTGATTAAGTGAGGAAGGTGGCACATGGTTAAGATGCTTATCTGCCAATATCGTGTCGATGAGGGCCTGGGTTCAAACTCTGGTCTTGCCCTTTCTCCCAAGTTTGACTGAAAAATCAAACTGAGTGTTGGATGAAATGATAAACTCCAGTGGAGTGATGGCCTAGAGGTAATGCGTCCGCCTTAGAAGCGAGAGAATCTGAGTGCACTGGTTTGAATCACGGTTCAGCCGCCGATATTTTCTCCCCGTACACTAGACTTTGAGTGGTGGTCTGGACGCTAGTCATTCGGATGAGACGATAAACCGAGGTCCCGTGTGCAGCATGCTTTTAGCGCACGTAAAAGAACCCACGGTAACAAAAGGGTTGTTCCTGGCAAAATTCTGTTGAAAAATCCACTTCGATAGGAAAAACAAATAAAACTACACACAGGAAAAAATACAAAAAAATGGGTGGCGCTGTAGTGTAGTGACGCGCTCTCCCTGGGGAGAGCAGCCCGAATTTCACACAGAGAAATCTGATGTGATAAAAAGAAATACAAATACAAACAAACAAACAAAGCCCCGTGTGCAACACGCATTTGACACACTGAAAAAAGAACCCACTCTGGCAAAATTCTGTGGAAGAAATCCACTCTAATAGGTACACAAATATATATCTATTCAGGCATCTGCCTTGCAGATGTGGTGTAGCATATATGGATTCGCCCAAGCGCAGTGATGCCTCCTTAAGAAAATGAAACTGATACTTCTAAGTCAGGACTGGTTGGTTTTCCAATTGTTGACAAACAATGGTGACATCTGGCAACCAGAACAATGTGAGCAAGAGAGAAGGCCCAGCAAACACTCGGCACATTTTACTGACCTTTTTCAGAGTCTCAATCTCCTGTACTTTTTTGTCACGGCATTTCTTTGCAGCCTCTCTGTTCCTTTTCCTCCTACATTCTTTCTCTTTGTCATCCATCACCTGCAAGATATACATGTTGACACATCTAAATAGTTGAACTTCCCTGAAGGCAAAAGCCAGTTGCACTTTTCAGTTATGTTTGCATCAGTGAAACATGCAGTTTTCTTCCCATGCATTAAACACACTTAGATCATCAGCGAAACATGCAGTTTTCATAGTCATGCAGTTGAATACAGTATCATATCATCAGCAAAACATGTCCATTTAGGTTGGTGACTACATGAGAAGGCTGCACAATATGCCTCCTGTCATAATGATATCCCAACATCAACCAGGCCTGAGAGATACAGACACTTGCAGTGTTGGTCAGGAAATTAGAGCAACACACCTAAAGATGCATCCGTGAAGCAGATGATACTTGACTGTGTGGTCCCACTCATCCCATTTAAGCCCACAGCACACTCAACTCGGGCCACGGGCCGAAAAACCCACATCCACTGGGATTCAAACCCGTGTCCTCCCAGCTGTCAGTCCATGACTCTAAGCACTTCGACACGGCAGCTGGTGGAAAAATGATAATAATTAATTTGTGCTTACTTTCACTTTCAAAACTGTCATTTACTGATGGAAACAATATCTACCTCTGAGGCTTTTCTCTTTCTCTTAGAGTCGCTGCCCTTTTGTGGGTCACTGACAGTGCTGCTGTCCTCCTCGTCGTATGCTGTGGTCATGACACGACGTGAAGGGCAATTAATCTTCATGTACTGGCGATCAGAAGAAGAGTTGATCAACCAGTATCGGTCTGCAGGCCCGTCAGTTGATCAAGGCTCACACACACACACCCTGTCACTGGGCACTGTGGCAGGGTCTGTGAGGGCACCAGGCATTGAGCTGAAAATTAGAACACATGATGTTTCAGTGAATTATTCACACAATACATGGCACTATGAATAATGTGTCAGAGAACTGATCACACTATACATATATACATGGTATTGTGTATAATGATGTGTCAGTGAAAGTGAATTGTTTACACTACATGGTACTGTGTATAATGTATCAGTGTTACTCATTTGTTTATTTCTTGATTTTGGTAGGCCTGCAAATATAAAGTAGGTGGATCAGTCTGAAGGATATATAATGTCTGAATCATATGAACTTGGCTGTGCTGATAAAATTAAAAACAAAACTATATGAAATAAACAGTTGTTACCACACACACACACACATATATATATATATATATGTGTGTGTGTG
>NC_134893.1:65653029-65680529 GCF_041734735.1 Babylonia areolata | reverse complement strand
GTGTTTTGTGTGTGTGTGTGTGTGTGCATGCGCATCAGGCTGGCACCAGATCATATGTTCATCAGTCAGTGCGTTTAGACCGAATAAATTTCGTTGTTGCAATGCCGGATAGGGGCACTATACCTGTTGAAATTGGACGTTATCATGATATTCCATGTGATAAAGGATTTGCCTTTAATCGATGATTATTTTGTCAATAATTGGAGATGGATTTCATTTACTGTGATTTAGTAGAAATTATATATATATATGTCAAGTCTTCTTATTGACGACAGGAAATGGTTCCCCAACGCTTTCTTCATCCTAGATCATGTTATGAATTCTGTAGACTGATGTCTTCAATTAAGATAGAAAACATAACCCAAACAAACCTTTATATAGCTTTCGATATCAATTTTTTTCAAAACTGAGATGGCAAATATCTAGCTGTTAGAGCATATAATAACTAGGTTGCTGCAAATAAAATGATAAATTAACACAGCTTCATAGTAGGAACTGCTTTCGATAGATATACTAACGTTAGAGGTAGTTTTATCGCTTCTTAGAAGTTTTACCATTGTTCAAGTGTGCTTTCAGTTGAACATGTGTACGCGTTTTGATAAAATTACGGAGAACTCGCTACTAGTATACGTGTTGTTAACTGTCCTTTTACCATAGTTGTTTTTCATGTTTATTTTGTTCTGTTCGTCAATCTCTATACCCCACTGAGGGTGAAAGGAAATCGAATCGCCAATATTGCGTGTGTGTGTGTGTGTGTGTGTGTGTGTGCGCACGGCTGTACACATTAGATATTCCCCATGGTGGTGCGTCTAAATTAGGAAACAGCATTGCGTCGTGAATCTCATTTGGGATTTTCCCGATATTGCTAATAAAGCTGACGTCAATCGGGAGCAGACAATCCAGGTTGCCTGGCTGCCATTGCTCATTTCGGCCTTTGACTGGTAAGTCGCTTTGCTCTTGCCTGATGCGTCACTTTGCGCCGTATTCATTAGGAAGTTTAAAGTTTGTTAAATTAATTATTGCTTATCGCTTTATGTTTTGACTGAAATATTTCTATCATAACATGGCCGAGTATTTTTGAGTTATTTTGGCCTGTACTCACGTATCTGTTTTCGTCAGGGAACTATCATGGCGGCCATATTTGGGAAATGCTTTCCTGCATTATGTCCACAACAAAATAACCTCAGTGTTCAACACGTTATGGTTTACCATCATACCTTGGCTTTAAGTCTTTTAAGATTATTGTTTATACTTTTACCATTCGTTCTTTGTTGCCATTTTGATGAAGATCATAGTTTTATTCAGATGCAGCGACTGAAGGTGAAGGCTAGTAAGAGTACGACTTGGTGTGCGATTTCCATGTGCAGATAACCACAAGCTTGACGGAGAGCTTTGAAATAACGCGTTTTGAACATCTTTTCATCATTGTTGTGAACTTTTTAGCTATTTTTTGTGAAGATCCGGAAATTTATTATTGCATTGGTTTGGCAATGGGTTATGATTATAGTTTATAGCTGGTTGAACATTATTCATTCTGTTGTTCGCGCCGTAGAAAAGATTTTGGGAATTCTATTTCTTCTTCAAGCTGAGCAGGCATATTTTATCAGCATGCGTATTTATTTGCTACTTTTCATTGGAAGGATACTGTATTTTCCCTTGATGGTGATTAAAAAACAAAACAAAAAACAAAAAAACAAAAACCAACAACAACAAAAGAAACCTAGCTTAACCAAAATTAAATTAACTATTGTTATTGTTATTATTAGTTTTTTGTGGTGGTGGTTAGTTCAGTAACACTGTGTTATCAGAGATTTTGACTGGCTAAGGTCGGTGGTGAATTGGTCAGCCTTCCACCCGATCCGTCTTGATCTTGGAATCTTAACGTCCTCACGAGAGTCATTAGGTCATATGAAACTGGAAGGCGAAGTGAAATTGGAAGCCATCTCTGATGTGCTCATGTAAAGATAGTTGTAGTTGTTTAGGTATTGTGTAGTCAGTGTTCTGTCAGTTTATAACTCACTTCAGATGAAGGGCCCCATTTGGGGCCATACTGTTTACAACTGTTTCAGAAGTCCCTGATTGTGGCCATAGTTTTGAATTTTTGGAGTGGCACCTAATTTGCTTAATGACGTTAAAAGCTAAGAATATCTTAACTGACCTTTCCACTCTCCACTGTGACCAGTAAATGCAGTGTGTGTTGCTGTGCTCGCGAGCAGGAGAGTTATTTTCGTGGTGACTGGTTCATGTGAACAGTGCGTGTCAGCAATGACGTCTGACCCAGTTTCGTCTCAGTCATGAGGTAGACAACAGAATTAGACAAAGGGGCCCTATCATGGGTATATAATATTCTGAATTCAGTCTGTTTCAAACTCTGTGTGCTTTCCTGGATTCATTTACAAGACGACAGTATGTGCAAATTTTGAACAAAAAATATGGATACTTCCATCATCTCACTGTATGATAGCATAAGGGAGGAAGTTTTGTATTTTGCCCTCAACTAACTCGTTATGTTAGTGATCAGTTTTGAAATTTTCACTTAATCAATTCTAACATTTGTTTTTTAGCGATTTCATTTCTTACCGATACAAGTGAGTCGTCTGACAGTGGGTACTTTTTTTTTTATTTTTTTATTATTTTTTAATGAAACTGTTCCATGCAGCTGCAGTGTAAAGCTGTTACATGATACCATGATGTATCCTATCAGTTGCCTCTGTGGTGTGCTTAATTAATAAATACAGTGAACCCTTCAGTCATTGTGGATTCATGTGGCATGGTTGGCTGGCAGAGTTGCTCCTTGTTTAGGAACTGTATTAATTATGGCTTGCCAGGTGCTGGTAAAAACAGAACACACACAATCTAGTCTTGGCACATGACTTGAACACCAGATCGATTGCATACAAAGAACTACTCCATGAATCCCTGTTTAATTACACATATTTAACCGTCACCCACTAGTGCAGACTCTGGCAGGGGTCTGACATTCCTGCCGCATTTCCCTGTTCATAGGGGTTTCTTTTAGCTGGAATTAACTTGTATTTAAAACAGATTGATTATGATTTCTATTGTTAATTACCCACATTCACCTTTCTGCTCAGGTGTTCGTAGAAAAGCCATCTGACACAGAAGTTGAATGTGTAATGGTTGATAAATATGCATTGTATTTTTCTGTTTCATACAGAGTTTTCAAGAATAATATTACCGTATACAATTTTTAATTAGTAATGATAAGCTGATGGTAACAAAGCAATTCTTCTTCTCCAGTTCTTGTTTCTTCTTCTTATCATATGAATATTATGTTAATGTATACTATGATGGTCATGTTTCAGGCAAAGGAAAGCCTTTTTAAAGTGAAACATCATTTTAAGTGAGATCAAGAGCCTCTGTGGAGCCTCCCAATGTGCAAGGGCTGCTACACATAGCGTGCGACTGTTCTGGCCGAACAAGCATGTTTGGTGACGGCAAGGAGTGCTTACGCTCTTACATCAAAAGTAAGAGAGCCAGCGAAGGCTTGGAGGAAATTCCAGAGGACCTTTTTGCTAAGAAGCCCAGGCATGAGGTAACTGGTGTTTTATACAGGTACTTTCTTTTTCGGTGCCCATGCATGCATGTGTGAATGTGTGTGTTTTCTTCAGTTTAACGTCTATTCACTATAAGTGTTTTTAGACGGAAAGGAGTAAAGTAGTGTATAAAGGAAAGGGAATGCATGTGAATATTAGTGTTAAAAAAAAAAGAGTTCATGTTATGTATCAGAGGAAAAGTATATTATAAGAAAAAGTCTAAAGAGGTTGTGGTGTGTATTGAATGAGTTGTCATGGGAAGGAGAATATGTATATGCATATCAACAAGTATTAACCTACAACAAAGTAAATATAAATAACAGTATTAAATATAATACATCAAAGGAGGATACCAACACTGGAGTTTAAAATTTCTGAAAACATTCGAAGCAATGAATAATCATTCAAAATTTTTTCAGTGGCTAATGAAATATTGGAAGAAAAGTTGTGTGAGTGTGTGTGTGTGTGTGTGCGCGCGCGTGTGTGTGCGCAACCTGTATATCTATATCTATCTATCTTGTATAGGTAGATTTAGAGAGAGAGAGAGAGAGAGAGAGAGAGAGAGGTGCATAATCAAAGTTCATAGGTGAAATTAGGATTAGTGACCAGTGTAACTTTAAATTTTCTGTACAAGTTGTTGTTGATACAGAAAGATTGCATATTGTCTAATGTATTGTTTTGAAGATAAATGATATGTATATATAGTTATCTTTTTATTGCAGAATATGATGGCCTACAACATACTCCATCATTTAAGTAATTTTTTGTGGTGTAAATTTCATTATCAAGGGTATCTGCCACCTTTTTGAGCACAACTTTTTTCACCGAGTTATACATATGTGTGTGTGTGTGTGTGTGCGCGCGCGTGCGCGCATGGATATGTATACACGTATGTGTTACGTATAAACATGTGTCTGTTGATTCAGATGACAGAACACGAAATGAAGTCCATGCTGGAGAGAAGGAAACGCAACAAGGAAGCAGCAGAGAGAAGCAGGAAGAAGAAGAAGGTGGAATTCGAGAAACTGCAGAGCGTAAGAGATTTTCCTGTCTTTATTTGTGTGATATGATACATAAAGCTTACATAAATAAATAAATAAATAAATAATAACATTTATCACTCACTGTTCCATTTCACCTTTTTTTTTTTTTTTCTCAAGGCCTGACTAAGCGTGTTGGGTTACGCTGCTGGTCAGGCATCTGCTTGGCAGATGTGGTGTAGCGTATATGGATTTTTCCGAACGCAGTGACGCCTCCTTGAGCTACTGAAACTGAAACTGAAACTGATATGATACATGCATATATATACATCATTACATGAATATATATAATTTTATGCATTTGATGTTATCATGTACATTTGCTGCTTTGTCTGTTTATCACACCATTAGTCTGTATATATATCATCTGTGTCTTCCTTAGTGACTCTGGTTCAAAATGGAACATTGAGTGATAAATGTTTTGCTACTGTTAAACATGTTGGTGTAAAAATATTTTTTGTTTTGTTTTTGTTGAGAGGAATACTGCCAGGGATATTTTTGACAGGGCTCATGATTTTAGTATTTTTATAGCAGAGTGATCAAGAATTATTTTCTTTTTGTTCCTTCTTTTTTCTTTTTGGGGAAAGGGGAGGGAATCTGTCACACTTTTTCCCCACTCTTGAGTGAAGCGCAGTTAGAAATGATTGCAGCCTGCTCAATATTTTTATTTCTGCAGCAGCTGGCACAGAAAGTTCTTATTTTGTCTGTTTTTCTTTCCTTTTCTATAACTGTCACTTTGTTTGTTTGTTTAAAAGCAGAAAAATAGGTTCCAGTTGGCATGTGTGTGCATGTGTGTGTGTGTGCAACTATGCATGTGATTGCTAAGATAAAAACATTTTTGGAAAATCAAGATAAAGATTTTACATAGAGCATGGTTGTTGTTCTGCAGGAAAATGATCAGCTGAATCAGGAAAAGTGTGAGCTGGTTGCCATGGTGCAGAAGCTCAGAGAGGATGTCTATGGTGCTGTCAAAGAGAATGAACTGCTTCGCAAAACCAATGAGCAGTTGAAGCGCTGGATAGGGAAACGATCGTTTGAATTTGGCCTGACGAAATACATCCCGTCTGATGACCAGAGCAAGGTCTTCCCAGCTGAAGCAGTCTCCACTATCCTGACCAGTGGAAACCCTTTCCTGAATGCATCAGATAATGTTACCGGCACCATCAGCAGAGACAAGGTGACGATGGACCAGGTCCCTCCTAAGCCCAGCAGCCCTCCACGTGAACAGAGAGCTGATCGCCCGCAGCCTTCAGCACGGCCCAAGCTGCAAACCCCTTGGCTTGTTGACTCTGTTGTCAAGGAGACACCGACCCCAGATAAGGTCATCAGCTCATCTCAGCGTTCAGTCCAGCTGTCTGGGATCCAGCCAGTGGTGATGTCCACTCCGCGCACAGTCCAGCTGGGCGAGAACCAGCCGATGGTAGTGACCAGCTCACCTCCGCGCACAGTCCAGCTGGTGGAGAACCCGCCGATGGTAGTGACCAGCTCACCTCAGTGCACAGTCCAGCTGGGCGAGAGTCAGCCGATGGTGGTGAGCAGTGGCCCGCCTGTCGTCTACGTCCCCAAAGACGCCATCATCGTGCGCCAGGACAGCCCGGTGGGGGGTGTGGTGAAGACAGGGACTATGGAACCTCGCGTGGTGGTCAGCCCTAAGCTAGCGGTGGAGCCCCCTGAGATGCTGAAGGCAGACATGCCCAGGGTCAGCGGCAGCAGCAGCGCTGTTCTGCATGGAAGCGCGAAGAACGACCCGCCCGCATCTTCCAACCATGGCAAAGAGACCTGGGCTTCAGAAACCCATGGAGACGACGCCATCGCTGGCATGGACCCTGCCACTGCCACGGCAATCGAGTCTTTGCTGAAGCTGGGTTACAAGATCAAGTTGCCGAATCCAGAAGCTGCCCCTGAGGGACACCAGTAAGCTTAGGCTGCCTCATATGGTCCCATCACTCAGGCCCATAAAGCTCCAGAGATCATCTTTGTCCACATGAATGCAGCTGAGTCTGTCACCAGTGTCTCGGTTGCCCCTGGCAATGGGATGGAGATCCTCAATGGCTGCTTTGCAAAAAAATCTTTGTTACAATTCAGCAGCTCAGTTTTAATGATTCCTTTAACATTTTTTGTTTTGTTTTGCTTTTTGTATTCTGATAGATTTTTTTGTATCTGGCAATTTCTTTCGTGTGTTGTTTGATTTACTTTACATGTAAATTTGGGGGATTTACTGGAGCAGTGCTTTTTCTTCTCTGATGCCACTGGCTTTGGGTTTATTTTTCTCGGAGACGGGATTACGCCCAGGCTTTTGGTGAAGGGCTGAACTAGCATAGTCCAGTAGACTCTTGATTTCCTACCGTCAGGTAACCACACAGCAGAAATCTGAGTAAGTTTATAGTATCAGAAAAAGACAGTTTGACATCATTGTTTTAATGTTACATCAAGAATAGCTGTAAGTAATGCGGTGCTGTTGTCAACATGCTGGACAGGCTTGTTCTGATTCGGAGACGCTTCAGTCAGTGATCCAGTAAGTCGACAGCAACTGCAGTTTGACCCATACATATAGCACTAAATGCTTTTCAGTTGCTTTTCTAAATACTATTCTTCCATAAACCATTGCCAAAACAAAACTGAGATGGTTGTCATATTGAAGTGGTAAAAGTTTTGATGTAACATGGTAGGGTTTACTGGAGCTTTTTCTCTCTCTTGCCACTGACATTGGGGTTTTGTGTTCAGAGATGAATATATGCCATCGTCTTGTGGTGAAGAGAGTAAATAGGTCCAGTTAACTTAAAAATTTTCTGCTGTCATGTATTGATGTAGCTCAAATGTGAATTTGTGTCAAGTAATGAATGCATATGGCACAAGCTGTCTGCTAGATAATCTGCTTCTGTCTGAGTGGTTTCTGGAGCTTTAGTTTTTTCGTCTCTTGCCATGAGCTTTGGTTTCATGTTCATCCAGAAATGGATGGCAGACCCATGGCTTTTGGTTGGAGCAAAACCTTATGAGGTCCAGTAAACTGATTTTCTGCTGCTTCTCAAGATGAAATAGATTTCTGTGGTTTCCAGAAATGTCAGATCATTGCACCTGTAATTTTGTTTTGTTTTTTGTTACGTTCAGTTTGACTGTTGCATGATGGTCATAATCATGATAATGAGACAGGTGCATTGTATTCTAGGATAGCGCTTCTGTCACAGCTAGTTTTACAAAACAGGATCAAGACTATCAGGCTGAGAATGTTACAGCAAGCAAGCTTAGCTGATGACTACATGTTGGATAGATCTGTTACATGTTCTGATCCTGAGAGATTTCAACCAGTTGAGAAGACTTGAATTTAAGGACAGCAGTAGGTTGGGCACTGTGGAGAGACAGAACTCTATACACAAACCAATCTTTTCTCAACCACTCATATCCTTTGTAGCAGATGTGGGTTCACTTGATGAAGTTCTCCTTTTTTTTTCTCACTCTCTCTTGACAGCAGTATTGGATCTTCAGAGATGGAGTCATTCCATAGCTGTTCATTTGGGAGAAATACCAACAAACTACAGATGCTTTTCACCAATAAAAGGATTTGCTTTTCTGTCAGATAAACAGCGTGCTTTAACAGTCTTGGCTTCTCTCAAGGCAGTTTTGAGAAATCCTGGAGGCAAAACTGATAGTCTACTATTTTGTAAAACTAGCTGTGACAGAAGTGTTATTCTGAGGTTGCAGCGCACCTGTGTCATTGTCATGACTATGACTTTATCATTCAAAAGCCACAGCTGTCCTTCCTGAAGTTGATTTGAAAAAATCAAATTAATTTTTGAGTGCTGTCATGATCACAATATTAGTACATATGTGGCAGAACGCTAACCACACAGTCCTGTATTTTTTTTAAGACAGCACTAAATGAACATTATTGGTGCGTGAATGTGACAACATTTATAAGTTGTTATCAGCTGATAGTGTCAACATTATACACAGGATATATGATGTTACACTGGAGGATTTGCGTGTTCTCTGCTTTATCAGTTTATGTGACTGGTTTTGGTTTTCGGAGACAGAAACGTTCTGTCTTACCTGGTGACGAGCAAAATCAGAGAAGGAGCAGCAAATCATATGATGGTCATATGTCAGATGATCATTCAGCAGCAGTTCAAACAATAGCATGTATAAATTACAGATGATTCATGTTGTCAGTGTTACCACACATGGAGTGTACTTAATGATGCAGTCACTATTGAATTAGTTAACATAGGATCAACCTATTTGGATTTCAGGAAGTTCTGTTCAATAGACATCCAGCAAGTTGAACTGTGAGTGTTGTTTTACTCTAATACATTTGTAGTGGTTCTACATCAGACATGCCCAGGTTTTATCTGCACCAGATAAGCCACCTTTGTCCTTTCCTGTTCCAGAAGTAGCAAGAGTGTCATGTAAATGTGACAGAATAAATGTGTAACTTTACTTATCATGTAAATGTGACAAAATGAATGTATATCAAGGGATAAGATAATGTCTGGGGTTTACTGCGGCTCTAATTCAGACTCACTGCCAGTGCCATTTGTTCTGCCAGAGATGGTAGAATCTCCTGGATGGTGGTCAGAGAGCAGTTGTGGAGTTGGTCTGGTGAACCTGGTCTTTGTTTCCCAACTAAATAAGAGCACTATAGCAGTCTGAATAGGACTTCATAAGGTCAGATTTCCATTACCTGCGTAAACGGGTTTTCTTGGTCTCTTTCAGTGGTCTTCGTTCATTTGCTGGTGACAGTATGAACAACTTCTGACTGCGAAAGAAGTACCGAGCAAAAAATAATTGACAAAAATGACAAATTTTTCTGTGACATTTACACATTTAAGCAAAATATGTTAACTGTTTTTCTTGGCCTCTTTCAGTGGTCTTGGTTGGTTTGCTGGCGACAGTGTGTGACAACTTCTGACTGCTAAAGAAGAACCGAGCAAAACATGTTGACAAAATTTTCTGTGATGTTTAGGCAAAACATGTAAACCTTGGTCTTTTTTAGTGGTCTTGGTTGGTTCTCTGGAAACAGTATGTACAACTTGACTGCTAAAGAAGAACTGATCAAAACACATCAAGAAAATTTTCTGTGACGTTTAGGCAAAATATATAAACTGTTTTTCTGGGTCTCTTTCAGTGGTCTTGGTTGGTTTGCTGGTGACAGTTTGTACAACTTCTGACTGCTAAAGAAGAACCCAGCAAAACATGTTGACAAAAATGACAACAGTGTCTTTGACATTTAGACAAAACATGTAATCTATTCTTCTTGGTCTCTTTCAGTGGTCTTCGTTGGTTTGCTGGCGACAGTATGTACAACTTCTGACTGCAAAAGAAGAATTGAGCAAAACATGTTGACAAAAATGACAAAATCTTCTGTGATGTTTAGGTAAAACATGTAAACCTTTTTCTTGGTCTCTTTCGGTGGTCTTGGTTGGTTCGCTGGTGACAGTATGAACAACTTCTGACTGCTAAAGAAGAACCAAGCAAAACATCAACAAAACTTTCTTTGACATTTAGGCAAACTGTGTTAACTGTTTTCTTGGTTTCTTTCAGTGGTCTTGGTTGGTTTGCTGGCGACAGTTTTTACAACTTCTGACTGCTAAAGAAGAACCAAGCAAAACATGTTGACAAAGTCATCTGTGACGTTTAGGCCAAACATGTAAATTTTTTTTCTTGATTTCTTCCAGTGGTCTTGGTTGGTTTGCTGGCGACAGTATGAGCATCTTCTGACTGCTTAAGAACCAATCAAAACATGTCGACAAAATTTTCTCTTACATTTAAGCAAAATATATAAACTATTTTTCTTGGTCTCTTTCAGTGGTCTTGGTTGGTTCGCTGGTGACAGTATGAACAACTTCTGACTGCTAAAGAAGAACCAAGCAAAACATCAACAAAACTTTCTTTGACATTTAGGCAAACTGTGTTATCTGTTTTCTTGGTTTCTTTCAGTGGTCTTGGTTGGTTTGCTGGCGACAGTTTTTACAACTTATGACTGCTAAAGAAGAACCAAGCAAAACATGTTGACAAAGTCATCTGTGACGTTTAGGCCAAACATGTAAATCTTTTTTCTTGATTTCTTCCAGTGGTCTTGGTTGGTTTGCTGGCGACAGTATGAACATCTTCTGACTGCTTAAGAACCAATCAAAACATGTCAACAAAATTTTCTTTGACATTTAAGCAAACTGTGTTAACTGTTTTTCTTGGTCTCTTGAGTGGTCTTGGTTGGTTTGCTGGCGACAGTTTTTACAACTTCTGACTGCTAAAGAACCAAGCAAAACATGTTGACAAAAATGTTTGTGATGTTTAGGTAAAACATGTAAGACTTTTCTTTTTTTGGGTCTCTTTCAGTGGTCTTGGTTAGTTTGCTGGCAACAGTATGAACAACTTCTGACTGCTAAAGAAGAACAGAATAAAACATATCGACAAAATTTTCTGTTACATTTAAGCAAAATATATAAACTGTTTTTCTTGGTCTCTTTCAGTGGTCTTGGTTGGTTTGCTGGCAACAGTATGTACAACTTCTGACTGCTAAAGGAGAATTGAGCAAAACATGTTGATAAAAATGACAAAATCTTCTGTGACGTTTAGGTAAAACATGTAAACCTTTTTTCTTGGTCTCTTATGGTGGTCTTGGTTGGTTCACTGGTGACAGTATGAACAACTTCTGACTGATAAAGAAGAACCAAGCAAAACATCAACAAAACTTTCTTTGACATTTAGGCAAACTGTGTTAACTGTTTTCTTGGTTTCTTTCAGTGGTCTTGGTTGGTTTGCTGGCGACAGTTTTTACAACTTCTGACTGCTAAAGAAGAACCCAGCAAAACATGTTGACAAAGTCATCTGTGACGTTTAGGCCAAACATGTAAATCTTTTTTCTTGATTTCTTCCAGTGGTCTTGGTTGGTTTGCTGGCGACAGTATGAACATCTTCTGACTGCTTAAGAACCAATCAAAACATGTCGACAAAATTTTCTTTGACATTTAAGCAAACTGTGTTAACTGTTTTTCTTGGTCTCTTGAGTGGTCTTGGTTGGTTTGCTGGTGACAGTTTTTACAACTTCTGACTGCTAAAGAACCAAGCAAAACATGTTGACAAAAATGTTTGTGATGTTTAGGTAAAACATGTAAGACTTTTTTTTTTTTGGGTCTCTTTCAGTGGTCTTGGTTAGTTTGCTGGCAACAGTATGAACAACTTCTGACTGCTAAAGAAGAACAGATTAAAACATGTCGACAAAATTTTCTTTTACATTTAAGCAAAATATATAAACTATTTTTCTTGGTCTCTTTCAGTGGTCTTGGTTGGTTTGCTGGCAACAGTATGTACAACTTCTGACTGCTAAAGGAGAATTGAGCAAAACATGTTGATAAAAATGACAAAATCTTCTGTGATGTTTAGGTAAAACATGTAAACCTTTTTCTTGGTCTCTTTCGGTGGTCTTGGTTGGTTCGCTGGCAACACTATGAACAACTTCTGACTGCTAAAGAAGAACCAAGCAAAACATCAACAAAACTTTCTTTGACATTTAGGCAAACTGTGTTAACTGTTTTCTTGGTTTCTTTCAGTGGTCTTGGTTGGTTTGCTGGCGACAGTTTTTACAACTTCTGACTGCTAAAGAAGAACCAAGCAAAACATGTTGACAAAATCATCTATGACATTTAGGCAAGACATGTAAATCTTTTTTTTTCTTGATTTCTTCCAGTGGTCTTGGTTTGCTGGCGACAATATGTACAACTTCTGACTGCTTAAGAACCGATCAAAAATGTTGACAAAATTTTCTTTTACATTTAAGCAAAATACGTCAACTGTTTTTACTTGGTCTCTTCAGTGGTCTTGGTTGGTTTGCTGGCGACAGTTTTTACAACTTCTGACTGCTAAAGAACCAAGCAAAACATGTTGACAAAAATGACAAAATCTTCTGTGACGTCAAGGCAAAATTGTGTAAACTGTTTTCCTTGGTCTCTTTCAGTGGTCTTGGTTGGTTTGCTGGCGACAGTATGAACAATTTGATTGGTAAAGAAGAACAGATGAAAACATATCGACAAAATTTTCTTTGACATTTAAGCAAAATAAGTAAACTTTTTTCTTGGTCTCTTTCAGCGGTCATGGTTGGTTTGCTGGCAACAGTATGTACAGCTTCTGTTTGCTAAAGAAGAACCGAGGAAAATATGTTGACAAAATTTTCTGTGAGATTTTGGCAAAACATTTAAACCTTTTTTTTTTTGTTGGTCACGAAGGACTGATCAAAACTCATCAACAAAATTTTCTGTGACGTTGGGGCAAAATATGTAAACCGTTTTCTTGGTCTCTTTCAGTGGTCTTGGTTGGTTTGCTGGCAACAGTGTGTACAACTTCTGACTGCTAAAGAACTGATAAAACCATATTGACAAAATTTTCTGTGATGTTTAGGCAAAATATGTAATCTGTTTTCTTGGTCTTTTTCAGTGGTCTTGGTTGGTTTGCTGGCAACAGTTTGTACAACTTCTGACTGCTAAAGAAGAACTCAGCAAAACATGTTGACAAAAATGACAACATTGTCTTTGACATTTAGACAAAACATGTAATCTGTACTTCTTGGGCTCTTTCAGTGGTCTTGGTTGGTTTGCTGGCAACAGCATGTACAACTTCTGACTTGCCTTTACAGGGAACAGAAATATTACTGTACAGTGAGGAATGACCAGCTTCTTTTTCATGCTTGTCACCGCAGTTAAATTCTTAAGCCCATTTTGGTGATCATTCTATGTGTCTGTCACAGCAAGGCAAAGAATTGCTTTTTACCATTCATGGTGCTGATGTCATCTTCAGGAGATAGCTTGACATCCTGCCAGATTTTGTTGTCAGCTCGGGGACAGTACTGTGACACTCACAGGTGCTTTATCAGGGAAGTCAGAAAAGCCCATGACAATTATGATGATATCCTTGAGGCTATAAATGTGCAGTACATGACAAGGAAGTAAACCCTGTGATAATATCTAGTAAGATTAGAGGGAAACAAACAGTGGCTTTGGATGAAATAGCGATGGCACTATTTTTGCATAATACCAGAAGTATGAGATGAGTGCATCAGAAATGATAGAACTAACTTGTATTAAAAAAAAAAAAAGTGGATTGATTTTTATGTGGTTGTTAGAAGAAATCAGAAAAAAAGTGATTTTTTTTCATGGTAATAATAATACATGGTCCAGTTGTGGTTCATACTGTCCATAGGCAGGGACCAAGAGGGTGTCATCAGTAATCTGTTAGAAATATTATTGGCTCATGCCAGACTAGAGAAACATGTTTCACAGCTCATGTATAGGGCCAAGTTGTAGTAATTTTCTGTCTTTATTTTTAATCTTTATTTTTCTTTTCTTTTCCTTTTTTTTTATATTTAAATGATCATGTTCATATCTTTGTTTCACTCTTACCTGATCATAGCATCACTGAGGTCAGTGTTACTGGTTTAACAGTTTTCTGCACTTGTGAGGAGAGTGTCACGATAGAAATATTGTGTGCGGCTGCAAGTGCTGAGGAGACGTTGGGCCTGTTTGTTCTGTCCTTCACCCTGTCATTCTTTTTTTTTTTTTTTCTTTCACTCATTCATTTATTCATTTTATTCAAATGCAGAATAGTCACCGAATCAGTGATGAAGGCTTATTAGATAACCTCACATGGTAGAAGGTGACATGGCAGCAATACTGTGCCCCTCTACCTGGTTGGGAAAATATATGTTTTTTTTGATTGCATTAACAACCCCCCCCCCCACCCCCCCCCCCCATGCCCTCCCAAAACAATGATTATATGGGTCTAGTTCTTCCATCCATCCATCCATCCATCTGTCTGTTTACTAGGAGTTTAAATGGCACTATGAGGGGTTAACATTTAAAAGAAATATTTGTTTTTTGTTTTTGGTTTTATTTCTTAATTTACAACCAATATTTTGCAAGGCACATATTCATCTATTTGACAATACCAATCCATCAGTTTTTAGATGCATGCTTTAAGATAGCAATATTATTATATTATTGTATTTTTTTTCCCTTTCTTATTTATAATAGGTGTTTTGTTAAAAGCACGTTGAGCCACAGGGTAGGCACTATACAAATGTAAATTATTATTATTATTATTTATTAATTGTACAGATGGATAGATAGTTGTGGGATTCAGTCCCAGTGTGAAAGAAAGGAGAAAGAGGGGATCCGCCAAGATGTAACCAGGACTGAGGCAGCATTGACTGATGTGGAAACATTTCTGATCTGTCACGGTCGGTTCCTTGGCTTGGCACCCTCGGCACTAGAGGAAACTTATCTATACATGATTTAAATGGCGTCACAAAAAAGGGGGAAGAAACCTGAGGAGGGGGAATTTTGTTTAATGTCTCACATCACACACAGATGAATAAACAATGTTAGAAAATAGTTAAACAAAATTCAATGTCTCACATCACACACAGATGAATAAACAATGTTAGAAAATAGTTAAACAAGTATATATATATATATATCGTGTCCGACTATGACCATCAGAAAAGCAGAGGAGACAACTGCTGTTCCGACTATTTGGGCTAGAATTTTATTATAGTGGAGACTGTCTTGCCCAGGTACATCCCCACTCTCTCGGCCAAGAGGGTTTTAGGACAGTCGGCGTTGGGATGGTTCCCAAAGGCCAAGTAGCCTACAAGGCTGCAGCACTAAGAGCCAGTGCAATTTTGCCTCCTAGTATGAGAGTCATAATCCTTCACAAAAGACTAAGCTGTAAATGGTTTCCCATTGACTGGAGAAACCACTGATAATACAGCTCTCTCTTTGCTGTTGGCCCAAACGTAAACTTCTGTCAATCTGTGATATAAGCTGAGTGTTGGGCCGTAGTTAAACAAGTAATGAAAGTATAATAAGCAGTTTCTCTGCAAAAGGTGACTTTTGTCAACATGGAGGGGTCATATTAGAAGGACCATTTTTCACATTATAACAAAGTTCGACAGCTGCAGCCAGTTTCTCGCCAAAAGAACAATGACTAACCTTTGCCCCCTGACTCGGTTTGAAGTGAACAAGTCCATTGTGTTGTTTTGACATGAAACCATGAACACAGAAACTTGGTGCTGAAAGAGTTGAACAAATATTAAAAGTAGCCAAATAGTTAAACAAGTAATGAAAGAATAACTAAACAAATATTATATAAGTTAATAGTTAAACAAGTAATGAAAGAATAACTAAACAAATATTACAGGCAAGTCCATAAATTGAGAAAAATCAGCACTGTTTAGAGAAACGTTAAGAGAAAGAGGGAGAAAAGTGGCTTGTGTGGCTGATTTATGGATAGATGTAAGAGTAGGTCCCAAAGTTAAGTATGAAGGAAAAGCAACTTAGCATGGAGTCTGGACAGCACCAGTGTCAGCTAATGTGAAAGCATGGCTGGCCTGTCACTGTTGCTCCGTGGTTTGGTCATGCTTGTGCAGAATTAGAGAAAACCTGTTCGTAATAAATTAATTATATCAATGACACCACAAGGAAAAACGTTCAAAGTTCTTGTTGTTTTGTTGTATGTCTGATTAAGGATTAAATAAACTAATACATATCAGACAGGAAGTGCATTTTTTGCAAACAGCATTCAGCAGTGTAAATAACGGAATAACTTTGTAGTCTCAGTAAGAGGAATTGACACATTTATACAACTGTACATTTGAGCAAAGTGTTTAATGACACAGGGGTGTAAATAGATGCAGTTTTGTGCATCAGCTGTACCCATTTTCACCAGAGGGCAGTGATATTGTTGGTGGTGACACTGGGATTCATTGACTGGAGGCCAAATTTGGTTTCACTTTTTTTTTTCTTGTGGTGTCTCTATAAACCGTTAAAGTAAGTGTGTCAGTGATGAGCACACACACACACACACACACACACACACACACATAACACACAAAAATGTATGTGTGTATGATTCATGAAAAAAATCAGTGGATTGTATTTTTTAATTTTTTTATTGCTAGTTTGCCTGTATGCAGGGTAGGGCTTCAGAGTTGTGGTTCAGCCCTCCGGCTCCATGTTATCTGGTGCTTAATGTGAGCTTGCTTGTTTGGTTTTACTGTTTCAAACAAGGAACTGAAAAACAAAAACAAAAAACAAATGAAGCAGATTTATCCCGCACTATCAAACCTGTTTGGTTCTGACAGTGGAAAGGTGTGCTGTCCATTTTGGGCCAACAACTTGACTCTTTAAGAGTTTTACCTGTGGTCAAGTATGGGTTAAATTTTTTTAAGAGAGCGAAGAAGGAAATGTAGTTTGTGTAAAAGACATAGGTGGATGCGAAATTGTAGACAGTGATGATACTGAAGAGGAATGGCTTCATCACAGGATTCAGGCAAAGCCAGTGGCAGCCTGGACAGAAACCTGTCTGTTCTGTGATGTTCTGTTCCTTGCTTTGAAGCTGTGTGACAGAGGGGGTTGGGGTGGGGGTCGGATAGAGGTGCGTGGCAGAATTAATCAGCAGTTTGATATGCGGAGTCTTGATCACTTGCAGTTATGTACATATTTTTCCTCGTTTGTGACATTTTCTTTTTTAAGTCAGAAATTATCAGTGGTTGTTTTGTCACGGCACATATTATTATTGGCCATGCCTGAGAGCGAAATACCTGCAGGTAGAGAGGTGTTTGAGAGGACAGGGGGTGTGGGGGTGGGGCTGCAGTGGCTTTCTGCCATTTCATTCCTTCACTCCCATTTGTCAGCAATGACACACACAGTGACGGCAAGGTTTCGACACAAAGCAAACCCTGTCCATGATCTCCTCTCTCTCTGTGTGTCTCTTTCTATTACGTGTCTTATGACTAGATTGACTGGCATGGTGTAGCATGTAGACTGTTATTACGCAGGTTCTCTGCAGTGTACGGTTTCTGGTCTTGTTAAAATGGCCTGTGTCGTGTGTTGCCAGTTTTCACGGCTTCAGCTTGCTGTTATTGTGGCATTGTGCTCCAGTGCGCTGTTTCATGGGTGACTAGAAGGTTGTGGTGTAATGCATACATCGCTTGCTGTATTACTCACACAGTAAATAACAGAAATTGACACCCCGGATCTTGAAGGAGGTGCGATCATATTTATTTTTAACCTGTTTAGTGACAATGGAACCACTGTCTGAGCGTGACAAGCTGATCAAAGGAAGTGAATGGTGATAGCCTTGAGTCAGAAATGACTAGATGAGGTTATCAGTCCTGCTGTGAAACAGATCCCCCACCCACCCCAACCTCCCGCTAAAAAAAAAAAAAAGAAAAGAAAAAGAAAGAAAGAAAAAGAAGACTGGAATGATTAGAACAGAACAAGAAAAGATTCACCATATTTTGACCAGCACTTTTTCATACATAGTAAGATTAAACAGTATAGTGGATTTATAGTTAGTTTGTTAAAAGGTTATGGTTTTGCCGTTGACTTTTGTTGGACAACTTCTGTTGCTGCACAAATTTTGTTGTACAAACTGCCGCTGCACACCCCCCCCCCCCACCCCCCAACCAAGGAATGCTGTTTTGGCCAACACTGTTGTAACGTTAAGTTTGTTCATTTTGATTTTAGCTGTTAATGTACGTGAGACAGCATATGATTGTATGCTCTAGCACACGTGTGTCATTCCAAAAAACGCACACTCCCTGATAGTGCAATAGACAGTCTATGGTTAATGGGAGTTAATATCTGTTGTGGATATGCGCTTTTTTGTTTTGTCTCCCCTGAATATGAAAGAGCATCTGGAATTCTGGGCGCTTGTTGTCAAAATGATATATATATATGACAAAAAAGAAAAGAAAATGAGAAGTATCTTTAGATGGTTCATTTTAATTTTATGCCTTGTAATATATATATATATATATTTTTTTTTTTAATCTGGCATTCGTGACCAAGCCTTCAATGTAAAAATTTTTGATGAATGAAAGTTTACTGCAGGTGAGGATGAAAGAATTTTAACTCACTCAGTACGGCCAGTCCTCTCTTCTCCTCTACACAGACCCCTCGGATGTCCAGTGGGTGTCTGAATGACCCAACCTTTAGCTTCCGTTGTCAGAATTGTGGTATTCTTTGTCAACATTCACGTCTTCAGTATAAGAGCCTTCCGCTTGAAATATTTTGATGATGGTAATTGGGGTGAAACGCTGTTAACGTCGTCTCTTTCGCCATTCGTATGGAGAGAGTTAAAAACAGGAAAAAAAAGGACTTATCACTGAACAAAAAAATATGAGAAAATGTTGTACACTCTCTCTCTCTCTCTCTCTCTCTCTCTCTCTCTCACACACACACACAGATAAAAGAAAAAAGAAGTAGAAATTTACGTTGAACAAAACATGTGAGAAAAGGTCACACACACACACACACACACACACACACACATTACAACTTAATTTTGTGAAAGAAAAATGTAATGAATTGTTTTCTTTTTGTGTGCATCATTTAAAATATGGAATGTACATAAGATAATCATTTAGTGAAAAAAAAAAAAAAAAAAATAATTTTTCTTCAAATAACCATGCCATTTTTTTTCTTTAAAAATACACATTGCATAGTGATCAGCTGTTTCTTATGATGCATGCAAAAACACGTATGTATATATTCTTCAGGAAATCATGTTTCTTTAAATAACCAAGTACTCCTTTTTTTTTCTCTGCATATGATATAAACCTTTTGTTATTACTATACCTACTCATATTCTTATTCCCTTTTTTCTGCCCCCCACCCCACCCCTCTTCCTTTTTCTTGCACTTTGCTTTCTTGTGTCCAGCTGGCTTTCTGAAAAATATTACAGTGGTGTTTTTACTGTCATGTCAATGTTAATTTTTTTTTCTTCTTCTATCTTTTTGCTAGTGTGTTGCCCTTGTCAGTGTTATTATCTGTGCTTCCATTTGCAGTCAAGGCAAAGTGTGTTATGTTTGCAACTTGTTATAAGATAATATGGTGTGATATACTGTGCTATCTTGAACTAGCATAGATATCAGTTTGCACCAGTTTGACATGGTAAATATATTTAACCTAACAGGGAGTATATCCTGCAACATTTCCCATATTGCTATCGTTCTTGATGTGCATACTTTACAAAGTGATTGTTTGAAAAAAAAAAAGTTAGGTTTTTTTTTCCTTCTCAGTTAAGTTGCAGATGACATGTTTAATAAACACACCTGCGCGTCCACGTATGAAATTCACCTGTACATCTTATGATTATGGTAACATGATGTCTGATGTTTTCAAGTTGTATCAGCGATGGTACATGGATGGTGAGATATATGGACAGTGTACTGTGTGATGAATACTTTTCTGTCCCCCCCCCCTTTTTTTTTCATTTCTCTGTGTTTTTGTTGCTTTGTTGTTGGTCAGATTAACTCCGTTAGTTGGTGTTTCTGAGGCTTCAGTTTGCTTAAATAAATACAATTTGTAGTCATTGCAAATGGTGTTTATTTGTTGTTGTTTTTTTCTTTTCTAGTTGACCTTTTTCTACACGTTTCTGTCTTCTGTTTATGCTGTAGATTATACTTTAAAAACAACAAGAACGAAAACAAGACACAACCAAAAACAACCCCCCCCCCCTTCTTTCTCTCTTACCCCCCCCCCCAACACATAACACACACACACACACACCACACAGACCCCCCTCCCTTCCTCCCCCCCACCCCCCCACACACAGACAGACAGACACACACACACACACGCACACACACACAGACAAACGCACAATTTGTACAATTCACTATTATAATTTATGAATGTATGTGAGTATACACATGCTTGAGCGAATGAATGGGTGCATAATGTGCATTTACACAAAGTTTTCATTCCAATATGGCTTGGATCCTAATTCGTGATTACAAAGACAGTATTTTCACATCAATACTTTATCTGTGGAACGGTGCATGACTTACAGAAATGTTATTACAAACTCTTACACTCTGACCTTTCTGAATGGTTGTCATGGTGCACTCCTCATGCACACGTGCATATGCACACACACACACACACACACACACATACTTTTCACACTCATTCTCCACATACACACATGCTATATTCACACACGCACACACACACACACGCACACACTTTTCACACTCATTCTCCACATACACACATGCTATATTCACACACACACACACACACAGAGACACTTTTCACACTCATTCTCCACATACACACATGCTATATTCACACACACACACACACACACACTTATCACACTCATTCTCCACATACACACATGCTATATTCACACACACACACACACACGCAGAGTTGACAGTTTATATGACAAATAAAGATGATTCTGATTTTGATTCACACACACACACACACACACACACACACATCTCTTCTCCATATTTTCATCCAGGCATTCCAGCTAACAGTTAATGTGCTTGATTGAATGAAGGGTTATTTTTTGGTAACAACTATTCAACACCAAAAAATCAAAAAACAAAACACAACCCCCCAAAAAAAACAACAACAACATGAAACAAAAGACTTTAAAAAAAAAATCTTGTACTTGATAGATGAATGCAAAATGTTCATGAATACAACAAACGGATAGATGACTAGCAGGGTACATAAATGGAATTCAGCTGCCAGGCCACTTGAACAACAGTCCTAAAGATGTATCTGTCTTCTTCTTCTTCTTCTGCGTTCACTCGTATGCACACGAGTGGGCTTTTACGTGTATGACCGTTTTTACCCCGCCATGTAGGCAGCCATACTCCGTTTTCGGGGGTGTGCATGCTGGGTATGTTCTTGTTTCCATAACCCACAGAACGCTGACATGGATTACAGAATCTTTAACGTGCGTATCTGATCTTCTGCTTGCATATACACACGAAGGGGGTTCAGGCACTAGCAGGTCTGCACATTATTATGTTGACCTGGGAGATCGTAAAAATCTCCACCCTTTACCCACCAGGCGCCGTCACCGTGATTCGAACCCGGGACCCTCAGATTGACAGTCCAACGCTTTAACCACTCGGCTATTGCGCCCGTCAATGTATCTGTCAAATAGTTACACTTGACATGTCGGCCCAGTTTTCCCATTTCTGTGATGAGCTCACTCTACTCAGGATACACACAAGCCGGCCAAGTATTAGAAGATATCCCACAATGTGTCTCTGAGCTGGAATCTTCTTCCCCATTTGTGTGCATGCATGTACACACGTGTGTATTCTGTATTATGTATTTGTTGAATAACTTGGTTTTAATAATGTATGTCTGTTTTAGTTAATGTATAAGATTGTTTTATGCCTGTTCTCTTACTGCGTTTATTGCATGGGTATTGTCGTGATTGTTGTACTTGAGGCTTCTATTGTTATGAAAGCACTTTATATGTATTGATGCTTCATGAAAGTGAGACTGATCATTGCATGTGTATGATTGTGTATGGTTGTGATTATTGTATGTGAAGTTCCACATCAACTTAGTATTTAAGCATTTTATGTCCTATAGGGTATGCATTATTATGTAGCATACACCCCACGTGGATTTCCGTTGTTGAGATAATGAAGTATTCTGAATTCTATATTCCTTCAAGTCAAAAGTCCATGGTACATGATAATTTGGTTTGGGGCAAATTTGGAAATAATTAATTGTTAAATTGCGGAACTATAGCTGCAAACAAACATAAAACAACGAGCAGGACGACTTCAGGTTATTCACAGTGAAAATCAGTTTATGATACGAAATGCTCAATGACTTAGCTGTAAATCGGCATCGTTGGGCCAGTGTTGTTTGTTGTTGCTCTGACTATTACGTTGAAAACAACACAGTTCATGCATTGCCTTGATCAGACTGGGCGTCTGTTTAAGACTGATGCCAAATGCTCAGTGACTCAGTTGTCAATTTGTATCACTGGGCTGGAGTTGTTTGTGATTGCTTTGACTATGGTGTTGATCACAGCACTGTCAACCCAGTCTGTGCATTGCCTTGATCGTATATTGCGTCTGGCTGGCTCCTGGTGGACAAGAAAAAAACAAACAAAAGGACTGGCATTTTTCAAGTTGTTTGACATTGTTCTGGGGAGTGATATGGTTCTCGTAGCTCTTCATTTGTCAGTACAGTACTGAAGGCATGCATACGTCTGCCAACAGGCCGTGCACTTCTCAGGGAAGGTGATTAAACAGTGATTTCGTTCTTTATTTACCCCTTTGTTCACATATTTTGGTAGAGGTTTGCTAAAGTCATTAATGGATGAAATTATCACATTTCCATTAAATAGAAGCAAAAATGCGTTATGAATGAGAGTGTGGGTAATTGTTCACCCACGAGGTACGGCGAAGGTTTTAGTGCTAGACAGGAAGAGCATAGACGTAAGTACGGTGCCTTGGGGGATGCCAGAGTATTAAAAAAAAAAAAAAAAATCACCTCTCTTGAATATTCTCCCACCTGGGCAAGTCTGGTGATTGGCGCAAGAAGTCACTCATCCGTATATATGCGTTGTACCTTTGACGCCTTAGTTTGATTGTATGGCAGATTCTAGTACTGGGGGCACTGAGTCAAATGCCGTACTGAAATCCAAGACTGCAAGGTCACCTCGATTGCTGGCTGATGCGGAACAGGTCGTGCACAGCAGCCGTGAGGAGTTGAGCCTCTGTCATGGTGGAATCCAGCTGCAAAGCGACTGTTTAAATTTGACAGATTATTGTTGGCTAAAGTGATTTTCACATGTTTCAGGGGCTTGCAGGGGAAATAGATACCGAAATTAAGTGTTCAGATGTAAAACAGGAGCCACTTTTTAGAATGAATGAATTACGCACTACGTGGCAGCTGTAAACACAGAATAGAAAGAAAAAAAAATCACAATAATACTCTCTCTCTCTCTCTCTCTCTCTCTCTCTGTCTCTCTCTCTCTCTCCAGGTTCTAACTGAACAGGGTTTTGGAATTGTGTGGTTATCTTATGGTCAGTGTAGGAGACGAACAGCAGTTTATGGCAGAATTCAAAGATAGACTCATTTGTTCCTTTAAACAAAAGTGGCATTCTGACATGGAAAGTAAAGAAAAACGTAGTTGGTTCTTTTCATTTAAAAGTATGTTTCAGCCTGAAGCATTTCTCAGAATCATTTCAGGTAAATGGCACAGAATAAATTATGCGAGATTTAGGTTGAGAACCCTGGGGTTTGATGCAAACAGGAGATAGAATAGAATAGAACAGAACAGAATAGAACAGAACATAACAGAATAGAACAGAATAGAATAGAATAGAATAGAACAGAATAGAATAGAATAGAATATGTCTTTATTACCAAGTGTACCGGGGTCACAAGGAATATTGGGGGGTGGGGTGGGGGATAGTACATAACAAGATACGAACATAAATCGAAAATCATACACAAACACAGATACAGTAGAAATTAGGATACATACAAGTGCACATCAATATAAAAACTTGTGTATACTCACACATGCACACACACACACACACACACACACACACACACAGAGACATGCACGCGCGCGCGCGCACACACACACACACACACACACAATGGGTTGAACCTGGGATTTCCACACAATCACCATGTCCTGACTGTGGATACCAGGTGGATGACAAAAAGCACTTTCTTTTTCAGTGTGAAGTGTATAATACTGCGCGAGAAACATGTATATTCTTTGAAACAGATATGGCTAAAAGTCACGATGTTGTTACTGTTTTATAGTCTGAAAATGAAATCATAAGATCTATTGCGAAATTCGTTGCAGAAGCATAAGCAATAAGACAAAGTTATATAAGTCAGAATGGTATTAACAGCCTACAAGGTACTTAATTGCGGTCAGTACAGAAGTTGCTATTTTAATTGTGACTAAACAGGAAACATAACTTTATGCATTTGAGTGTATTGTTGAGTCAGTCTGTATTAGTTTGATGCATTCTTGAGTTGATGGTCGAGTCAGTCTCCATTCATTTCGTTATTGTTATTCATTTTTATTTCTATTTTTCTGCAGTTCAATTTTGTTGAGTTTTTTTTTTTTTTTTTTTTTCCCAGGAGGTGGCTTAAGTATTTTCAATTATTGTCTGTTTTCTTGGAATTGAATTGACTGAATGGTTGAGAGTTCAAGTACGTGTAGTTTTTGTTGTTATATGTTTTTGCTGAAGCAAAAAAATATATGAATTTAGGTTGTTGCCCCTTGTCAAAAGACCTTTTTTGGCAATGGCAATGGATAATTCCAATGTCTAGTGTCCAGTCTCTTTCTCTCTCTGATTCTCTCTCCCTCCCTTCCCTTTCTCTCTCTCTCTCTCTGTCTCTGTCTCTCTGTCTCTCTCTGTCTCTGTCTCTCTCTCTCTCTCTCTGTATATATATATATATATATATATATATATATATATATATATCTATGATCAGACTGTCCCTCTCCTGTGAAGGCCATGATCAGACAAACCGTATGAGCTTATGCAGGGGAGCAAACCTCGGATCACTTTTCTCTCTCATGGCTTTACGTGTTTCTCGTTCCTGATATCACATAATGAATTATACCCATGTTGAGTGCAACACTTTCTGTCTGTTTGTGTGTGTGTTGTGTGCCGGTATTGCTATGCTGTGTGTACGCGTCAAATGAATGGATAAAGGGCTTCCTTTTCGGGGGAAGTTTCTGGGTTTATTTCAATGTACTTGTTATCATTTTGCTTGTGGCCTTTGCTTGCTTGTGGAAGCGTAAGAGTTTCAGTTATGTTATGTCTGTCTGTCTGTCTGTCTGTCTCACGTGGGCTTGCTTGCGTCTAGCATGTGTGTGTGTGTGTGTGTGTGTGTGTGTGTGTGTGTGTGTGTGTGTGTGTGTGTGTGTGTGTGTGTGTGTGTGTGTGTGTGTGTGTGTGTGTGTGTGTGTGTGTGTGAATAGAATAGAATACTTTTTATTGTCATAAAACCTTAAAGTTTATAAGACACAATGAAACAGAAACATGAGCATATTAAGAAGAGAAACATTCATGAACAAATTTCGCCAGCCTTGGCTGTATTTCTGTTAGAAGGATCAATTCACTAGGCTTTGCATTTGATCGACATATATCGATTAGGAATCTGTGTCTGTAAGTATTGTACTTTACACAATTGTCTAAAAGGTGAATCTCATCTTCTAAACCTAAGTCTCTCTCTCTCTCTCTCTCTCTCTCTCTCTCTCTCTCTCTGTGTGTGTGTGTGTGTGTGTGTGTGTGTGTGTGTGTGTGTGTGTGTGTGTGTGTGTGTGTGTGTGTGAATTAGAATCAGAAAGAAAATCAGAATCAGAATCAGAATCATATTTATTATGTATTTAATTTTAACATGAAAACCGTAAATGAAAGGTTTATAGACACAACAATAAAGAGTACCCCTCCCCCCCCCCCCGCCTCCCCTCAAACAAACAAACAACAACAACAACAACAAAAGGAACGAAACTAAACGTGAGGTGTTCTAATTAAAACGTGCCGTGTTCTTTGAAACATTCATATGATTTTTGCTGGTGGAGGTTGTACAGGGTTGTAATTACACCATTGACTGACTGTATCATTATCACCAAAATTTGTAAATTCATGTTTTATATCTGTTAACAAAACTAGAAAATGTTCATATCTAGTGCATTTGTCTAGAAAATAATACTCATCTTCTAATACACCTTCTGCATGTTTTTCTGTACCTGTGTATCTGTCTCTTTCTATTTGGAGATCCTGTGCGCTCCTGCGAAGTCTATGCTCAGTTTTTCTTGAGTAGATCAGATATGGTTCAAGTCTGTATTCTTTAGAAACATTATTGTAGAATGTCAACTTAGATTTATTTTCGTTTTTCTGCTTTCTCCATGAGCTTATGTACTGATACGCAAGTTTCTTCAAGAGTGCAAACTTTAAGCTGTCGACATTCAGTGTATCCATATTCAGCGCTATGTGATCAAATCCAAGGCAGGAAAGAACGGATTTAACTAGGTGAAGCCACTTGTTATCTTTAGTCTTCTGCTTTTCAATTATATCTCTATAACAATGTTTTATGTACGGTTTCTCATGTGACTCCATTATATGTATCCAGATTGTTGAACAGTGTATGACTGAGTGTATTATCTTGTAGGAGTCCTCTTTTATCAGGGATTTCTCGAGAAAGGCCATGATTTGTTCGGGTACATATCATAGCATTATCATACATAGCCTTTAAGGTATTAAGGCAAGGCCCTGTTATTCCAATTTTTTGTAACTTTATAACACTAATCCATCATGCCAGACGGTATCTAAGGCTTTTCGGAAGTCAATAAAGCAAATGTATAATCTTCCTTCTTTTTTTTTTTTTTTTGCTTGATTGTGTTGTCAATTACTCTTTTTAAGATAAAAATATGATCTGAAGTTCTGAAGAATTTACGAAGTCCGAGTTGTTCCTTGGCAAAAAGCTAATTTTGTTCAAGGTAATTTACGATTCTATTATTTAGAATGCAACAACAACAAGAGAAAAAAAAAAAGAATAAAAGAGAAAAAAAAGAAGAAAAGAAGTTGTGATTGTATTGTTCAATGTTATCATCCCTCTGTAGTTATGAAGTTTATAGGGCCTTGAAAGTCTACAAAATGCTACCCAAATCAATAAATTAAAAAGTAAAGAAAACACACACATACTGCTCCCCATACCATGTCCCCTTTGACACCTCCCAACAGTACTTTATTACTCATGTATCACCTACCCTGCACTATATTAATCTACTACCTCCAGTGCCCCTTATCCTACCCTACCTCCCCAGTGCCCCTTATCCTACCCTATCTCCCCAATGCCCCTTACCCTACCCTATCTCCCCAATGCCCCTTATCCTACCCTACCCTATCTCCCCAGTGCCCCTTATCCTACGCTACCCTATCTCCCCAATGCCCCTTATCCTACCCTATCTCCCCAGTGCCCCTTATCCTACCCTATCTCCCCAGTGCCCCTTATCCTACCCTATCTCCCCAATACCCCTTATCCTACCCTATCTCCCCAGTGCCCCTTATCCTACCCTACCCTATCTCCCC
>NC_134893.1:65635529-65640529 GCF_041734735.1 Babylonia areolata | reverse complement strand
GGCCTGTCAGATTCTGCCACAACACGGCTCCTCTCAGTCTGGTGGAGGGGTGAATGCAATCGTTTGGGGATGTCCCAGGACGTGTCCGCTTCGACTGTCTCAGACAAACCGTCCCCATGTCGAGCAGTAAGAGAGGGTTTCCTCGATATTCGAGACCACTTCGAGTGTTTCATTGAGGAAATCAGCTTATCCGCCGAGTTCAACCCTGTTGACATATTTAATGATGGGAACAAAACGCGTGGGGTGAAAAGGGAGACAACTGTATTCACTCGTTGGGAAGGGGATAGGGGTTATTTTTAGGGCGTGGTGCACTCAAGAGACAAGGGGTATTTTCATTAACTCTCTCCATACGAACGGCGAAAGAGACGACGTTAACAGCGTTTCACCCCAATTACCACCATCAAAATATTGCAAGCGGAACGCTCTTATACTGAAGAGGTGAATGTTGACAAAGAATACCACAAGTCTGACGACGGAAGCTAAAGGTTGTATCATTGAGACACTCACTGGACATCCGAGGGGTCTGTGTAGAAGAGAAGAGAGGACTGGCCGTACTGAGTGAGTTAACCTTGGACGAGACGTCTCAGAGAGGAAGTCGAACGTTAGGCGAGAGGTATTTCAAAATCAGCGCCTGTGGTCAAAACATGAGGGTACTCTTCTTCTTCTTCCTCGTTCGTGGGCTGCAACTCCCACGTTCACTCGGATGCACACGAGTGGGCTTTTATGTGTATGGCCGTTTTTACCCAGCCATGTAGGCAGCCATACTCCGTTTTCAGGGGTGAAACATGAGGGTACGTTCTGGATGAGAGAGAGATAGTATGGTTACTGTATTCACTCGTGGTGTCGTTAGGGGTCTTCTTCTTCTTCTTCTTCTCATTGTTATTATCGTTATTGTTGTTGTTGTAATTGCATTTATTACGTTTTGTACGATGTTTCAGATTTGGAGGTAGGCAAAGTACGAAAATGTACTTAAAAAAACCCAACAAAAACGGAACGTGATAACTGGATTCACTCCTGTTTTTGTTGTTGTTGCTGTTATCATCACCATCATCATCGTCATTATTGTTACTACTACTACTACTGTTACTACTACCACTACTACCATTCTTCTTGTTTTATTCTATTCATTTTATTTAATTTTTTTAAAAATCTATTTATTTATTTTTAAAAGTTTGTTTTGATAAGGTATTACAGATTTAGCGCTGGTGGTCAGAATGTGAGAGGGGGGTCAGGGGGATGCTTGTGGTCCGGCCCCCTGTCACCTCCTCCTTTTTTTTCCTTTTCTTTTCTTTTTTATTTCAACACCTGTAGCAACGCTGTGACTGCGCGGGTTCAGCTGGTGGGCCGTGAAAATACAATTACCCTACCCCACCACCCCCCATCCACCCGCATGCTCCCTTGTTTCGGGATCATCCGGGTGTAGCAGATTTTCGTATCCCCGTTGGGTTTTAACCCGGGGTAAAACATGGCTGGTCTAGACCCCGGGGTTTATAATAATGATAATGATGATAGTGATAATGATAATAATGATAATATGCAGGCTTATATAGCGCAGTACCTCCATCTCAGATGAGGCTTACCCGCGCTTCACAATGAAATGTACAAATTTAAGGCAAAGTGACGTAAAGGTATGTACAAGGTGACGTAAAGGTATGTCCAAAGTGACGTAAAGGTATGTACAAAGTGACGTAAAGGTATGTCCAAAGTGACGTAAAAGTATGTACAGAGTCAATACAGTGTCACATGATATTGACTAAAATATACATGCTTAAACCTAAGTGACATAAAAATATGTAAATCAACATCACAGTCTCATGTAGACCAGCCCCCGTGGGTAAACTTAACAGTAGTCAGAACTGACCATCATAGCTGGATTCCCCCCCCCCCCCCCACACACACACACAATCCCTACCTCCCACCCCTTTGAAATGACCACCGGGAGCAAATTTGGCCCAGTTAGAATCAATGCAGGCTTTCAAAGTTGACCTCGCTTCCGTTAAGTCATACTGCAGAGGGGGGAGGGAGGTGGTGGTGGTAAAGGCTCGCCCAGAATGACCCTGGCCACCCTTCGTTTTCAAATAGCTCTTAAACCCATAAAAGGGGGTTAATTTCCAAGTAAAGGGCAGGTGGTGTTGGTTGCACCTGTGGTGGTGGGTAAGGTGGTCAATCTTGACTGGCCACCAATGACTTTGGAGGTTAGCCTAGACTGACCAGGGGTAAAATCCAGTAGGGGGTAGTTTGTGACTGTAACACCGGGTTTGAAGGTACGGTGGGACACCTTTTGGATGACGTCAGTGTCACTTAACGTGACTGTCGCCCTGGCTGGATGTGAAGCGGGGTGGGGGGTCCTGGGGAAAGCAGGAGACGAGGGTGGAGAAGGTGGATTTACGTGCGTGCTTTTATATATATATATATATTTTTTTTTTTATAATTTATTTTTTATTTATTTTATTATTTTAAAGAAGCAGATGTGGTATACTTAATTTGGCTCAGTCTGCACGCTTTGACGCCTTGAAACTGATGTGTGTGTGTGTGTGTGTGTGTGTGTGTGTGTGTGTGTGTGTGTGTGTGTGTTCGTTCTTTAGTCTAACGTCTTTTCACTATAAGTGATATTAGACGAGGATAGTGGGGGGAGTGGGGGGTGGGGGGGGATCGAGGGAGGGGAAAGAAATTACTGTGTACGCATGCGAGTATGTGAATGTGCGTGTGCGCGCGTGATAGTCTAGTGGTAAAGAACTCGCGTTGTGTGTGTGTGTGTGTGTGTGCGTGCGTGAGTGCATGCGTGTGTGCGTGTGTGTGTGTGTGTGTGTGTGTGTGTGTGTGTGTGTGTGTGTGTGTGTGTGAAATGGGTGAACACAAAATACGATCTTACCCCCCTCCCCCTCTTTCTCCCTGTCTCTTTCTGTCTCTTTCCCTCCTCTCTCTTTGAAGATGGATACTCTGATAATGAACTCCGACTTAGCCACATGAGATAACCAATAAGATTTTCATTGTTTCCTTAATGCTTTATTATTATATTATGTTATTGAACAGCCGAATAAGAGTATACCTATACATCTCTATTCCAGCAAGCCTTATACAACGAAGACCTAACGAAGAAGTGAGAAGAATGACCCTTTTAAGAACTCTGATAACACCACCATCCGAAATTGTTTCCACTTCTTTATGTGTGCGGTTATTAAATCTGGCCATCTTTAAGTTCCAACGAAAACTTGTCAGAAGACCGTTCAACTAAGCCACCTTGTCATACAGTTCCTAGACAATTTCCCGCATTTTACAGTGAGTGGATTTTAACTCTTAGATATGACCGGCTTAAAATATTAGCCAAGACAACGGTGAAAATTGATTTCCAATTAACAGACTTGAATTTTTCACGGGGTCTGTATTGGAAAAAAAAGGGGTAAAGATAAAGGAGCGAACAACATGCTTTGCCCCTGTACTTAGAAACCGGCGCAGACTCGCTGTGACGGGGGGCAGACTGGGTGAAAGATTAATGAGCGGGTGACGTCAGTTCCTGTCGCCATCCTGTGACAGAAGGGGGAGACAATGGAGCCATTACAGCCCCCTGCTTTACGGTCATTACAATAATGCAGGCGCCCACATAACCTTGCAGAGTGCGGGGTGTCTGACCCCCCCCCCCCTCCCGCCCACGCCCCCCCCCTCCCCCCCGTCACTACCGCCCCCCACCGTCTCCCAGTGGACTTGTCAAGTCGTTTTCTTTGTGACCACCTTTTGTTTTTTTTTGTTTTTGTTTTTTGTTTGTGGGTTTTTTTGTTTTTTTTTTTTCCTGCCACCCAGGTGGCTGGACACGCGTTTTGTGATTAGGGGGTGGGGGTGGGGGTGGTACAGTGATGATGGGGAATCAGGCTAGACCCAATTGTTCCCCCACAACATTCCAAGAAATGACATACCGGTTGTGTAAAGTTCCAAAGAGGAAAAGAAACAGAGCATGAGTTATTTAGACAACAGCAGCAGCAACAACAACAACAACAAAACAAACAAACAACAACAACAGCAGCAGCAGGAGGAGCAACAACAAACAGGAACGAAACAGAAACCGACATTCTAAGACCACAGTGATTGCAGTGCGTGTTTATTTCATTTTATATTTCATAGTTTTTATTATCATCAGTTTAAAAAAAAAAAATCACAACTTTACATCTTCGTAAAGATTTTGCACGTGAAACGAAATCAGTTTTCATACAAATGATTGTTTTCTTGGCCGAAAGTAAAAGTGTGTTTATAAATCGACGAAGAAGGGGTGTGATGGAGCGTATATGGGTCAGTTCGTGCGATTTGACGCCTCTGTGGCACTGAAACTGAAACCAGAAGGATGGATGAAACCAACCGACACCACTGTATTCGTTCTTTTTACGTTCTGACCATCCGTAATGTCAGAGGTCAGTGGCCTGCTCAATTATTTAAGTCGGGTGCATTGTGCGTTCAGAGTTGGCTCCCTCTATCTGTCTGTCTGTCTGTCTCCGTCTCTGTCTGTCTGTCTCTGTCTCTCTGTCTCTCTCTCTCTCTCTCTCTCTCTCTCTGTCAGTCTGTCTCTGTCTCTATGTCTGTGTCTGTGACTGCCTGTGTGTTCTATCTCTCTCCCACCTGATCCCTTTCCCACATCCTCCGCCTTTTGTCTTCCTGTCCCCCTCCCTCCCTCTCTCTCCCTTATCATTCATAGGTTCATGATTGTATTTTTAGTTCTGTTTCGCATTTCAATTACTCCTTAAGTTTCCCTTTTATTTGAGGAATATATCTATCTATCTATCTATTTATATATACATATATATATGCATATAATATCTATCTATCTATCTATATATACATATATATATACTCTGGTATTGCTTTTCAGTTTTTTAAAGACATGTTTCACTTTTTTTGTTTTGTTTTTCTCAATACATCCTCAATACAGCATCCGAGTTCGAGTCTTCTCTTTCTCTTTCGTTGTTTAGATGTTGCGCCTTCTGTGATAATACATCTGCACATATATATTTATA
>NC_134893.1:65623029-65625529 GCF_041734735.1 Babylonia areolata | reverse complement strand
CACACACACACACACACACACACAGTACACCCCGTCACACTCATATGCACGCAAGCATACATACACTAACATTACCGCGCCCTCCCCATCCCCCTACACACACACACACACACACACACACACACGAGAGAGAGAGAGAGAGAGAGAGAGAGAGAGAGAGAGAGAGAGGTTCCGTGTCTTAAGATGCCCCGAGTGCACTGAAGAAGGCAGGTGGGTTTAAACACAAACCTTGTAAGACCAGCAAAGTTCATCCCGTCGTTTTGCAAAAGGCACTACGATTCCCTGCTCAGCAAAACCGCCCCCCCCACCCCCAAACATATCTTACCCCGGGCATTTTTGAACCGCCCGCGTTCCCGTTTGACCACATCCCGATTCTCATTCACTAATTCTCGTGTGTTCTTTTTTTTTTTTTTTTTTTGTCGATTCCCCTGTCATTGAATGCACATTATTTCTGCTGAAGCCAGTTCCTCTTTTATCTGCGAACTACCAGTGGAGTCCAAATTCCAATGCTGATCTTTGGTCAGGTGGAGAAGATAACAGATATGCCGGCCAACATGCACAAACATTCAGCCATACTCACTGGCACGTGCGACCGGGCGTGTGAACATACACAAAGACAATCATACACACAGATACAGACAGACTCACACTGAGATACACACACACACAGACACACAAATGCAGATACACAGAGACACAGACACACAGAGACACACACACACGCGCGCGCGCGCATGCACGTGCACTCATCTTACATTCGGACTTGTTCATAAATCCATTTCACACACACACACACACACACACACACACACACACACACACACACACACACACACACACACAGAGGCAGGCATACATACAGAAAAACGAAATGAAACGAAACTTGACTTAGCCAGCGTAATGAGATAAACTAATATACAAGTTTTTCCCCACCAAGCAACTGTGGGGGAGGGGAGAGAGAGAGAGAGAGAGAGAGAGAGAGAGAGAGAGAGAAGAGGAAGGGGGTCGTTTGGGAGTGAGGGGGGCGGGGGCAGCGTGTTCTACGCAGTTAATTTTATACATTTCGTCCTCTACTCCACATGATCCACATTTTGAGTTTTGTCTGCGCGAGCGTTTTGTCGAGGGGAGTTTTTGCGGGATTTTTTTTTATTATTATTTTTATTATTATTATTATTTTTTTTTTTTTGCCAGCGACCTGTAATGTGGTGAGTCATATTTTTACTTCAAGTGCGGAGGGCGGGGAGGGGGAGAAGGACCAGGAGGAGTTGGAAGTAGTTCAGAGAGAGAGAGAGAGAGAGGCAGGGGTGGGGGGTGGGGGCAGAGAGGGCATGGAGACAGATCTGCCATGTCAGTCACATACTATACTGTCAGTCTTCCCTCCCCCCAAAAGCCACAAGGAAGATTTAACAGTGACGCTACTACTTATGTACTAGTGCTACTACTACTGCTACCACTACCACTACCACTGCCACTACACCAGTCCTCCCACCCCGCCGACAAGGTAAGAGGCATAGCAGTCGTGGCGCCGCCACTGAGTGAAGATAGGATTTCAAGGTACATTCTGCTCGCGGGCCCATCAGACAGAGTAATGGAGTCAATGGGATTATGATAAACATCAGATACTGTGCCGTCAAGCCGTGCTTGTCTTCTGCCACCACTCCCCCTTCACCCCCCCCCCCCCCCCCTCCATAACCACGCCTTGCCCCCCCCCCTCACCACACCCCCAACTACCCCCCCCCCCTCACCCCTCTTGTCGGCCCATGAGAGCAGAGGGAGTGGTATGGACAATCCGATGACAGGTAGTGAGTGGCTCATGTAACGGTGATAAATGTGGCTCAACCCACACTGTGCTATCTATGGCAGGCAGTTCACGTCAAAGGGACTGGTTCCGTCAGTGCAGTAGCCAACTGTTTTTTTTGTTGTTGTTTTTTTGTTTGTTTGTTTATTGCCCCGAGCTAAGAGAGAGACATAAGAGAGAGAGAGAGAGAGAGAGAGAGAGAGAGAGAGAGAGAGAACTCTAGAATTTTGTTTTAGTATGAAGCCCATGTGACCCCTTACGACTGATCATGCTGACAACTTTTAAAGTGAACAGTTAGTTATGGTATATAGGGGCTCGGAAGCAAAATTGCACTGGCTCTGAGTGCTGCAGCCTTGGGGGCTAGTTGGCCTTTGGGAACCAGCCCAACGCCAGCTGTCCTTAAACCCTCTTGGCCGAGAGAGTGGGGATGTAAACTGCGCAAGACACTCTCCACGATAATCAACTTCTTGTCAAGAAAGTCGGGACAGCAGTTACCTCCTCTGCTGTTCTGATGGTCATAGTCGAACACGACTGACTTGGACAGGATCATCAATACCAAGCAACTAAAGGAATCAAGAAAAATGTAAAAGCATGAAGAGAGAGAGAGAGAGAGAGAGAGAGAGAGAGAGAGAGAGAGAGAGAGAGAGAGAGAGAGATTTTCTTTAATGGCGGAAACGGAATAAGTAAAATCATGCTTTTTGG
>NC_134893.1:65600529-65605529 GCF_041734735.1 Babylonia areolata | reverse complement strand
AAGAATATTCGATAAGTTGTGTATGAAATGATAAAAATCATAGAATTAAAATTTAATCATTTCCGAACAAGCTTTCGTTTCTTTGAATAATAAAAACAATTTAATAATCTTTCAAACAATCTCAGGAAGCTTTTGATGAGTTTCTGGAAAAGAGAGTCATTGTGAAATTAATTGGAGACAGAGGTGGACACTGGAACTGATTTTTCAAAATTAAACTGTCTCGGGAATTTGTACACAGAAACCTGCTCTAGCCGAGGAAAGATATGTCAACCCGAACTGGTCGGTTGACAAAACATGTGGACATTTTGGAGGTCAATGGATTCCCATACGAAAGTTCCGGAGCAGTTTGCATAGAACTGTCTAAAGGTTAAACTGTTTTTACGATTTACTGAAAGAATGAAACTTTTTTTACGTGCGCGCGCGCACACACGCGTGCACGCACGCACGCAAACACACACACACTCACATACACACATACACTCACTCGCGCGCACATTCGCACTCACACACACACACACGCACACACACACACACACATCCATTCACATATACATCCACACACACATATCGCGAGGTTCTAAATATTTTGGCGGTTTTGATATAACTTTTCATGTAGGAAAATAAACAAAACAAACCCACCCCGCAAAATCGATGAACAACAAGAACAACAACAGCAGCAGCAGCAGCAACGACAAAAACAAAACATACACACACTACCCCCCGCCCCCCCACTCCCTAGGCCCCCACGTCTCCCCCACGCCCCCTCCCCACACACATCAACACCTCACCTCTCCCCCTACACACAATGTAACTACCTCTCCATCGACCATCCACACTGAACCAACAAGCAAGCACACAGACAAGCAATCAACCAACTAAGCAGCAAAACCCGTGGAGATAATAGACCAACAGATTTACAACACTGTGTTCTAAGTGGATGCAGAACAGGCGAGAGTTTAAAAAAAACTTTTTTTTTTTTTTTTTTTTTTTTTTTTACACAGTGTGACATAGAAAAGCTTTCAGCAGCTCGTGTTCTGTGTTCAGAGAGGACATCCCCCCCCCCCCCCCGCTTTCGCTCCGGCTGTTTGTCTGTCTGTCAGTCTGTTTTTCTGTCTGTCTGGTTGTCTGTTTGTTTTTCTGTCTTGTCTGCCTGCCTGTCTGTCTGTATGTCGGTCTGTCTCTATCATTCTGTTATTTTCTTTCTACTTCTAAAAAAAAAGAAGAACAAGAACAAGAAAAAAAAAACACAAAAAAACTGTAGCAAAATCTTGCTGTTTTTTTCACCTTCTCTTCATCCTCCTCCCTCCTCCCTTTTCTTCGTCTTCTTTCATTCATCCTTTTATTGTTTGAAAACAACAATATTTGTGATAAGTTGATTTTTCGATGTATATGGTGTGTGTGTGTGTGTGTGTGTGTGTGTGTGTGTGTGTGTGTGTGTGTGTGTGTGTGTGTGTGTGTGTGTGTGTGTGTGACGGTCTGTGATATATGTATTTTATGTGTGTGAGTGTGAGGGAGAGAGAGGGAGAGAGAGGAGAGGGGGGAGAGAGAGAGAGAGGGAGAGAGGCAGGGAGAAAGAGAAGGAGAGGGAGAGAGAGAGAGGGAGAGAGAGAGAGGCAGGGAGAAAGAGAAGGAGAGGGAGAGAGAGAGAGAGAGAGAGAGAGAGAGAGATACACACAGAGAGACAGAGACACCCAAACAGAGGCACAGAGACAGAGAGATACACATAGAGCATGATGACACCGTGGGTTCTTTTCAACAGTCTGACGTCAACACACACTCGATAATCTTCGACTCAAATCTGCCCTTTTAATCTCTCTTCAGTTCTTTTGAAAGTTTTCTCCCTGCCCTTGATCATGTCCTGTCCGAAAGAAACGGTGAACGTAAAGACCCCGAGACTGATGCGAAAGCGATACCTGTTTATCAGAAAATCTGCCCCGGTAATTGTCAAGTTCATGAGAATGATTTGCTTTGACATCGCTTCGGGGGGCTCGACTGAGGCAACGATGAATGGAGTTTTAAAGAAGAAAAGGGGAGAATGTTTGTGTGGGCTTGACGTTTTTATGGTGTTGGTTACTACTGACGGTCTGGCACGCACGTACGTACGCACATACACACACGCCACATTAATGATAACAACATACACAAGCACACGCACAACCACACACGCACACACACACGCGCGCGCGCGCGCGCACACACACACACACACACACACACAGACTCATGCACACACAGAGACTCGCACACACGCACTCACACACACACGTATGTACACACACACACGCACACACATACACACATACGTATCGCGAGGTTTTTTGGGGGCGTGGGGGGGGGGGGGGGGAGAGGTCGGGGAAGGGGGGGGGGATACCATACGATGCGATATAACTCCTCGTGGGTAAAAAAACAACAACAGATGGACAGTACAGAACAAACACATGGTTTAAAACCACCGAGGCAACCATGTGTTTGTTCTGTATTGTCCATATGTTCTGTGTGGCTTGTTCAGGATTAAAGAGGCTATGCCAGCCTTCAATAAAAGCTAAATATGTGTTTGCGCATTTCTTCTGTCTTTGCTGCTGTGTGCACATGTCAGATGATCGGTATAAGGTCAGGCCCGGCGCTTCCTTTTTTGAGGAAATGTCTGGGTTTGTTCCAGTGTACCTTTTATTTACCTGTGTACTAGCTGATTCGGTGGCGTAGGCAGCACTGACTTGAAGTTGTGTGCCTTGTGAATGGAGAGAGTTACCACTCTTTACCATTTGTTTATCATTTCATCTCCTGGCCTCATTGTTTGTTAATTTACACTACACTACACTGCAACAGCAACAGCGACACACGCACTACACTAAACTGCACTGCACTACACTACACTACACCTACACCCACAACAACAGCAACAGCGACACACGCACTACACTAAACTGCACTGCACTACACTACACTACACCTACACCCACAACAACAGCAACAGCGACACACGCACTACACTAAACTGCACTGCACTACACTACACTACACCTACACCCACAACAACAGCAACAACGACACACGCACTACACTAAACTGCACTGCACTACACTACACTACACCTACACCCACAACAACAACAACAACAACACACTCACTACACCTATAACAGCAACAAGACACATTACATTACATTACACTACACTGCATTGTATTGTACTGCACTGCACAGCACTGCACAGCACTGCACCAACAACATCATCAACAACAACAACAACCCACACGATACTACACAACAACATCATCAACAAAAACAACATACGTTACACTGCACACCACACCACTACCACCACACACTACTGCACAACAGCAACAACAAGACACTACACCACACCCACAACAACACATACACTGTATTACGCACTACAACAATACCTGCACTGCACACTACATCTACGCCAACACCTAGACTTAAGACTCACCACCAGACCTACACAACCACATATCCGTCCTTACACCCAGAACTGTTTCCGTGACAAAAGGCGGCACTGAATCGACGACAGTTTATTTATTTCCTCTTCCCGCCTCGCCCCTGGACAACAAAGCCCTGCTGAAATCTGTCCAAACAATCACGTGACTGTCGGCACCCCTCTTCCCCCCCCTCTCGCGCCACCCCCCCCCCCCCCCCCCCACACACAATACCTTCCCCCGTTCCTCCAACCACCAGATGTCGGTATCGGCCTTTGTAGTTTCCTTCCTGACTTCTGTTTCTAGGTTATCTTCCCTGGCTTTCTCTTTCCTCGCCTTCTTTTTTCCGCACACCCACTTCTACGAAAGAGGTATTCAATAGGATAGTACAGTCGTGTTCAACTATGACCATAACAAAAACAGAGGAGGTGACTATTCTCCAGACTGTGTGGGCTAGAATTTGATAAAAGTGGATAGTGTCTTGCACAAGTTACATCCACACCACTCTTTCGGCCAAGAGGGTTTTAAGGACAGTCGGCAATGGGGATGGTTCCCGAAGGCCGACTAGCCCCCAAGGCTGCTGCGCTAAGAGCCAGTGCAATTTTGCCTGCAAGTTTGAGAGTCATAGCCCTTCACAAAAGACTAAGTTGTAAATGATTTCCCAGTGCAACAGAGCTCTCACTTTGCTGTTGGCCCAACTGTAAACTTATATAAATATGTGATTTAACACAAGACAGGTAAGGTCCATTTCGACGGCAAAGTTTTGACGCCCACAAGGTCAATTATTTTGTCAGCGTTCTGTGGGTTATGGAAAACGGAACATACCCAGCTTGCACACCCCACCCCAAAACGGAGTATGGCTGCGTACATGGCGGGGTAAATTAACAAAACGGTCATACACGTAAAATGTTACATGTCTGTATGTGTGCGTGACAGAAAACTGATCGAATAACACCGGAAACGAATGATGAGCGCCCTATGGCAACTGTAAGTCGGTTATACCCAGATAGGAAGCCTGTTGTGAGAATGACTCCGTGTTTGTAAAGCACTTAGAGTTTGGTCTCCGGCAGAGATTAGGCGCTATATATAAGTATCCATATCATCATTATCATTCTTCCTCTTCGTTCGTGGGCTGCAACTCCCACGTTCACCCATATGTACGCGAGTGGGCTTTTACTTGTATGACCGTTCCACCCCCCCCCCCCCGCCATGTAGGCAGCCATACTCCGTTTTCGGGGGCATTATCATTCACGGATTGTACTTTGCAGAGATGTTCTCCACAGTGGTCAGCCGAATGGAGAATACATTCCCCACAGATCTTGTTTGGAGACAACAACAACAAAACACGAAGCATAGCTGCTGATCGCGTGTCCTCATCACAGGGAAAAGAAGACGGAATGACGAAGTTACTGCGGTGTGTGTGTGTGTGTGTGTGTGTGTGTGTGTGTGTGTGTGTGTGTGTGTGTGTTTCGGTGTGGGAGAGAGAGAGGGGGCGGGGGTGTGGCGGGCAGGGGCGAAGACTCCAACAGATACTAAAAAATCAGATCACGTGAAATCGATAG
>NC_134893.1:65583029-65585529 GCF_041734735.1 Babylonia areolata | reverse complement strand
TGCCTGACCACCCCCCTGAGGGAGGGAGGTTCGAACCCCAGGGACAGGGGGCAGCGAGGCACCGCGCGGCCAGGGGACCATGCTGCTGACCTATGGGGATGAAGCGGTTCAGTGCGCCCCCAGCTCTCGGCTCCCACCACCCGCCCTCCCACCAGCCCCCGCCGCCCCTCACTGATGACGTGTCCATCACCTTCCCCGCCCCCTCCTCCTCCTCCTCCTCTTCCCCCTCCCAGGCCATCCTCCTCCACCACCACCACCACCAGCACCACCACCACGCGAAGGGCAAAGGATCACACCCACCACCATCACAGCAGCAACAACAACAACAGCAGAGCAAGCATCAACAGTTCAACAACCAACACCATAAACACTCCTCGCATCAACACAAACATCACACTTCACCGCACCACCACCACCACCAACACCACCACCACAACCACCTCAACCACCACCACCACCACCACCACCACCTCAACCACCTCGCCCAACACGACACGGGCAAGCGCGTCAAAACGGAGCAGACCTTCGAGTCGCTCTTTGACACGGAGACGCACAGCGATGTGACAGTGAACGTGAACGGCGACGAGTACCTGTTCCACGCGCACCGCATGGTCCTCGCCATGAAGAGCGAGGTGTTCGCCGCCATGCTCACCAAGCTGGACAACAACAGCAGCGACAACAGCAACAACAGGAAGACGACGACGACGACAACAACAACAACCCAGGATCTGGAGATTCCCGGAGGGGTGTTGGGGGATTCCCGCGCCGTGTTGCACGTGCATGAAGACGCAGAGTGCAGTCAGGTGTTTTCGCGCTTCCTGTACTTCCTGTACAGCGGCTCCGTGTGGCTGCACCCGGACTACGTGCTTCCGTTGTGCCGCCTGGCGCACAGGTACCAGGTGAGAGCGCTGAAGGACCACTGCCAGAGCTACATCCTGCAAGTGCTGGCCAAGTCCTGCCACAGCCCACCCCCTGGCGCCAACCACAACAACAACAACACCAACTCCACCATCACCCACAACCACTGCCCCTCATCACTCTCCCTCACCCCATCCCCGAACGCCAACTCCCCGCCGCCCTACATGGGCCTAGGCTTCAGCCTGGACGTGGTCTGCGACATCTACGAGGACGAAGCTTTCGAAGGCGACGTCCGGCAGACGGCGCACCGCCTCCTGTGCTGCCAGTTCCGCCAGCTGGTCCGCTCGGAGCGCTGGCCTCGCTGCAGTGTGGCGTCGGTCTGCGGGCTGATCTCGGGCGACGGGTGCAACGTGGAGGAGAACGTAATCCTGATGGCGGCCACGGACTTCATGAAGAAGCGGCAGTTGTCGGACAAGAAGCAGATCGAGGACATCCTGTCGCACATCCGCTACCCGCGACTCAACCGCCGCGTGCTGTACCACCTGCAGAAGAACGGCAGCTTCCAGAACTTCCCGCACATCCAGGATCTCATGGTGCGCGCGCTCATGTTCCACAGCTTCAGGGATCTCCCAGAAGCCAAGGACGACTTCCGGGGCACCCAGTTCCGGCCGCGCATGAGCAGCAGCAGCAACGCGTCGCCTAACCGGCGGGCCTCCATGCATGTGGCCACGTGCGGGCTGTCGGACGGTCACCCGGAGGAGGCGGACCTGAGCGATTCGGATTACTCGCTGGAGCCGTTGACTGGTGTTGCCCCCGTCACCGCTGTGGCTCAGATACGGCAGTCCCAGGTGTGAAGGGCGCGGCGAGACGGGGGCAGGAGTGTACTGCATTGTGTTGTGCTGTATAGCATTGTTTTATTGGTCTTTTTTTGTTTGTTCACAACATACTTCCCTGTCGTGACAGTCGTCGGGGATGATGCTGTCTCCCTGAGGAGAGCGTGTCGCCACAGTGCAGCGCCACACATTTTTTTCGTTCTATTTCTTTCTTTCTTTGTTTTCCCCCTGTGCATAGGTGTATTCGTTTTACTATCGAAGTGCAACTTTCTACAGATTTTTTTTTCTTTTTTTTTTCGCCAGGGACAAACAACCCATTTTGTTGCCGTGGGTTCTTTAACATGCGCGCTGCAGACATGGAACCTCGGTTTATCGTCTCATCTAAATGACTAGCGTCACATGGAATCTCGGTCTGTCGTCGGTCTGTCGTCGGTCTATCGTCGGTCTGTCGTCGGTCTATCGTCGGTCTGTCGTCGGTCTATCGTATCGTCGGTCTGTCGTCGGTCTATCGTCGGTCTGTCGTCGGTCTATCGTCGGTCTGCCGTCGGTCTATCGTATCATCGGTTTGTCGTCGGTCTATCGTCGGTCTGTCGTCGGTCTATCGTCGGTCTGCCGTCGTTTTGTCGTCTCAATCGAATGACTGGCGTCCGGGCCACCACTCAAGACTTTGTGGAGGGGGTGGTGGTGGTGGTGGTGGTGGTGGTAAAAATCCCGGTTCGTCATGTAGGACTCGAACCAGTGTCGGTCGCGTAACCACTGGGCCACTACCGCTCCAAACTTTACTCTCGCTTCAACTGCACGAAGAAATG
>NC_134893.1:65573029-65578029 GCF_041734735.1 Babylonia areolata | reverse complement strand
CAATAATTTTGGTATACTTGAATGAAACTTTGCCGCATGCAGCCACAAAACAGTATGTCTTAATTTCTAACAATAATGTGGTAAACTTGAATGAAACTTTGCTGCATGCAGACGCAAAACAGAAGTTGCATGTCTTTGGTTATATCAATTATGCGACAAACGTAAATAAGACTTCGCTCAGACGCTCATCAGTACTGCTCCAACCTCCGGGAATTCCCGAATTATCTTATCAAGAGATCAAAGACACGAATGGACAATAGACAATGTCACATGTGCAGTGTGCACATTTATCAGGCATTTTTTTTTTTTTTATCAAGGATTTCATCTTTTGCTATTTTGGCTGTTTGAATTGACTTAGGTTTTTTTTTTCATAACTGGAAGAAAAAATAATAACTCAAAAACAAATCAGGTGTTTAGGTGCTAACAATTATTATTCACGGGGTATACAAAGTCGTGGTGTCAATATTTATGAACTAAAAAGTGTGTCAAGACTGTTGTTGTTGTTGTTGTTGAAACGACTGTTGTTGTTGTTGTTGCTGCTGCTGCTGAAGATGTTGTAATACCGACAGCATTGTTTCCTTGATAATTTGGACGATGGTCTAAAAAAAAAAAAAAAAAAAAGTTGGTATTTTTGTTGATTTTGCATTGCAAAGACAGCACAGTTAAAACGTGGAGAGAAAAAAAGAGAGATTATTTTCTGTTGATTATGAAATACATTGACAACAAAGTTTTAAAGTGATTTGATGATGATGATTATTATTATTAAGCTGTTCGAATGTTGACTGGGTCATGTGATGTTTTTTGTGATAATATTGTCTTGAGAGAAATGGTGTGGCTTATCGTTTGTTGGAGCAGAATGGTGAGTGTTATTTTTCAACTGATGAGAGGCAGACTTGGTTATTTGAAGAATTGAAAGATTTTACTGCATCTGTTGCTTGATTTTTTTGGTTCTTTTATGGCAAACTTACTGACAACATTGCGAAGCTGTAAATAAATGTCAACGGGAAGTTATGCTGTGTGTGTGTGTGTGTGTGTGTGTGTGTGTGTGTGTGTGTGTGTGTTGTGGCTTACATGTATGAATATGCGTGTGTGTTTCATTGAATTGATATTAGGCATGATTTGTTCTGGCTGAAATTTGTGTTTCTCTCTCTCTCTCTCTCTCTCTCTCTGTCTCTCTCTCTCTCTCTCTCTCTGTCATACACATACAGGCACACAAGACATAGACATACGCAGACACACACACACACGCGCTTGCACGCCCTTGCACATACAGACACACGCATACGCACACACAGACACAGACACACACATACACGCACACACAGGCACACGCACACACAGACACACACAGACACACACACACAGACACACACACACACACACACACACACACACACACAGACACACACAGACACACACACACACACACACACACGACGCACGCACACTCACAAATCCACCACCTTAAAGAAGATGTCGAAATTGAAAATTTTACCGGATCTTTTCCAACGTGAGAACTTTGATATCACACATTTCACATTGCTGCTTTGCAGTCCAGCTGACCGCACAAGGGCGTATCAGGTCTGCCCACCGAAATAAGAAATTCTAGCATTAAAAACTAAATTCTGTCACCTCTGGAAATGATGATGATGGAGTCTCCCGTCAGACCGACGGATGAGTAGGCAGGCAAGCTTATCTGTCGGTGTGTGTCCTCATATGGGAGAAGAGGCCGATTCTGGATGCGCAGCACTTCCCACAGGTGTTGCAAGGGAAAACGTCCCCAGAAGTTAAGACCTGCTTCCTTCGCTCACGCTTCTCCTTAATGGCCAGCGTTCTCTTGTTTTCAAACGTCTTTATGCCATTAGAGCACAGCATCATCAAGCGAGAGCGGTCAAGGGCATGTTTCATAGGAAGCGATGTCTATGTCACAGGCTTTGAAGTTTGTCTTCAAGGTGTCCTTGAAGCGCTTGCAGGGAGGCTCGGCCAGATCACACAGTTCATACAATAATCTTAAACATGACAGACGTATCATCCATTAAAGCCGATTTAGGCAACCAAGACTAGGCTGTGCTCAGGACGTCGGCCGTTTTGCTTTTTAATCATCCGAGATAAAAACAACAACAACAAAAACCAACGAGAAAAAACAACACACAAGCAAACAAACAAAATAACAAATATAGATAAAAAGGAAAAGGATAAAAAAAAGCCAACAACGACAAAAAAAACAAAACAAAAAAACAAACAAAAAAACAACAACAAAAAACCCAACAAACAAACAAAAAATAAAACAAAACAAACAAACAAAACAACTTCATAGCCACCCAAAAAGCCACGAATGGCCATGCAGTCAAACAACACTGCTTTGTGTGGAGTGATGGCCTAGAGGTAACGCGTCCGCCTAGGAAGCGAGAAAATCTGAGAGCGCTGGTTCGAATCACGACTCAGCCGCCGATATTTTCTCCCCCTCCACTAGACCTTGAGCTATGGTCTGGACGCAAGTCATTCGGATGAGACGATAAACCGAAGTCCCGTGTGCAGCATGCACTTAGCGCACGTAAAAAACCCACGGCAACAAAACGGTTGTTTCTGGCAAAATTCTGTAGAAAAATCCACTTCTATAGGAAAAACATATAAAACTGCACGCAGGAAAAAAAAAAGAAAGAAAAAAAGGGCGGCTCTGTAGTGTAGTGACGCGCTCTCCCTGGGGAGAGCGGCTCGAATTTCACACAGAGAAATTTATTGTGATAAAAAGAAATAAAAATACAAATAATGGGCAATAGTACCCACCCCTGTGTTAGCAATATTCCTACCAAATCGCCAGAGCAAAACAGCACAGACACACATCACAGACTGCAGCAAAGAGCGAAGAAGAAGAAGAAGAAGAAAAGTTGTCATAGTATCCCGAAAAGAAAAGAAAGGTGAACTGGCTGAACAAGCAGAAAAAGAGCAGAAAACAGTGAATGAGGAAACAAAGCAGAAACAAAGACAGCAGTAGAAAAGAGGTCATTTCTTGCACACAACTTCTAGAAAGCAAGAGATATCGTTTCCTCTGAGACGGGCGCAATAGCCGAGTGGTTAAAGCGTTTGACTGTCAATCTGAGGGTCCCGGGTTCGAATCACGGTGACGGCGCCTGGTGGGTGAAGGGTGGAGATTTTTACGATCTCCCAGGTCAACATATGTGCAGACCTGCTAGTGCCTGAACCCCCTTCGTGTGTATATGCAAGCAGAAGATCAGATACGCACGTTAAAGATCCTGCAATCCATGTCAGCATTCGGTGGGTTATGGAAACAAGAACATACCCAGCATGCACACCCCCGAAAACGGAGTATGGCTGCCTACATGGCGGGGTAAAAACGGTCATACCACGTAAAAGCCCACTCGTGTGCATACGAGTGAACGTGGGAGTTGCAGCCCAAGAACGAAGAAGAAGAAGAAGAAATTTCCTCTGAAAGACGCCCGGCATTCATCGGGGTGTAACATGGGAACATGAACCCCCCCCCGCCACGCCCCCCCCCCCCGCCACCCACGCCCCTACCCCCCCCCCCCTCCCCGAAAAAAAACAACAACACTCCAAAACAACGACTGTTTTCGTTTCCACTCACTCTCCTTTACGCTACTCTGAATCCAGGACCATCATTAAGGCCAAGCTGCAGAACAAGTGGAAGCAGCAGCATCCACGCCACAACAGAGCAGACCCGTACTACCTGCTGACTCGTCGAGAGCAGGTAGCCATTTTGAGGCTCAGGACAGGCCATAACCGCCTGAAACACCACCCATACACGAAACTCCGCATCGGCGACACAGAGCAGTGCCCCTGCAGAACAGGCAGCCAGACAACAGAACATCTGCTGCAGTTCTGCCCGCTCCACCAAGCGCTCTGAGAGAAAACCTGGCCCGACCCAATCTCAGCGGCCTGGAAGCTCTACGGAGGACTGGAGGACCTGCGACGTACTGCCGCCTTCGTCGAGGAGACGGGGGAATCCATCTGATAAATGACGAACAAGACAACACCAAAAAACAAAAAAAGACAAAGCGTTCTCATCACATCAGTGACCAAACACTAATAAAACAACTGATAATTGTAAAAAAAAAAATAATAAAAAAAAGAGGAGAGAGAGAAGAAGAAAGAATTAAACAACAACAACAACAAAACACACCACCACCAAATCCCCCCCCACCTTCCCGTCCACAAAAACGCAACAACCTACACTCACCATTGACGGCTTTCCTCTTGGACAGCCAGGGAGCAGGCACGGCAGCCATTGGTTTTAACCTGGGAAAATAATGACCTCACGTTGATGTTTCCGACTGCATTTTACGCACGCACACACACACACACACACACACACACACACACACACACACACACACTCACACACACACACATACACACTCGCACACACACACACACACACTCACACACACACACACACATAAACACACACACACACACACAAACACACACACACACACACGCACACACACACACATACACACACACTCACACTCGCACACACACACACACACACACACACACACACACACACTCGCGCACACACACACACACACACATACACACACACACACACACACATACACACACACACACATACACACACACATACACACACACTCGCACACACACACACACATACACACACATACACACACACACACACTCGCACACACACATACACACACACACATACACACACACACATCCACACACACACACACACACACACACACACACACATCCACACACACACACACACACACACACACACACACACACACGCACACACTCGCACACACCATGACTGGTTCTGTCAATGGCTCAATGCCAGCATCGGCAGTCCACAGGGAGCCATCAACATCAGGGTGCCGAAAGGAGACAGTGTGCACTGCTGCTGAGTGACTTGGGTGGTGATCAGAGGTTCTTGTTCTTCCTCTTATTGTCATTGTTGTTGTTGCTGCTGTTGCTGTTGTTGTTGTTGT
>NC_134893.1:65548029-65555529 GCF_041734735.1 Babylonia areolata | reverse complement strand
CCTTCAACCCCTGAATCCTGCACTCCGGTGACTGGGTGAGAGATGGCTATCTTGACAGACAGCTCTTTTCAAGACGACCCCGGCGGACGCGAAGGGACTTGGGTGCGTCGTGGTGTCACACAAAGCAGCCTGCTTACTTATCATGCCCCCTTAGGCCCCCAACCTGTGGTGGTGGCGGCGTCTGCTGGCCTCGGGCTGGTTGGCCGGAAAGTGGTTGTTTGGAGCAGGAAGGGCGGCAGGGGGTGTGGGGGGGTGGGGTGTGGGGGAAGGAGAGGGTGTTGTGGGGCTGGGGGGTGGTGTTTTAGTGTTTGAAAGTTGTTTTTTTTCTTGTGTGTGTGTGTGTGTTGTGGTTTCCTTTTGTTGTTGATTTTTTTGGGAACTTGTGGCAAGTTGTTACTGCATGTGTGACAATCCGACTTTTGCACGGTTGTAAGCTTGTCGTTTGGGGGTGAGGGTGTTGTAGTGAAGAGTGGACTTCTTGTCATTGTGGACTTGTCTTGGTACATCTTGTCATTGTGGACTTCTCTTGGTACATCTTGTCATTGTGGACTTGTCTTGGTACATCTTGTCATTGTGGACTTCTTGTCATTGTGGACATCTTGTCATTGTGGACTTCTCTTGGTACATCTTGTCATTGTGGACGTCTCTTGGTACATCTTGTCATTGTTGACTTGTCTTGGTACATCTTGTCATTGTGGACTTCTTGTCATTGTGAACTTCTTGTCATTGTAGACTTCTCTTGGAACATCTTGTCATTGTGGACTTCTCTTGGTACATCTTGTCATTGTGGACTTGTCTTGGTACATCTTGTCATTGTGGACATCTTGTCATTGTGGACTTCTCTTGGTACATCTTGTCATTGTGGACTTCTCTTGGTACATCTTGTCATTGTGGACATCTTGTCATTGTGGACTTCTCTTGGTACATCTTGTCATTGTGGACTTGTCTTGGTACATCTTGTCATTGTGGACTTCTCTTGGTACATCTTGTCATTGTGGACATCTTGTCATTGTGGACTTGTCTTGGTACATCTTGTCATTGTGGACATCTTGTCATTGTGGACTTCTCTTGGTACATCTTGTCATTGTGGACTTCTCTTGGTACATCTTGTCATTGTGGACATCTTGTCATTGTGGACATCTTGTCATTGTGGACGTCTCTTGGTACATCTTGTCATTGTGAACTTCTTGTCATTGTGGACTTCTCTTGGTACATCTTGTCATTGTGGACTTGTCTTGGTACATCTTGTCATTGTGGACATCTTGTCATTGTGGACTTCTCTTGGTACATCTGTCTTCCTTGTTCTTCTTCTTCTTGTTCTTTTTTTTTCGTTCTTATTGTTCCTCTTCTTGTTCTTCTTCTTGCTGATGTTCTTGTTACTGTCAGTTTGTTATTTTCCTTGTTCTTGTTCTTCTTCTTGTTCTTGTTCATGTTCTTCTTCTTCTTGTGCAAGTTCTTCTTCTTCTTGTTCAAGTTCTTGTTCATGTTCATGTTTCTGTTCACGTTCATGTTCTTGCTCTTATTCAAGTTCTTGTTCTTGCTCTTGTTCATGTTCTTGTTCATGCTCATGTTCTTGTTCTTGTTCATGGTCTCGTTCTTGTTCCTGTTCTTGCTCATGTTCTTGCTCTCGTTCATGTTCATGTTCTTGTTCATGTTATTGTTCATGTTCTTGCTCTTGTTACTTTGTTATTTTCCTTCTTCTTCCGTGTTCTTCTTCGTGTTCTTGTTGCTTTAAGCTCATTTTTCTCTGCCTGTCTGCCTTTATGTCTGTACCCTACTCTGTTCTCTCTCCCCTGCCCTTCCCCCCCCCCCCGCCCCCCCAACCTCCCCCAACCCCCTTATTCTCATGCTCCTTGCATGAGTTTAAACACTGCTCTGCACAAGATCCTCAGGAATAAAGACATCTGCAGCAGTGACTCAGCAGCAGTGCAGGGTCTCCTCTGGTGTGTGGCCTCCTGGCAACCTAACATCGATGGTTCCCTGCGGACTGCCGACGATGGAACTGTGACAGACGAACCCGGGTGTGGTCATGTATCGGGGAATCTAAATGAGCGGCGTGGGAGTAATGCCACTGAAATGGTGCAGATGATGGGGTAGGAGAAGGAGGAAAAAAAAGGAAAAAAAGACGTCTTCTTTGGTTGATCTTTTCCACCAGGAAAATTAAACAAAAGCTAAACCCACACATCTCTTCTTTACTCTGTTCTTTTTCTTCTTAAAAAAAAAAAAAATAAAAAAAAAAAAAAAGAAGAAGAAAAATATATCCATTATCTCTCGTCTTTCTTTGACACATTATCCCGAACTGTTACCTTCTACGTACACTCCCCCTCACTCCCCCCCCCCCCCCACCCCCTACCCCCTCTCCCCCTCCCATCCTTTTCTCAGCCTGTGCCTTCGTCTGTTTCTCTGGGCATCAGAGCGTTACGAGTGTATGTGTGTGCATGTGTGTGTTCTGGTTTATTATTATTATTATTATTTCTTTAAATGTCGATTATTAATACCATGCTTGTGCCCCCTTTCCTCTCTCTCTCTCTCTCTCTCTCTCTCTCTCTCTCTCTGTGTGTGTGTGTGTGTGTGTGTGTGTGTGTGTGTGTGTGTGTGTGTGTGTGTGTGTGATTATTTTTTTTACCATGCTTATGTCTTTATGTAGTATAGTATTCGTATTCTATGACTTTAAGAAGCATTGTGTAGTGCATGCAATGACATATATAATGTAGTATTGTGTAGTGTAGACCCTGTTTAAGGGCAGGGACTGGATGGAAAAAAAAAAGCGCGCCAGTGCTTATCTATTATCCCCGATAATAAAGAATTTGTCTTGTCTTGTCTTCTCTCTCTCTCTCTCTCTCTCTCTCTCTCTCTCTCTCTCTCTCTCTCTCTCTCTCTCTCCCCTCCCCTCTCTCCCATTTCCTGTCCATTTCAGACGAACTAAAAGACAAAGTTAGCACACGCATCGTAATGTATGCAAGTTTACCCCCGAAAGCGGAATATGGCTGCCTAGATAGCGGGTTAAAAAAAAACAAAACGGGTCATACACGTAAAAACCCACTCGCGTATATACGAGTGAACGTGGGAGTTGCAGTCCACGAACGCAGAAGAAGAAGAAGAAGAAGAAGAAGATGGAGGAGAAGAAGAAGAAGAAGATGGAGGAGAAGAAGAAGAAGAAGAAGAAGAAGAAGAAGAAGAAGAAGAAGAAGAAGAAGAAGAAGAAGGAGGAGGAGGAGGAGGAGGAGGAGAAGAAGGGAGAGAAGAAGCAGAAGAAGTTGTAGGAAGAGAAGAAGAAGAAGAAGAAGAAGAAGAAGAAGAAGAAGAAGAAGAAGAAGAATGCAGGTTAAGTTTAAGTGCGCGTTTATGTTCATGTGGGTGAGTCAGAAGGTCAGTGAGAAGGAGAGACAGAGACGGAGACAGAGACAGAGACGGAGACAAAATGCACTTCATAATTTACGTAGTCAGGTTATAGTAGCGTGGGACTGTAAACTTAAAAAAAAAGGAGACGGGAAATCGAGGTCATAGCATGCACTTAGCGCACGTGAAAGAACCCATCTCAATAAAAGAGTTGTCCCAGGCAAAATTTCGTTACAAAATCTACTCCCAAAAAACGTGCGTGCGTGCGTGCGTTCGTTCGTTCGTGTGTGTGTGTGTGTGTGTGTGTGTGTGTGTGTGTGTGTGTGTGTGTGTGTGCGCGCGCGCGTAACTGAAGCCTGACTCAATAACACCGGAAACGAACGACTCGATGAGCGCCTAAAAGACAGCTGACAGTCGGCTCAACGGAAGGTAGGCAGCCTGTTGTGCAAATGACTCCGTGTTTGTAAAGAGCTAAGAGCTTGGTCTCTGGCCGGGGACAGGCGCTATACGTAATAGGCATTAGTCAGTTTAATAATCAATTCAATAATGGACATTTATATAGCGCGTTTCTCCAGAAGATCCTGTCACTTTTGAAAACAATAAATTCCCTTCGATATCAGAAAAAGCTGAAGCATTTGTCAACTTGTTTTCTAAAATAAGCAAACTAGATGAACTACCATAGGTACAGAAAGCACTCAGAGAAAAAGAAGAAAAATCTGAAATTTATAACGATCCTACTCCTGATAATCAACATTACGTTAATGCTCCTCTAACACACCAAGAAATGAAAGATGCAGTCTATTCCATTTCAAATAAGAAAACATCGGTAGGAATTGATGCAATTTCTAATGAAATGATTAAGCATCTACCAGATAAATGGATGAACATTCTTCTTAATATATTCAAACGATGTTGGGACACTGATGTTCTCCCTAAAATCTGGAAAGAATCAATAATAGTTCCAATCCACAAACAAGGCAAACCAAAAACACACATTGGCAGTTACAGACCTATAGCACTCACCTCTCATATCTGTAAGTTGCTAGAAAAAATAATGTTAAACAGACTCGTCTTGTATACTACTGTGAAAAGAATAATATCATCCTTGTAAATCAAGCAGGTTTAAAAAAAAAAGAAGATCCACAATTGATCATTTAGTGAAATTAACCACTAGGTTAAGCACCAATTTGCGAGACGAAAATGTTTGCTCGCAACTTTTTTCGACATTATGACCAAGTGTGGCATTTACGTCTAATGTTAAAACTGAAGACGATTGGATTATTTGTATTTGTATTTCTTTTTTTTTATCACAACAGATTGATCGAGACATATGTATAACTTTACAAAAGATTTCTTAGAAAACAGAAAAATTCAGACTAAAATAGGGAATACGTATTCATCTACACGAACATTGCAGACAGGTATTCCTCGGGGCTCTGTAATTGCTCCAATATTGTTCAACATTCTAATGAATGATCTAAAAAAAAAAACCAAAAAACAAAAAAAACAAACAACCCTCCCCCCCAAAAAAACACACACAAAAAACAAAAAACAAAACAACTAACAAAGAATGTTGTAATGGTTCAATACGCTGACGATATACATGTGGATGAAAGTTATAATCAAAAAGAATACACCTGCTCGATATATGAATTACGCAAAAAAGCTATATCAAAATGAATTAAACACAGCAGCAAATTATATGAGCAAGAATGGTCTGCAAATATCAACCGAAAAAAACACACTTGATGCTTTTTAATAATGGATCAAGTCCAGCAACATTGCCTTCCTTTAAAATTTACGATAACACCCTGGAATATAAAAAAAAGTAGTTAAATTCCTTGGAGTACACCTTACATCAAAATTAACTTGGAATCATCATATCGATTTCATTTTAACAAAGGCCAGGAAAACATTAAACTTCTTGAAAATAGTATGCAAACAACCATGGAGCCAGGACATATTCACTCTACTACACCTTTGCACATCACTTGTTCGGTCAAAACTTATATGTGCACAAGAAGTATACTTCAGTGCACCGAAATATTTATTGAAAAAAATTCAAAACATAGACTGCAGAGCATATGAACTGGCACTTGGCTTACCAGTCCATGCTTCCAGTAAGAAAACGTACAGTGCAGCGGGAGTATTACCATTAGAGAATCAAAGGGAACTTGCGTGTAGTAAATTTGTCTTGAGAAGTTTAACGGATGAAAATGATTTGGAATCAGAAATAACTCTCAAATCCGACCGCGATTTTCCAAAGAGAGCTAGATCTATATCCTCTCATACCACACTGGGAACATACACGTCAGATATTTTAACAAATTCCGGCGTGAATAAAACCCCACATTTTGCTAAAAGGTCTGTGGTATCACCTACACCTGTATGGGAACTTCAAAGAGCGTAATTTGATATCGATCATACTAATCTGCCCAAAGATGACAACATAAATTTACTTACATCGCATGTACGAATCCATTTGGAAGAGAAATACCTTAATCATCTAAATATATTTACAGACGGCTCTGTTGTAAATGATAGAGCTGGTGCTGCTTTCGTTATTCCAGACCTTAACTTTCAAAACTCATTTCATCTGGGAGAGGATAAGTCCATCTTCACAGCTGAACTCATAGCAATTCTAATGGCGTTAAATTTCATGATATCCTTTCCGAAAACTATATTTCAGATTCTATTTTGTTATGATTCTAAATCAGTTCTTCACGCTATCGAACTTATAAATAAAAGAAACGGTTAGGTATGAACTCATTACTGAAATCAACCATTTGATTCACGAACTCGTACTAAGAGGCTCTTACATAACCTTTTGCTGGATTCCTTCTCATTGCGGTTTTTACTATAATCAAAAAGTTGACATTTCGGCTAAAAAAAAAGGAGCTAGAAGTTCCATGAAGGAGTTAGATTTAGATATTTCGCTTTCACTACAGGAATGTTACACCATGGTAGAAAAAGTCAAATGGTCAAAATTTCGGCTTGAAGAAAAACACACCGGTAACTCGGAGTTACATAAGAATATACAGAAAATGTATGGTTTCATGGGAAAATATTACCATAATGATTTTCATAAGAGGCAAATCATTTCTCTAATCTGCAGATGGAAAATGAATTGTTTTAAGACAAAATATGTCAGTAATGTTTCTTGCATCAGCCGATCATATACCAACTTGTGATAAAAGTCTCACATTCCTGAACTGAAATCATCTTCAGTGTTGACGATCTTCAGCAGTCCATTGCTAATGTATGACTTTTTCAACTCCTTGTTAAATAGTCCACTTGGTTCACTGTTATAGTTGTTAGTTTTTCATTGGAAATGTGTTATACTGTTATGCTTTATTATTTTTTTAATTTTATTTTTTTAAAACAAAACTTCAATCAGTCGTTTTCTATATGTAATACACACACACACACACACACACACACACACACACAACACACACACACACACACAGAGAACACACACACACACACACACACACACACACACACACACTTTCGTACACAGTAATTTCTCCGCCCCCTCCACCCACTCGATTTGTTTTTCCTACCCTCGTCTAATATCACTTAAGTGAAAAGACGTTAAACTAAAGAACGAACGACTTTCTCCAGAAATACTGCTCAAAGCGCTTTACAGTTCGTTCCCCCACTCCCCGCCCCCCCCCCCCCCCTATCAATACTCCTCTCCACCCCCACCCCAACCACTCACACACAGAAGCACGTGTCAGTCTCAGGAGACTATGGACTTCTGTTCTGGATGGTGGTTCCGGTGCAGTGTCTGTCGGTTCGTGGCTTCAAATTTCAAAACTACAAAATCATGGTGTTCAGAGCCTCGCGGCCGACCACTGGGGCCGTCTCAAGGCTATCGCTCCGTTTTGCCATCCACTTCAAGAGGTCGTGAGCTTGACAGTCCTAATCGAGAATGACAGTCTCCCCCCCCCCCCCCACACAAGTGTCTCTTCGAACGTCAGTGGAGACGCATCTCTGCACAGTCTGCCTCCAGTATGGTCGTTCGAAGGGCTACAGCTTTCCACGCGTCTTGGTTGATGGCTAAGGTTTTCAGGTCGCTTTTTGCAGACATCTTTGTGGAGTGGATGGCTGAGTCCGCCAGCGGGGCACTTTCCCTGAGCCGTGTGAAGCGCTTTA
>NC_134893.1:65540529-65543029 GCF_041734735.1 Babylonia areolata | reverse complement strand
AGAGAGAGAGAGAATGCGAACACAACTTACTCATTATTCGGCCATAGCCCCTCATAACGGGGTTCGTTCGTTCTTTAGTTTAACGTCTTTTCACTGTAAGTGATATTAGACGAGGGTAGGAAAAAAATCGAGTGGGAAGAGTTTTGGAAGGGGGTGGGGGGGGGGGGATTACTGTGTACGCATGCGAGTAAATGAAAGTGTGTGTGTGTGTCTGTGTGGCAGTGATTCAGTGTGCGTGTTTGTGTGTGTGTGTGTGTGTGTGTGTGTGTGTGGGGGGGGGGGTGTGATTCAGTGTGTGTGTGTGTGTGTGTGTGTGTGTGTGCGCGCACGTGTGAATAGAATAGAACAGAATAGAATAGAATAGAATAGAAAAGAGTAAAGTTTAATGTCATGAAACCTTAAGGTATATAAGACACGAGTACACATGTAAATATATGAACAAATGGATAGACAGTTAAGTATTTGAGTAATGAACGTCATAAATTGGAACAGCAGTCATAAACAAATTTTCCTTGTTTGTATATATTCATCATCTGCAGTTAGCATCAACTGACTGCGAATGTTTCCTCTGTGTGTGTGTTTGTGTGTGAGTGTGCGTGTGTGCGTGTCAGTGTGCGTGTGTGAGCGCACGCACGTGTACGTACACGCACATGTGTGTGTGTGTGTGTGTGTGTGTGTGTGTATGAGAGAGAGAGAGAGAGAGAGAGAGAGAGAGAGAGAGACAGAGAGGGGGAAAGCCGATCGTGTACAGGGATACAACCCATGCCATAAAGCAAGAAACGTAACCGGCGGATTTACTTCCCTTCTCTCTCTCTCTCTCTCTCTCTCTCTCTCTAACTCATATAACAGGTCCATCTTTTTGCAGGTGTAGCCGCCACACCTTACAGAATTGTCAGAGTCTGGCATCTGGATGAAAACAAACCTTGAAGAACCTGATAAAGGCGGGAAAAAAAGAGAAAGAAATAAGAAAAAGCAGAATGAAACAGGTGTGATGACTGGCAAGCCTCATATTCTTCTTCTTTTATTTACTTATTTGTTTACTTGTTTATTGATTTAATTAGTTATTCATTTATTTATCTATTCAGTTATTTGTCTGTTTATTTATTTAATCATTCATTTATTTATGAATTTCACTTAATCATTTATTTATTCTTATTCTTGTTATAATTCTTCTTCTTCTTCTTTTGCAAATGCTTGCTTGTACTCAGTCCACTAGCTGCATTGCCATGAGTGAATGAAAAATTGAATGTATGTGTGATCGTGTTTGCAAATGAACAGTAAGTGCGTGTGTGTGTTTGTACGGTGTGTTTGAGTGTGTGGGCGTGAATGTGTACGTATGTCTTTGTTTGCTTGTTTTATAAGTGTGTGTGTGTGTGTGTGTGTGTGTGTGTGTGTGTAAGTACGTATGTACGTACATGATAATGTACCAATTGTTCTTTTCATCGTTTTGTTACCTTTAATAGACTATTCCAGTTACTATTCTTATTTGTCTTTCTAATTATTTTATTTTATTTTACTTCATTTCTTTATTTCTATGTTTTGTGTCGTTAAATGGGCAGAATTGTAAAAAGGCCTTTACTGCGCCCAATTCTTTACCCATTAAAGATTCAAACAATCAATCAATCTTCTTCTTCTTAACATAATTCTTCTTCTTCTTCGTGCGGTTTTTGTTTTGTTTCATACGCATGGATTGAAGTCTTCAACCCGTCGACTGAAGGACAAAGTAGTGGTCTCCGTTGTCGTGGATGTGCCACTGTTGTCACAATAACACGGCACACACACGCACACACACACACACACACACACACACACACACACACACACGGCTAGCAGGTGGCTGAATGGTTAAGACGCGTATCTGCCAACACAGTGTACAGGGAGGGTCTGGGTTCGAATCCTGTTGTCACCCTTCCTTCCAAGTTTGCCCGGGCTGGAAAATCAAACTGGGCGTCTAGTCGCTCGGATGACTGAGCACAAGCATGTGTGTGTGTGTGTGTGTGTGTGTGTGTGTGTGTGTGTGTGCATTTCTTTGTATGACGGAAGAGAAATACAGGTATGTATTTAGTGTTTGTATTTGTATATATTTCTTCTTTTTTTTCTTCTTCAGATTTGCTTTCTGTTTTCTTTTTTTCCAGATGGCTTGATGAAAAAAAAAGAAAGAAAAAAAGCAGTTCCTGCTTATCAAACGTTCATTATGATATACAGCTTTGACACATTATAAACTTTAAGTTATAATAATTATGGTTTGGAAAGAAACGTGATCGACAGATTTATTGCAGTCTGTATCCCAGTCTCCAAGCAACAAACCACTTTAAAATTAAACACGGGCAATAAGCTTGCCTGGCCCACCACGATTGCCGTTATTTACTGAGTTACTCCCCCTGCACAACCAATTCTCAAGGAATTCACTCAATTCATATCATCGTTTTCCTTTTTTGTTCTTGAGAGAAATCGAAACATTTTTACTCAGGGAAAAGAAATATTTATTGGCAAGTTTTCA
>NC_134893.1:65525529-65538029 GCF_041734735.1 Babylonia areolata | reverse complement strand
CCCAATGATAGTAAATGACATAATTCATTCTATATTCAATTCTTTCTCTCCTTTTTTTCCCTCTCTCTCTCTCGTCTCTCCAATTTCGTTCGCTGACAACTTGTCTATATTTTCGACGTGTGTAAATAGCCCGAGGAACAGTTTAGGGACGCGGGGTAAAAGGGTATTAAATACACGCTAGCAGGGATTAAGAATTGTGTGCATGCGATTGGGCTGACGTGTGTATGGAGCTGAACGTTCCTCCTGTGGGAAAAACAAGCTGAAACTCCGCGAGAGGAAAAGTCCCTTGCGATAAAAAGCTTTAACGCTTTCTGGGAACGAAGGCTCTGGTCTGGTTTTATTTCTTTGTACCCCATTATTTACCTTGTTAGCTGACTGGTTAGCGCAAACGGAAATGGTATTGAATAACGTGCCTTTGTCATGAAAAAAAAGTGTAACAATACTTATTTCTGGTTTCAACACTTCTCCTTTCTCTGTACTCCATTATTTACCCTTCTGTTTACTGACTGGTTAGCGCAAACAGCAATGGTATTGAATAACGTGCCCTTGTCTTGAAAAAGTGCAACAGTACTTATTTCTGGTTTAAACGCTTCTCGTTTCTTCTCTTCGTCTCGCTCGGGAAGTATATATATATACACTGCTTTTAATTCAGTCAACACCAATAAGCTCGCTAACGACACTGCAATGTATATTACACGCGTCTGTGTACGCACGAGTTCTTAAATAGTACACTGAAAAATCACATGCTCGGACAATAGATTTACTACATGTAAGAGAGAATACAGAATCTAAGACACGGTTCTTTCCAGACATTGCCATGCTTAGTGGGCTGTCACCACTGCGAGTAAAATGCCGTCACGTCTGTTTCAGCTCTGACACACTACACAACCAATCCTCCTACTTTCGTGAGTTGAACGGGCCCTTGGCAAGACCAACGTTATATAATTATGGTCTACATGGTGCTCTGTGCACTTAAACAAGGCATACGCGTGTTGGTCTTTCCGCGCGCCGTCCTTGAGTCCGCATCTAGAAGTTGCTATCATAAAAAAAGACACAATAATTATGAACCAGCTTTAAAAAAAAGTTTCAGAATGGACGTTGTATGTCTTTTATATATATGTATATATATATATATCTAAAAACGTTCTTCGACCTAAGCACACACACAGACACACGCACACAGACACACACACAAGCACAGATTGCAAACATACGGGCACGCGCCAACTGGTTCACACACACACATGTATAACTCACACTGCATATCATAATATTAAACCATAAAGTCAAAATTAGAAATACAAAAAAAAACAACAAAAAAACAACACAAAACAACAACAACAACAAAAAAACTAAACAAAAAAACAACAACCGTACGGCACAAAGTGTGTGGTGAAGCCCTGTACATGTGAAACCCAGTACACGTTCGTTACGACCTATAAGTAATTATAAACTCAACACGGACACGTTAACACAATAATGCATGTTAGAAAATTTAAAACGAGGTAAACCTTAATTTCAATGCATTGTGAAGCATTTTGTCTGGAACACATTTTAATTGTTAAAATCTCCCTCTCCCTCTCAAACACACATACCCACATACATACGCATACTCAGTTTAATTTTCTGCTCCTTGTACAAAACCCGTGTGTCTCATTTATTCAAAAGATCACATGGATTGAGAGAAAAACAAAGAATCACTTGGGGACATTAATTCTCTCTCTCTCTCTCTTTCTCTCTTTCTACATGCAGAAAACTACACCCCCCCCCCTTTCCCGCTCTCTGTATTCTCCATCGACGTTTACAGAGCTTTTTTTTTTTTTTGGTTTTGTTTTCAAAAAGCTGCCACACCCTGGAGATAGAGGAATGCAGTTATCTTATCATTCGCCCGCAAGACTGATAATTAAGTCGTGTCGAACAAGTCGATCTAATGAATTAACTGCATTTCCAGTTCCGTTTATATACACCTCAGCCATGCGTCACCGAATGGCTATTGGCGTATTTCTGCTCCAATTAAGAGTTACAGAAATTTACAAAAAAAAAAAAAAAAAAAAAAAAAAAAAGTCAACAGCCCACGTCGTTGCAATAACCAAAAGGCACCTTTAGTTTCGTCTTCAGAATGACCGTTGATGTTTGGAATCAGTATGGTTTTTCAACAGAAAAACAAAAACAAAAATGAGCTTTTATCAACGATTTTACATAAGGTACCAGACAAAAAATATGTTGCGTGTTTCTGCATTTCAAGGCGATTTGAATTTTTTTGGAACGAAATTTCGACACATACACACAAGCGCGCGTTTGTGCACCCACCCATAGGCAGTCTCTCCTTGTTAAAATGAGTCGTCTCTTCAATCAGAAAAGTTAAGTTACGTTTGGGCGCTAGGAGGCTTGGGTATTATGGTGCGTCTCATACCCCCTACACACACACACACACACACACACACACACACACACACATGATAAAACAAGCAAACAAAGACAAACGTACACATTCACGCCCACACACACACACACACACATACACAGAGGGCTAAGTGAACAACCCCTTTACACCAGACACCTCGATGAGCTAATCATAATTCCCCACATTTAGAGGGTATCGGCTGGAGAAGCATAATACAATATTTGCTCTTTACGAACTTTACAAATATACAGTAAACAAAACAAAAACATATCAAACCAAGAGCAACAAATTCAAATCTAACTGTCTTTAGACGATCAACATCCAAGTGTGGCCGCACCTAGAGGAATCTAAAAGCCCAACTACTAAATATCTGTATAAAAACAAAAACAAAAACACAACCAAAAACAAGAAAACAACAACCACAATTAAAATATTCCACAATAATCATAAAAAAAAAAAATTTAAAAAGATATTTTTGCAGGTGGAACAAGCACATCACCAGCTGCAGCACAGTAATAATAATAATAATAATAATAATAATAAACTACTACTAACAATGATATTAAAACAATAAAACATAATAATAAAACCCAGTGATCCGTGATAACTGTGATTGTTGCAGTGAAGAGGTAAAAGGTTCAAGGTACCATCACCTTTTATTTTATTTTTTTACGGCCATCGGGGGCAGTGAATTCCTACCCACTGTGTCCAGGGCTCGGCATAGGAAGGCAGTGAATTCCTACCCACTGTGTCCAGGGCTCGGCATAGGAAGGCAGTGAATTCCTACCCACTGTGTCCAGGGCTCGGCACAGGAAGGCAGTGAATTCCTACCCACTGTGTCCAGGGCTCGGCACAGGAAGGCAGTGAATTCCTACCCACTGTGTCCAGGGCTCGGCATAGGAAGGCAGTGAATTCCTACCCACTGTGTCCAGGGCTCGGCACAGGAAGGCAGTGAATTCCTACCCACTGTGTCCAGGGCTCGGCACAGGAAGGCAGTGAATTCCTACCCACTGTGTCCAGGGCTCGGCACAGGAAGGCAGTGAATTCCTACCCACTGTGTCCAGGGCTCGGCATAGGAAGGCAGTGAATTCCTACCCACTGTGTCCAGGGCTCGGCACAGGAAGGCAGTGAATTCCTACCCACTGTGTCCAGGGCTCGGCACAGGAAGGCAGTGAATTCCTACCCACTGTGTCCAGGGCTCGGCACAGGAAGGCAGTGAATTCCTACCCACTGTGTCCAGGGCTCGGCACAGGAAGGCAGTGAATTCCTACCCACTGTGTCCAGGGCTCGGCACAGGAAGGCAGTGAATTCCTACCCACTGTGTCCAGGGCTCGGCACAGGAAGGCAGTGAATTCCTACCCACTGTGTCCACGGCTCGGCATAGGAAGGCAGTGAATTCCTACCCACTGTGTCCAGGGCTCGGCATAGGAAGGCGGGGCCCAGTCCTCTCCTTCCGCCGTTTTACTTTTTATCATTTTTTTTTTCTTCACCTTCCCCAACCGAAGTCAGACACCCATTCACACCAGGGCGGAGTAGAGGGAAAATCGGAGTAAAGTGCCTTCCCCCCCAAAGGACAAACACTATGCCGAAACGGGGCCTCGAACCCTGATCGCTGGTGAACACTGGATCAGAGGTCCAACGCCTGTCCGGATTCCGCCACTGTTTTTATGCGGTGATAATAATTATATCAATTTATAATTCAGTTGAGCCGGTGACGCAATGCTTTAGAGGTGTGGCGAAGAAAAGTTGCGAGGCAGTTTTGAAGTGCCAAGGCACACGAGGCACCACCACCACCACCACCACCACCACAGCTCCCCCCCCCTTCATCCCCTACTACACCCACACCTATAGATTTCTCTCAGTATAATATAACATTGTGGCTCCTTCACGTCTGTTTTCATCTGTTTCTCACATCTTCATACCCGTTATTCTTTCAATGCAACGGGGCACCACCGCGTCATCATAATTGTCTCATACACCACAGATTTCATTCTCTCTCTCTCTCTCTCCACAAACACACACACATATATATATATATATATATTTAAGGAGTCTGGTGAAGTTCACCTGTGTGGCGCCTCAGTGAGTCTTTATAGAGTTGAGGGAGGAGAAGAAGACGACGACGACGGAGAAGGAGAAGAAGAGGAGGAAGAAGAAGATCTACATGTCCCTCTATCCTTCACACCCCGTTCTCCTTTCACGAGATCAGAGTCTTCATCTGGCTGTCCAGACGTTTCTGAGCTTCCTCGGGACTCTCCTCAGTGTCTGAAGAGCCCTGCGTGGACCGGCTCATCCTCCCACTCTCCAACCCGTCCCCCTCCCCCTCCTCCTCAACTATAACCGTTTCTCCATTACCGTTATTATCATAAAGACGGAAAGTCACATCGTCACGGTGATGCTGCTGCGAGGGCTCAGCAACCCCCTTCACCCCTTTATCCGAGGGTGGTAGGGACGGCGAGCCCGTGTCGCTCAAGTAGGACGAGTCCACCTTGATGACAGGGGTGGTGGCGGCGGCGGCGGCCTCCGAAGCTTCAGCTCCCGGGGCGGCGGCGACGGTGACGATGTCGTCGTTGAGCTGTGCGCCCTGGTTGACGTGCCCCGTCCTGGCGGGGAAGGCCAGGCGGCGGGAGGAGGCTGAGGGGTGGCGGGAGGCCTCCCCCGCGTCCCCGCCTCCGGCCTCCTCGGGGTGGGAGGGCAGCGAGTTGCGGAAGCGGCCCTGGGCGTGGCGCGCCTTCTTGCCGTGCCGGTGGTGGTGGTGGTGGTGGTAGTGGGGGCGGCCGCCGCCCGAGGAGGACCCAGGAGGGGTGGCCATCCCCCCGCCCCCGCCGCCGTTGCTCCTCCCGCTCCTGCTGTACGACGGCCCGTCCTTGCCGCCCGCCGCGCCCCGCATGGCCCCCGCCGTCCCCACCCCCCTCCGACCACCGCCGTTCGCCGCTCCTGCCGCGGCCCCGCTAGACCTCCTCCCCCCACCACCTCCTCCCCCCAAGGCGGGAGAGCCCCTCGCCGGGGTGGTCCCGTTGCTATGGTACTGCCCGTGCGACCGACCCTGACCCTGACTCTCCTGGCTGCCGGGCCGACCTTGACCCTGACCGTGACCTTGACCTTCGCCCATCTCCCCTTTAGAGGACGCGGAGGACGAGGAGGTGGACGGGGTCCTGGAGCAGGCGGCGTAGAAGAGGGTGCTGACGAGGCCGCTGACTCCCAGCGCCACGATGCCGACGCAGATGAGGATGATGCCGACGACCTTCTTGCCCTCCTCGTTGTGCAGGTCTGGCGGCAGGCCGCTGGTGTCCACCTCCAGGAAGTTGTAGTTGAGCACCAGGCACACGCCGGCCGACAGCATGAACATGCCGAACAGCGCCGACATCACCGAGGCGGCGCACATGCAGCACTGCACGCGCGGGGACTGCATCTTCACCATCTGCACACAACACACACACAGACAAACTTTACTGACAATGGACAAGTCTGGAGAGAAAAAAAAGAAGTTTACAACTGTTGTAAGAAGTATCGTCGCACGGAGAAATAGTTCCATTTTTCGTTCTGTTTTGTTTCTTGTTCGTTGACGCAAGGTATAGCTTTAATCTGAGCTACCACGACTCTTAACAGCTCCCCCCCCCCCCTGCCCCCCCCCACAAAGAAACCTTTACAGTATCAGTAGCTCTAGGAAGCGTCACTGCATTCGGACAAATCCATATACGCTACATATCTGCCAAGCAGATGCCTGACCAGCAGCGTAACCCAACACCTTTAAAACACTACAACAAGACCCCAGCACTGAACAACCTGATCTTGAAAGGCGCGAGCCAGCAGATCGTTGTAACATCTGATCTGACAAGGCACAACAGGAAAAACACATACAACGGTAAACAGCAACAACAACAACGATCACTACTAGTTTCGATATGATGCGAGAGTCGTTTCCGCTAAGAACAGCAAAGCAGGCAACTGTTGTTCCGACGATCTGGGCTAGAATTTATTATATTCAGGAGAATGTCTTGCCTATGTTGCATCCCCACTCTCTGGGCCAAGAGGGCTTTAGGACAGTCGGTGTTGAGAATGGTCCCCAAAGGTCAAGTAACCCCCCAAGGCTGCAGCACTAAGAGCCACTGCAATTTTGCCTCCTAGTTGAGAGTCACAGTCCTTCACAAAAGACAAGGCTGTATATGAATATCAAGAGCACATGTATAATTATAACAGTTGATAACAACAACAACAACCAATACAAGCACATACATCAGCCAACAGCCACCGAAAGGGAACAATAGAAAATGAGTGAAGTAGAGTCAAGCCCTAGTTCTGAACAACTTGACCCCAAGGGCTTCCGCTGGTAGGTCGTTCAACTCCACTCTTATCGTTACCGTGAAGCAGAGAGAGAGATGGAGAGAAGGGGGGAGGAGGGAGAGAGGGGGCATAGAGGGAGGGAGAAAGAGGGGGAGGGAGGGAGGAAGGGAGAAAGGGTGAGAGACATAGAGAGAGAGAGAGAGAGAGAGAAAGAGAGAGAGAGAGAGAATGAAATTGAGATGGTTTATTCATATAGGCCACAGCTCCTTTGAAGGGGGATTTACAGAAAACTGCTGGTCATACATTCAACGGTATTCATGACGTAACATATTCACTTCTTCTTTTGATTGTTTTATACAGACATACAAAGAGGCAGACAGAGTGAAACAGAAGTGATGGGAAGAGAAGAGAGAGAGAGAGAGAGAGAGAGAGAGGGAGAGAGGGAGGGAGGGAGGGAGGGAGGAGAGAGAGAGAGAGAGAGAGAGAGAGAATGCGAACACAACTTACTCATTATTCGGCCATAGCCCCTGATAACGGGGTGCACTTGGACAAATACACCTCACCAACGAGAACATGTAATACACACAAATAAACATACACAGTACACGATCAGAAAAAAAAGAAAGAGAGAGAGAGAGAGAGAGAGAGAGAGAGAGAGAGAGAGAGAGAGGGAGAGAGAGAGAGAGAGAGATAGAGGCAGAAAATGATATCAAATGCAATGACCGAAGAACTGGGCATACAGAACTTTGCAAGATAAAGACACATAATGCAACACGATTGTTGACATGCACAGAAATACGGGGAACAGACAATTCTGTTACTTAAAAAAAAAAAAAAAAATTTAAGCATGAGAATCCATGTATACGCAGCATGGACAACTAAACATTCTGATTTTTACTGGTTTACGAGTGAACAAGGATTTCAATATGCGTTTTTTTCATGTTTGATATGGAAACGGATTAAACACAAGACTGTGAATAAAAAAAGGGGACACAGAAAAATAAAACCAGATCCTCCACAACCAACCAATCTCCGCAAAAAAAGGAGGAACCCCCCCCCCCCCCCTCCCAAAAGCCCCAGGTCTGTCCACATGCCCTTCATTTGACAGCAACAGTTTTCAGTTTCAGTGGCTCAAGGAGGCGTCACTGCGTTCGGACAAATCCATATACACTACACCACAATTGCCAAGCAGATGCCTGACCAGCAGCGTAACCCAACGCGCTTAGTCAGGCCTTGAGAAAAAAAAAGAAAAAAGGGTGAATAAATAACAGATAAATACATTAAAAAAAATTACTACTACCACTACTAACAATATGTATAAGGCGCAAAAAACGTGATGAAGTCAACTATAAGCGTACATAAATAAATAAATAAATTATAATTGACAGCAACAATGACAGGAGAAAGGTGAAATACAAATACTAGTCTTGAATGAAGTGCTATTTGTTGACAATGGCTAAAGTACCACAAAACGAGTGACACCGGCGGTAGCTACACACACACACACACACACACACACACAGTCTCTCGCTTTCTCACCCTTACCCCCACGTACCCCCACACACCCGTCTAACCTCCATCCTTGTACACACAAGACCCACCCAAACCCAAACCCACCCCACACTGACAAACACACACACACTACCCACCTCCCTCACATACACACACACACACACACACACACGTACATACACACACACACACGCACACACACACGTACATACACACACACACACACAGAGGTACTATCCCCCCACCCTCACCTCTACACACACACACGCGCACACACACGCACACATACACACACACACGCGCGCGCGCACACACACAGGTACTATTCCCCCCATCCTCACCTCTACACACACACACACACACACACACACACACAGAGGCACTATCCCCCCACCCTCACCTCTACACACACACACGCACCCCCCACCCCCCCCTCACACACACACGCACTCAGGTACTATCCCCCCACTCTAACCTCTACACACACACACACACTCACGCACGCACGCACACATACACACACACACCCACACACACGTCACCAACCCTTCACACACAGGGGTGGGGAGGCCAGGCCGAAACACGACACCACATCAAGCAGCACGTCACACGCAGTGAAGCGCCACGACACAGGTTGTCACTTGTACCAGTGAACCAAGCCTGACTGCACACTGCACAGTTCGCTAACCCCCACCCCCCCACCCGCATATCCCTCCGCCCCCCCCCCCCTAACCCCTCACCCCCCCACTCCCCCTCGGCGTTAACAGACAAGGACTCGTTGTACTGGGACTTCAACTCAAATAATCTAAGCCACAGATTTATCAACCTGTTTATCGGTCTGTCCAAAGGTTGTCCCTGGCAAACGTCTGTAGGCAAGCCCGCTTTGACAATAAGACAAAGCATACACATGCAGATAGAAAAAGAAAAGAAAAAAAGGGTGGGGGTGGGGTGGGGGGTGGGGGTCTGGGGAGGGGGGAGCTATGGTAGGCGCTGCACTGGGTCGAAGCGTTCTCCGACGGAAGGGCGGCCCGAATTTCAGAGAAATATGCTGTGCCAAAAAGTAATATATTACAATCAATGTAATACAATGCAATATCTGCCCATCCACCTGTCTACCAACCTATCTGTCTCACCTTTCTACGTGTTTACTTGTCTATCTACATAATACCTATCTACTTGTCTGTCTGCCCTACCTACCTGTCTACCTACCTGTCCATCTATCTACATTATCTGTCTTTCTCCCTACCTATCTGCCTGTCTGCCTACCTACATCTGGTCTGTCTAACTTCCTAGCTTTCATACCTACCCACCTGCATGCCTGCCTGTCTGTCCACCTACCTGCCTACCTACCTGTGTCTATCTTACCACCTACCTTCAAACCTACCTGCCTGCCTACCTACCTGCATACCAATAACCTACCTACCTACTTGTCTGCTTATCTATCTACCTACATGTCAGTCTACCTACCGACAGATGTACCCACCTGCCTGTCAAGCTACCTACCTGTCTGTATACCTACCTACTTTGTACCTAACTACCGTCTCTCTGTGACTCTAAGTACCTACCTGCGTACCCACTACCTAATTCCTTACTACACACCCATATACCTGTCTATCTACATTCCAACAGGAAATGGTGTTTACATTCAGACTGACGCGTTCAGGAGTGGTATCGGGGTAAAGGACACCGTTTTTCTTCCCGTTGGCTTGGTTTGCTTGTCTGCTGCTCTGCTGTGCCTGGGTCACGGATGTAATTGTATTTTGTTGTATTCTCTCTCTCTCTCTCTCTCTCTCTCTCCACACACACACACACACACACACACACACACAGGCGCGTTACTGTATTTCAAGGTCCGTGAGGTGTTCAATGGACGTCACACTTCATACATAAAATATTGAAACCGTGCAAGCAAGCATGCATCCAACACAGTGATGCACATCACAGACACAGACACGCGCGCGCGCGCACACACACACACCAGACATCATATCTTCAAACACTGGGCTCACGCACAACTGGCACAAAACACCATGAAAAAAACAACAACAACAGATGAAGTGCTTCTGTGGTGTGCATCAATTCACATTGCAACGTCAACACGTGTAAGTTCTCTTAGGCCTACGTTGTGGCTGTCCTGTCGCAGATATTTAATATATATATATATATATATATATATATATATATATATATATCAATGGCATGATAAAATCGTCATGCCCATGCGCGCGCACACACACACACACACATATCTGTAATCACACACACGCTCACGCATAAATACACACATCCCTCTCCTTACCACACAAACACATCCGCGCGCGCGCGCACACACACACACACACAATTACATATAGAATAAAATGAATTATACACATAGATACATGAATATTTATCTATCTATATCTGTCAAGCATAAAGAATCATCAATAACCATTCCACGAGTTACAAGCATGTAATACAAAATACGCAAATCGTAATATATTATCATCGCGAACCGCAGACATTACTCATTCACTGATTAAATGTTTTACTATACATGCATATCATAATTTCACACACACACACACACACACACACACACACACACATCATAGTATATATATATATATATATATATATGTGTGTGTGTGTGTGTGTGTGTGTGTGTAACAAATCACCGTGATATCACCATACCCCCGAGTTACCATTGTCAACACACAAGCCCTGCAAACATCATCGACCAACAATTCCATTCGTCGAAAACTATGCGGCAAGGACAGTGCTTACACGAATCCACCTTTTCACTAAAACATCGCACGAACTATCTGTCTATATATCTCGTTCAAAAGCGACTACAGCATTCGTCCCATTAACGTTGACGACAGCCACTCCGTGGGGAAACGAAGGCCTACTTTTTAGCGCCCCTCTATTTCAGTGTAGAACGCTATTGGAGAAGTGACAAAGGACGCTTTTCTCACGTCAGGTTTCGGTACAGTGGGCAGTCTCAATTGAAACGGGACGTTTCTGGCAGGGGGCCGCCGCCGCGCAATACACACAGTCACACTCGCAGTCCGTCCATACACAGCACACAAAACACTGCGCGCGCGCGCACACACACACACACACGTTTTAAGTTTTAATTATCAAGTCCTACTGGAATATGAGGTATTACTACAGAGTAATGTTTTCTGCCCTCACAAAAACAAACCAAAACACATTTCCAAATGCACAACAATGTCACATAAAAGTTGAGAAAACACAAATAAATGTCTTTTAACCCCCAAAGTGTAGCTAGACAACATTTGCAAATCTAATCATCTTACTTATAGCTAAAATGACTTTTTTTTTTTTTTTTACCTTCTTTGAGCATATTTGTACAAAAATTAACACACAGACACACACACACACACACTCTCTCTCTCATACCTCCGTACACACTTCCTCATTTTTCACAGCAACACACACACACACAAACATACATACTCTCTCTTATGCCAAACGTACTGTATACCTTCAATAATATATTTCCTTATTTTCCACAGCAACACACACACACACGCACACACATACATTCTCTCTCTCTCTTTTGTGCCAAACGCACCGATACCGTACAACCTTGAATAATACACTTCATCGTTTTCCACAGTACCACAGACACAGACACACACTGGCACTCTCTCTCTCTCTCTCCCCCACCTCAGGAAAATGTCCCAATCATCAACACCCACAGAAACGTCGACCACACGCAAACACACACACACACACACACACACACTCTCCCACTCTCTCTCTCTCTCACGCCAAACGTACAACCTTGAATGATACACTTCCTCGTTTCCCAAAGCATCACACACACACACACACACACACACACACCTCATGAAAATGTCCCAGTCATCAACGCCCATAGAAACGTCGACTACATGCAAACACACTGACACTGACACCGTTACTGTCCACTCCCTGCATTGCCCAGTTAATTCTAAATCAGTGCGCTATCACAGTGGCCGGCCCACCACTCACTGTCACACGACAGCCGGTGTGGATTTCCCCACAGGGTCATCCACACACACACACACAAACCACACACACACACACAAACCACACACACAAACCACACACACACACACTACACACACACACACACTACACACACACACACACCGACTTGTGATCGTGCCGAGAGAAAGCAACCCCTGCACTATTTCTACAGTCACTTACAAAACATACATACACACGCGCACGCACGGACGCACGCACACACACACACACACACACACACATACATTCTATCACACACATGGATACGTACATATACATG
>NC_134893.1:65513029-65520529 GCF_041734735.1 Babylonia areolata | reverse complement strand
TGCAGTTTGCATATAATTAGGCTTCATTTCTTTTTTATCTTTTTGTGCCCATCCCAGAGGTGCAATATTGTTTTAAACAAGATGACTGGAAAAAAACTGAATTTTTCCTATTTTCATGGCTAATTTGGTGTCAACTGACAAAGTATTTGCAGAGAAAATGTCAATGTTAAAGTTTACCATGGACACACGACACAGACACACACACACAGACAACCGAACACCGGGTTAAAACAAAGACTCACTTTGTTTACACAAGTGAGTCAAAAACCCACACAAAAAAAACCACCACCACCACCACCAAACCCTGGGGAAAGCTCCGGCTTGGCAGAACTGACTCCCCTAGTTGCATTTACCCCCCTGGCCCCCCACACCCCACCTCGGAATGGACATCGGGGCATCAGTTCCAGTTTCTCAAGGAGGCGTCACTGCGAGCAAACCCATAAATTCGCTACACTACCTCTGCTAGGCAGATGCCTGACCAGCAGCATAACCCAAATGCGCTTTGTCAGGCCTTGAGTGCATGCATGCATGGGTATTAAATAAATAAATAAATACACACACACACACACACACACACACATATTTGTGTACCTATCCGAGTGGACATGTTCTACAGAATTTTGCCAGAGGACAACACTCTCGTTGCCATGCGCTCTTTTTCAGTGCGCCAAGTGCGTGCTGCACACAGGGCCTCGGTTTATCGTCTCATCCGAACGACCAGACGCTCAGTTCGACAAAATTTCCAGTCACACTTGGGAGAAAGAGCGAGAGCGGGATAAATCCAGGCTACCCCGAAATGACTCCTGCGGAAGAAGCTTGGCCAAGCTTGATTAGATAGAGGCTATCAAAACCGAACTCCCTCACGTCTGATTCCGTTAAGTTATAATGAAGAGAGGGGAGGGGGAGAGTCAGTAAAGGTTGGCACAGAACTCCCCGCCCCCCTTCCAACCCCTGACTACAAAGATTTAGGTGCACTGCCGTTAAGATTAATGGAAATTCACTCATAATAATGAGATTTTTATGTTCAAGATAATGTCTGGTTTTGCTCCTCTGTGTCGAAAACAACGAATCGTTATAAGCAGAATCCGCAGCATGAACAGGATCTTGGTACCACTGTAGAACCGATTTATTTAAATCTGGTCTCACTTACTCTGGCGGATGTCTTAGGAATAACGTCGTATCTAGTTTTAATTCTCATTCAAGTGTCAGTGTTTTCAAAAAAAGTATCGTGACTATCTGACGGAATATTTTTCTATTTCTGTATAGAAAATAAGAAATGCCATATGATAGTACTGTTTTCCACATCTCTCTCTCTCTCTCCCCCCCCCCATCCCTCCTTTGTGTCCGTCAGTCTGTCCCCCTCCCTCCCTCCCCCCTTTCTCTCTGTCTCTTCTCCACATTAACTCCACGTGTATACGCTATTCTAAACGGTATGTTTACACCTGTGTGCACATTTGTTCATGTTGTCCTTTCCATGGTTTGTAACGAACATGATGCTTTGATATAATCATGTTTTTTCCTACTTTTTTAGTTGTTGTTGTGATTTTGTTTGTTAATTCACTACTTTGTCCCCCGCCCCCCAACCCACCCTTTTTAATTACATTTTCCCTGTGGAAGGCTGAATGGGGGGGGAAAAAAAAGGATTAAATGCTTATTCTATTGTCCTAAAAAAAAACCAAACTTTTTCTTAGCTTGACTTATCCCATAGGGTGTAATTTCCAAGTAGGAGGGGGGCGGGACTGGGGGGTGGGGGTTCGGGGGGGGGGGGGGGGGGGGGGGGTCGATCTTGACCAACCACATGTGTGAGTGTGTGGAGTGATGGCCTAGAGGTAACGCGTCCGCCTCGGAAGCGAGAGAATCTGAGCGCGCTGGTTCGAATCACGGCTCAGCCGCGGATATTTTCTCCCCCTCCACTAGACCTTGAGTGGTGGTCTGGACGCTAGTCATTCGGATGAGACAATAAACCGAGGTTTAGCGCACGTAAAAGAACCCACGGCAACAAAAGGGTTGTTCCTGGCAAAATTCTGTAGAAAAACCCACTTGGATAGGAAAAACAAATAAATCTGCACGCAGGGAACAAAAAAAGAACAAAAAAAAAGAGGGTGGCGCTGTGTGTAGCGACGCGCTCTCCCTGGGGAGAGCAGCCAGAATTTCACACAGAGAAATCTGTTGTGATAAAAAGAAATACAAACAAACAAACAGTAATATCTCATTGTTAGTGTCTATGTTCGAGGGTAGCCCAGCCTGATCCCGGCGATAAAAACCCGACAGGGAGGGGGGGGGGCGTTTGAGGTTGCTGCACCGTTTTTTAGACACAGAGAAAGCGAGTCAACACTTCCATGTTCCACTATCGACCCGGGCCACCGGTCTATCGAATCTCTCTCTCCCTCTCTCTTTTGTTGTTTTGTCAACCGTGGTTCACTTATTGACTGTTTAAAATAACGATACAGAAGTTGCCTTTTTTTCTTTCACTTTTGTTTGCACGTGTACATGCGCACGTAAAAACGCAAAGCGACCAAGCGTTGAACTGCAGTGATGGGACGTGTCGGACAGCATGTGTGTGTGTGTGTGTGTGTGTGTGTGTGTGTGTGTGTGTGTGTGTGTGTGTGTGTGTGTGTGTACGTGTGTGTGTGTGTGTGTGTGTGAGAGAGAGAGATTGTGTGTGTGTGTATGTGTATGTGAGAGAGAGAGAGAGAGAGAGAGAGAGAGAGAGAGAGAGAGTGTGAGTGTGCGTATGTGTGAGTGAGTGAGTGAGTGAGTGAGAGAGAGAGAGAGAGAGAGAGAGAGAGAGAGAGAGAGTGTGTGTGTGTGTGTGTGTGCATCAAACACAAGATGTTTATCAGTTCGTCTTTTTCAATGTTTGGGTTAACACCATATCAGACACTCGCGAGGGCGCGCGCGCACACACACACACACACATATACATACAAAGAGTGAATGCACACACACACGCGCGCGCACGTGCACATGGACAAGGAAGGAGGGAGGGAGGGAGGGATGGAGAGAGAGAGAGAGAGAGAGAGAGAGAGAAGCAGACAGACACAGAGACAGTCACACACACACACACACACACAGAGTCACACACACACACACACAGAAGGGTTGGGGGGGGGGGGACTGTAGAACAGGTGACGGCCAGTTTTACATAGCATGATACACCACTGATCAGGACCAAGCCTGCACATATCACGATTTTCATCAGCTCGCTCACCTTCCAATCAAGTCAGAAGGGAGACCACCCGCCTCCTTTCTCGTTAACTTATCTCCCCACTTCCATTCATGTTTTTCGTCTCTCCCCGTGTGTGCGTGGAGGGGGACGGGGTAGGGGAGGGGGCAGGGTTTTTTTAGGGGGGATGGGTTGCATGTTTGTGAATGTATGTGTTTGTAAGCGCGCGCGCTTTGTATGTCTGTATGTATATATAATACATGTATGTATGTATACTGCATGTATGTGCGCGCGCGCGAGTACGTTTGTGAATGTGTATTTCTACGCGCGCGCACGTGTGTGTGTACATTTGTGTGCACACGGGTTTCTGAATGTGTGTTTTGTGAGCGCGTGTGTTTGCGAATATATGTGTGTGAGTGCGCACGCGCATGCAGCATGTGTGCGTGAACTGATGTGTGCGTGTATTCGGGCCGCGTCACAGTGTGTCAGTGTATGCGCGATCACGTGTTCACATGTATGCAACCGCAAACAGCGTACAATTTCTTTTTTTCAGTCACATTAGAAGCAAAAAGTGTCGACAGATGTGATGCAATTATAACTGCGCCCTAAATGCGATATCGCGGCATACGGCTAGCTGAACCTTCCAAACGAACAGCAACACATTGTGTTAACTCTCTCCATACGAACGGCGAAAGAGACGACGTTAACAGCGTTTCACCCCAATTACCATCATCAAAATATTGCAAGCGGAAGGCTCTTATACTGAAGACGTGAATGTTGACAAAGAATACCACAATTCTGACGACGGAAGCTAAAGGTTGGGTCATTCAGACACCCACTGGACATCCGAGGGGTCTGTGTAGAGGAGAAGAGAGGACTGGCCGTACTGAGTGAGTTAAACCGCTCCCAAACTAAATGGCATCGCCGTGTGTTCTTCTGCCAGATCCGTGCTGTAAATCACACAAACCAATGTATGTTTTCCATGTCCCCTTGCATTTCCCTTCTTCTTATCATTAATATAATAATAATAATAATAATGGATACTTATATAGCACACTATCCAGAAATCTGCTCTAGGTGCTTTACAAAAACGCTTTTGTTAACATAAAACATTATATCTATGTTACATACACACACCAAAATGTGACTACACACACACACACACACACATACACACTGCATACATACATTTTAACATACATGTGTATCTAACAGCTATCCTAACACATACGCACACATAGGCAGGCACAAACTTACATAAACACACGCACACACAATACACATTCATATACATGTATGTAGTTATGTACACATACATATGTATACACACATAGTATATGTGAATATAATATATGAAACTACTCACCTGTTCTCATATCGATTTACGACAACAACTGGCGTTTCATTTATCTACTAATTATGGTGTTTGTTAGCTGGGACAAAAGGCTCCTTAGTTGTTTAAATTACGTTAGGAAATGTAGGCTTTGATTAAATTAACACACAAAAAAGGTCTTTCTTAACGTGTGAATAATAAACAGATGCGATTTGTACAGGTATGCAAAATTTTTCGCACCCGCGCGCACACACGTACACACACACATGCTCACGTGATCTATTAAGCACAATTGACAGATAAAAAATGGGAAAAAAACAACAACAAAAAAACAACCAACCAACCAACCAACCAACAAAAAACCCAAAAAATTTCCTTTCTCTCTCTCGGTCGGTCGGCGTGTGTGTGTGTGTGTGTGTGTGTGTGTGTGTGTGTGTGTGTACGTGCGTGCGTGCATGCGAGCGAACTTGCGTGCCTACGTGCTTGCGCGGGCGTAGTATAGATCGCCCATGTATTATATTCCGGCAAAGAATACCAGGCCACCACTGAGCAGCTAAGCTGCTAAATTATTCACCACCACCTTCTCGGAAGCGAAAACGCACGACCAAGGCCTTTATCCGGCAACTAATGAACTTCATTCACTTCCATCAACGCAGTGACCCACCGGCCTTCCAGCTAAATTGCAGTTTTCCAGTCCTGTCATCATGCCTTCTCCCTTGTGAGTCACGCTGCTGCGGCGGACTCCGACCTTAAAGCACGTGCGCTCTAATTACGGAGTGGCACCCTGCGATCTTCCTGTCTGACGGGGAGGCCGTGACGGAATCATCAGTGAAATTATATACCGTTCAGTTTCTGGGAAAATGCGATTGTGGTCGATACACGTGTAGCCTGCATGCTTCCTGGACATGGAAGAATATTCTGTGTGTGTGTGTGTGTGTGTGTGTGTGTGTGTTTGAGAGAGAGACAGAGAGACATACAGCCAGAAAGGCAAACGGAGAGAGATAATCAGCGAGTTAGAGGGAGGGGGTAAGCGAGAAATAGACAAAGAGAATGAGAAAGAAAGCGAGCGAGCGAGCGAGCGAGAGAGAGAGAGAGAGAGAGAGACCTATAAACAGAGAGACGCAGTGGGAAACAGAAACAGACAGACAAGACATACATTGGAGACAGACACTCAAAGCATCAGACAGAGAAGAAATGAAGGGAGGAATGAAACAGAGAGGGAGCTAGATAGATACAGAGAGAGAGAGAGAGAGAGAGAGAGAGAGAGAGAGAGAGAGAGAGAGAGAGCCGGATGGGGAGGGGTGATGTTTTGACGGTTGCTATGACCACATCCAACCTCGTCCCCCGACTTTCTCGACACTCCAGCAGCACCCCCCGCCCTCCGCCCTCCCCCCAGGCCCCCCCCCCCTCCCAACCTACCTCCCCCCTCCCATACAATCTACACACACACACACACACACACGCGCGCGCGCGCACACACACACACACACTTGAACAGTGCCGCACCTGCATCCATCGATCGATTCGTCGCTCTCCTCTACCCCCACCCACATCCTCCCCACCCCGTCACTCAACACCTAAGCTACGTAATGCAAGCTTGAAAACGCTGGTCTGTTGGACAGAAGGAGGGGTCCCCCCCCCCCCGCCCCACACGCCCCCCTTATTCTGCAGGTAAAACAGAGAAAGGGAAAAGACAGAAGAGTGGCAGGAAGGGGTTTTTAAAGACGTGTCTCAAAGAAAACCACACGAAATGGTTGGATTGAGGTATTTGTCGGTCAGTGGAAAATAATAATAATAATAATAATAATAATGGACATTTGTTGAGCGTTTTCCTCCCTTAAAGAGAACTCAAAGCGCTTTACAATAAACATTTAAACATACACACTCGTGCGCGCGCAATAACTCACAAAAGAAAGAAGAAGAAAAAAATAATGATTTAGCGCACAATAATATAAAACAGATTGAGACTAGGCGTACTACATTATTACACACACACACACACACACACACACACACACATACATACCACTGACTCCCTCAGCCTTTCCCCAAGCTTTTACACTGCTTGATCTTTCTGCTGCTTTTGATACCATTGACCATGCTATCTTGCTAAACAGACTTAGATACTCCTTTGGCATCACTGGTTCCGCACTGTTATGGTTCCAATCCTACCTCACAAACAGAACAGAAACAGTCACGGTAAATAGCCATCAATTTTTCCCATCATCACCTATATATATATATATGGCGTTCCGCAAGGATCTGTGCATGGCCCAATTCTGTTTTTTTCTCTATACTCAACCACTTTTCGATGTTGTCAAAAACCATTCTGTAAATCACCATGCCTTTGCTGACGATAGCCAGCTCTACAAAGAAACGACTTTTTCCGATCTTGACTCTTCCATTGGGGCCCTTCAACAGTGTATTGCTGACGTTTAGGCTTGGATGAATCAAAACAAACTACAGTTAACTGAAGCTGTAAAACTGAAGCTATTATTATTTCTTCAAGCAGACTGTCTATAAACACCTCCTTGCCTTCCTCTCTTAAAATTGGAGATTCGGATGTAGACTTTGTATTTTCAGTGAAAAATCTGGGTGTGACGTTTGATTCAAACCTCACAATTAAGAAACACGTAAACAATCTCTGCAAGGCTGCATACTTTCAAATTCGAAAGATCAGTTCCGTCCGACATCTCCTTACTACTCAAGCAACACAAACTCTGGTGAGCTCTCTTGTCTTGTCCAGGTTAGATTACTGTAACTCACTCCTCATTGTTTGTCCTAGATACTTAATACAAAAACTCCAGAAAGTTCAAAACGCAGGAGCAAGATTAATCTTTAGAACCAAAAAGACTGACAATATCACTCATCTTCTGCATTTTCTTCACTGGTTACCAATTTCTGCCCGCATTCAGTACAAAGTTGCAATTCTTACCTTCAACTCCATTTTGGGTGCTGCTCCTCAGTATCTGAGAGAACTGATTCAAACCTACACAACCCG
>NC_134893.1:65478029-65488029 GCF_041734735.1 Babylonia areolata | reverse complement strand
TTGGAATAAAATCTTGAATCTTGACTCCCAGTCTTTGATAAATGCCATCCGATCTTTAGACACAATGATGGTCAGGTCTAAACTCTTCATCGAAAGGCCCCAGACTCCATACCCGGAAAGGGCATTATCTTGTCTTTTCTTGGAAAAAAATAGAAGAAGAAGAAGGAGAAGAGGAGGAGGAGGAGGAAAAGAAGGAGGAGGAGGAGGAGAAAAGAAGAAGAAGAAGAAGGAGGAGGAGGAGGAGGAGGAGGGGGAGGAGTAGGGGAAAAGAAGAAGGAGGAGGAGGAGGAGCTGAAGAAGAAGAAGATGGAGAAGAAGGAGGAGGAGGAGGGGGAGGAGTAGGGGAAAAGAAGAAGGAGGAGGAGGAGGAGAAAGAAGGAGGAGGAGGGGGAGGAGGAGGAGGAAGAGGAGGAGGAGGAGAAGAAGAAGAAGAAGAAGAAGAAGAAGAAGAAGAAGAAGGAAGAGGAGGAGGAGGAGGAGGAGAAAAGAAGGAGGAGGAGGGGGAGGAGTAGGAGGAGGAGGAGGAGGAGGAGGAGGAAGAATAAGAAGAAGAAGGAGGAGGAGGGGGAGAAGTAGGAGGAGGAGGAGGAGGGAGAGGAGGAGGAGGAGGAGGAGAAGGAAGAAGAAGAAGAAGAAGAAGAAGAAGAAGAAGAAGAAGAAGAAGAAGAAGAAAGAGGAGGTGGAGGAGGAGGAAGAGGAGGAAGAGGGGGAAGAAGAAGAAGAAGGAGAAGAAGTGTATAGGCGTACGTCAAGAACAGACAGAAAGAATTTGATTCAACACGAATTCATGGTTGAGACCTTTCCATCTTTAAAACTAAAAGACCCCGCTCTCTCATCTCTCTCCTGTCTGAAAAAACAGCAACAACAACAGCAGCAACAACCCCACCCCCAAAAAACAGCAACAACAACAGCAGCAACAACCCCAACCCCCCCCAAAACAGCAACAACAACAGCAGCAACAACCCCACCCCCCCAAAACAGCAACAACAACAGCAGCAACAACCCCACCCCCAAAAAACAGCAACAACAACAGCAGCAACAACCCCACCCCCCAAAAAACAGCAACAACAACAGCAGCAACAACCCCAACCCCCCAAAACAGCAACAACAACAGCAGCAACAACCCCACCCCCAAAAAAACAGCAACAACAACAGCAGCAACAACCCCACCCCCCAAAACAGCAACAACAACAGCAGCAACAACCCCACCCCAAAAAAACAGCAACAACAACAGCAGCAACAACCCCACCCCCCAAAATGGCAACAACAACAGCAGCAACAACCCCACCCCCCAAAAAACAGCAACAACAACAGCAGCAACAACCCCACCCCCCAAAAACAGCAACAACAACAGCAGCAACAACCCCACCCCCAAAAAACAGCAACAACAACAGCAGCAACAACCCCACCCCCCAAAAACAGCATTAACAACAGCAGCAACAACCCCAAACCCCCCAAAAATGCAACAACAACAGCAGCAACAACCCCACCCACAAAAACAGCAACAACAACAGCAGCAACAACCCCACCCCCCAAAAACAGCAACAACAACAGCAGCAACAACCCCACCCCCCAAAACAGCAACAACAACAGCAGCAACAACCCCACCCCCCAAAAACAGCAACAACAACAGCAGCAACAACCCCACCCCCCAAAAACAGCAACAACAACAGCAGCAACAACCCCAAACCCCCCAAAACGGCAACAACAACAGCAGCAACAACCCCACCCACAAAAAACAGCAACAACAACAGCAGCAACAACCCCACCCCCCAAAAAAAACAACAACAACAAAACAACAAGAAGTAAAAACAACCACCTAATTACAGATTATTCATTTATTTATTCATAGACCAGTTTTCATTGCATATTTCTCTGTGTGAAATCCGGGCTGCTCTCTCTAGTGGAGAGCGCGTCGCTACAGTACAATGCCACACGTTTTTTTTTTGGTTTTTTTTTGGTTAGGTTTTTTTAATATTTTTTATTGTTCTGTCTGTAGGAGTATTTGTTGTACTATCAAAGTTGAATTTTCTACAAAACAGTTCCAGGGACAACCCTTGCGCCAAGTGCATGGTGCAGACAGGGCCTCTGTTTATCATCTCACCTAAACGACTAGCGTTCAGACCACCCATCAAGGTCTCTCAAGTAATGTGAGGGAAGTAAATTCTGGCGAGCGTGCGATTCGAACCCGTGCTCCTCAGATTCTCTCGCTTGCTCGGAGGATGCTTTACCACTGGGCCAACTCTCCACTGATAAGAATGACACATTTGAACAAAGGCGAAGATGTTACGTGAGAACGCAAAATTTCATAGAGGAATAGCGCGCCCATCGCACTTATGCATACAACGCACGCGCACAGCGCACATGTGTCCGCCAGGATGCGACAATACGTATGAAGCAAATACTTGTCGAGTCATATATCTGTCGTTTAAAGTACCCCCCCCCCCTCGCCCCCCCAGCCACCCCCCACCCCCCAACAAAACAAAAAACAACAACAAAAAACACCCCCCGAAAAACAACAACAACAACAACAACAAACAAACAAACAAACAAACCAACCAAAAACAAACAAAATAACAAACAACACTAACCACAACCAACAACAAACAAACCAACAACAAAAAACCAACCAACCAAACAACAACAACAACACACCCACACACACACACACACATCTACCTTGCTGGAGGTCACCGGCTTCTTCTTGACCCGGACACGGACCCCGTTCAGAGACACGCGCGACGCCACGTCTCCGTTGTGACCCGCGCCATGACCTTGACCCTGAACGTGACCTTGACGCCCAACACTCGTCCTTGACCTTTCCTCCAGGAACAGGCTCACAACACTCGCGCCAGTGCCTTTCCCGCTCCCTGACACAGCACCGGATTTCTGACCCTTGCTCACAGACTCCTCATCACCTCGAGAAGTGGCCAGCGGTTCATTCGTGGAGGATCCGCCATGACTACTAGTCCTTGGACTTTCTCCTCCAGTGGTGACGCGTCCGCCGCGTATGACGTCATAGACGAAAAATGGATCTTCGCTGTGACGTCGGTACATCGTCAGAACGGGTTCGTCTCCCCCTCGCGTCGTCGCGTAGCCTCCAGACTTGGGAGCTCGCGTTGATATCGGTTGGAGGTCCATGGCCAAAGCTTCCTCCTTAGTTGGGGTGGTGGTGGTGGTGGTGGTAGCTGTTGTTGTTGTTGTTGTTGTTGCAAGAGCAGCAGCATTGGTTTTGGGGTGGTCGTGTTTTTGTTGTTGTTGCTGTTGCTGCTGTTGTTGTTGCTGGTGTTGTTGTTGTTGCTGCTGCTGTTGTTGTTGTTGTTGCTGCTGTTGTTGCTGTTTTTGTTGTTGTTGCTGCTGCTGTTGTTGTTGCTGGTGTTGTTGTTGTTGCTGCTGCTGCTGTTGTTGTTGTTGTACTTTGGTACGGTTGGTACAGGGTCCCCCTCCCTCTCCCTGTCCCTGCACTGTCCCGCTTTGTCCTACAGCTGAGGAGGAGGTGGTGAGATGGTGGTGGGGGTGGTGTGAGGGGTGGGGGTCGTGGGGGTGAGGTTTTCTAAAGGACACGGACCCCCCAGCGCTGAAGACATGCACGTCAGTGTCTGTGTCTGATGGCAGCAGCTGGTCTGTGGGGGCAGAGGCAGAGGCAGAGGCAGAGGCAGACACAGTCTGTGCTACTGTATCTGTGTCGGCTTTTCTACCCGTCGGTTGACCTGTGGTGGTGTTGGTGGTGGTGGTGGTGGTGGTAGTTGTCGTTGTTGTTATTGTCATCGTTGTTGATGACGCGGTTTGTTGTGTGATGTCATTTCCTCTTCTTCCGTAGGAGAAGGAGGAGGAGGTGTTGTTTGTTGACGTCATGTTATTGGTGTCCGGTCCTGCGCTTCAAAGCAAATCAAACAAAAAAAAAAAAAGAGAAAAAAAAAGAAGAAAAAAGATACATTATTAATGATCCAAACTGGAAATTAATATGTGCATTCCAATGTTCGTTACGATTGGGAGTGATGGCCTAGAGGTAACGCGTCCGCCTAGGAAGCGAGAGAATCTGAGCGCGCTGGTCCGAATCACGGCTCAGTCGCCGGTATTTTCACCACCTGCACTAGACCTTGAGTGGTTATCTGGACACTTATCATTCGGATGAGACGATAAACCGAGGTCCCGAGTGCAGCATGCACTTAGTGCACGTAAAAGAACCCATGGCAACAAATGGGTTGTTTCTGGCAAAATTCTGTAGAAAAACCCTTTTTGATAGGAAAAATAAATGAAACCGTAGGCAGGAAAAATGCAAAAAAAATGGGTGGCGCTCTCATTGTAACGACGCGCTCTCCCTGGGGAGAGCAGCCCGAATTTCACACAGAGAAATCTGTTGTGACAAAAAGAGAAATACAAATACACATCAAATCTAATCAGGCACTCAATAAAAAGAGGTGGAAACTAAGTCGAATAGAAATCCACAATAACTGTCGAGAGACTACAGCAAGGGCAGACACACGCACACCCACACACGCACACACACACACACACACACACATACATTCGCGCGCGCGCGCACACACACACACACAGACATACACACACGCGCGCACACACACTAAGGCCCCCCATCCACACACACATACACACACAAACACACACACACACGTTAGGACGATAGGCCCTAAATAAAGTGTTGCACGTCAAATAAGTGTACAAATAAACACATCCAACAAAATAAATCCACATACTTTGGAAAAATGCACACACACACACACACACACACACACACACACACACGCGCGCGCGCGCGCGCGCACACACACATACACACACACACGAGAGCCAAGGCTAGCGAAATTTGCTCACGAATGTTTCTCTTCTTAATATGCTCATGCTTATGTTTCATTGTGTCTTATAAACTTTAAGGTTTTATGACAATAAAAAGTATTCTATTCTATTCTATTCACACACTGCACACACACACACACACACACACACACACACACACACACACACACACAACACACACACACACACACACAACGTATATCACGCCAATAAATGAATACTAAAAAAAAAAAAAAAAAAAAAAATCCATATATCATCTAAACTTCACTTACGTACACGCCCAATAACGCCTGGAAAATGCACTCCCCCCCCCCCCCCCCCCCCCCCCCCCCCACAAACACACACACTCCGCTTTACGTCCCTTACCTTGTTGTTGGCAGTGCTGTTCACAGTAGTCGCTGCTGGCGTTAGTTGCTGTTGTTTTGGTTGTTGTTGTTGTGGTTGTCAGTCGTGTTGTCTTTTTCTTCCTGGTGCTGTTGCTATTGAAGTCTTCCTGCGATTTTTTTTTTTTTTGGTCCCCCGTGAGGTTGATTGAGTTTGGTATGTCTTGTGCGTTTTCGCCTGTTAAAAAAACAACAACAACATCAAAACCAAACAGTGTTCGGATTTGTCTTGTTGCGTTCCACACACACACACACACACAAAAAAGTTTCAGGTTGTTTCGTCTTCAATCCGTTGTTTTTATCTGCCTCATTATCAATTCATGGCGAAAAAAAAATGGCCGTTGAAAGGTTGTAACCTATAGTTTATCATATATATATTTTTTTTGTCACCAGTTCCACAGCTACGTCCGTCGCTGCGTTAGCTTGTTGAAATATATAGACCCTTCTCTTGAGACGGAGAATGATACAATCTAAAAATCACAGTGACGGACCTGACACAGGAATACTGTTTCTTTTGTCTTCTGTGTCGTCGGCGCTTGAGAAGAGTGGGTGTGTAACCTTCCCTTCGATGTGACGGGGTGTAGTGTGACGCTCATCCCTCTCTCCTCTCTCCACCTCCCTGCGTTGACCTGTGTGCTTGCTCAGCGGGTCTACTAGGATTGATACGTGGTCGTTGGAGATACTGGGAAAATCCACGTGTCGTTTTTGTATGTGGTTATATGTTGGTATATATGTTTGTATAACCTGGCTCACACTGATAGCGATTGTTCAGCTGCAAGTCCCTGCTCGTTTTTTTTGATGACTAACACTCACCTCACGGTATATATCACACTACATGTTATCAGTGACGTATCTGTTTATCTCTTTTTTTTTTTCTTCTTCTTTTCTTACATTGCCCACAAACTTACTTACGCGATGAACTTCGACCGATAACAGAAAACAAAATCACCCAGTTCAGATTACGTACGATTTTTTTTCTTTTCACTTTTTAACTTTCGTTGCAAATGTAAAACTTCCCTTAACTCTTTCCATACGAACGGCGAAAGAGACGACGTTAACAGCGTTTCACCCCAATTACCATCATCAAAATATTGCAAGCGGAAGGCTCTTATACTGAAGACGTGAATGTTGACAAAGAATACCGCAATTCTGACGACGGAAGCTAAAGTTTGGGTCGTTCTGACACCCACTGGACAGCCGAGGGATCTGTGTAGAGGAGAAGAGAGGACTGGCCGTACTGAGTGAGTTAACTGTTAGGCTCGAGTGTGTGTACTACCCATAAAAGAACTTTCCTCTTCTGTAAAGAAAACAGCGAGCAGGAAACGAAATGCCTTTTGAAAACAAAAAAAACAACAAACAAACAAAAAACAAAAACAAAAAAAAAACCAAACAAAAAACTCGATTTCTTTTCACTTCTTTGAAACTGAAGTAACACATACATCAGCACTACGTGTTCGGTAGGCAAACCATGTTTCTGTGTTCACTGGTAGAGGCTCTGCTTTGATTGCTCACGCCTGCTAATTTACTCTTGATATTTGTTATTCCATTATGGTTCCAAAACGTCTATAGTCTATTAGCATGAAAACGGAACGTTTAAAAAATCGCCGGCATGTCATTTGGACACTATAAACATACTTGCAGTTTTACGATTCTTAATTTTGCTCGTTGATATAGTGCCATTGTTCTTAGATTTTTAAAACTAAACATATGTTATTTGTCCTTAGATATGTAAAATGATCTTGGATGTGTCATTGTCATCTCGTTTGATCTCCCTGTGTGCTAAAACGAACATGTTTCGAGATAGATATGTAAAATGATCTTGGATGTGTCATTGTCATCTCGTTTGATCTCCCTGCGTGCTAAAACGAACATGTTTCGAGAGTGTATCATTATGTTGGTGTTGTGAATCTTCTGACGTGACGATTCTCCGTACCTTTAAAAATTTGAACTGCTCTTGTAAAACGGCCCTAGCACTTTGAAAACTCTCCCTCATAGGTTTGTTTTCCTTCTTTTCCTGTGTTGTTTATCTATCTACATGACCAGTGTGTGAGTTGTCCACATGTGTATCTAACAAAGTTGACTTGATTTGCTGCCAGAGACTTCAACCTCCAGGTTTCTGGTCAGAGAATGAAAGGTCAGCCATCTTGACAAGTCTCGGATCAACAGCACGGGCAACACGTCATGTCACAGAAAAACAACAACAAAGAAAAAAAAGAAAAAGAAAAAAAGGGGAAAAAAAGAAGAAAAAAAGAAGAAAAAAATCACACACACACTACCACCAAACTATCCAACAAACGATACGAAGTTTTGTTGGTTATTCTGTATCATGGAGGCAGCTTGCTGCTTGAGAGAGTGGGATCCACTGGCGGCAACGGCAAACAGTGAAGAAAGACCTCAGACTTCTTGTCGACAGACCACGGATGGGTGTGGGGGGTGGGGTGGGGGGGTGGGGCTTGACACCAACAGACTGGCCGAGGACTGCAGAGAATTGGAGAGCTTCGACTGCCTCATGCGTCCAGCGAGCCTGGAGCCCCAAAGTTAGTTACTTGCTGCTTCGTGTTCCACCGTAATGTGTGGAGTGATGGCCTAGAGGTAACGCGTCCGCCTAGGAAGCGAGAGAATCTGAGCGCGCTGGTTCGAATCACGGCTCAGCCGCCGATATTTTCTCCCCCTCCACTAGACCTTGAGTGGTGGTCTACGTCTGGACGCTAGTCTTTCGGATGGGACGATAAACTGAGGTCGCGTGTGCAGCATGCACTTAGCGCACGTAAAAGAACCCACGGCAACAAAAGGGTTGTTCCTGGAAAAAAATTGTAGAAAAAATCCACTTCGATAGGAAAAACAAATAAAACTGCACGCAGGAAAAAATACAAAAAAAAAAAAAAAAAAAAGAAAAAGAAAAAAGGGTGGCGCTGTAGTACAGAGACACGCTCTCCCTGGGGAGAGCAGCCCGAATTTCACACAGAGAAATCTGTTGTGATAAAAAGAAATACAAAAATACAACAAAAATAAATGATAAAGTTATAGTCTTGACTTAACTTCACAGAAACAGGCGCATGTTCGTGCAAATGACAGAACACCAACATCAGAATTTCATTGTTGTTTGTTGTTCATTTTTCAACAGAAAATTTCCAGTTTTGTTCCCCAAACTGATTTACCCCGCTCTCTGCAGTTTGATTAATTAAAAGAAGAAAGAAACAACAATTCTGACGACATACCCTCTTCTGTCCTGTCTGTTTTCCGCTGATAAAATGTCACCCGGTAATCTTTCGTTTCGGGTCTGGGAACGGGAAGGTCTGGAACCGACTGATCTGTCAACAGCTGGAAATGTCAATCCAATGGCATCAGCCGGTACAGGAGTGTGAGCAGTCTCTCGCGGAATGGATAGAGTTGCGGGACGTTGGAAGAAGAAGATGCATGGCGGACAGATGTTTCACACAGTCAGGACTGACGGGTATGTGGTAACTGGATAGCGTTGAGGGTAGGATGTTCCAAGAAAAAGATGTATCGTAAGCTCTAGCACAATCCAGGGATAGAAGTTTCATTCACGAAATGTTGGTAATTGGATAGCGTTGAGGGTAGGATGTTCCAAGAAAAAGATGTATCGTAAGCTCTAGCACAATCCAGGGATAGAAGTTTCATTCACGAAATGTTGGTAATTGGATAGCGTTGAGGGTAGGATGTTCCAAGAAAAAGATGTATCGTAAGCTCTAGCACAATCCAGGGATAGAAGTTTCATTCACGAAATGTTGGTAATTGGATAGCGTTGAGGGTAGGCTGTTCCAAGAAAAAGATGTATCGTAAGCTCTAGCACAATCCAGGGATAGAAGTTTCATTCACGAAATGTTGGTAATTGGATAGCGTTGAGGGTAGGATGTTCCAAGAAAAAGATGTATCCAGGACAGATGTAGATGTATCGTAAGCTCTGGCACAATCCAGGGATAGAATTTTCATTCACGAAATGTTGGTAATTGGACAGCGTTGAAGGCAGGATGTTCCAAGAAAAAGATGTATCCAGAACAGATGTAGATATATCGTAAGCTCTGGCACAATCCAGGGATAGAAGTTTCACTCACGAAATGTTGGTAATTGGATACCGTTGAAGACAGGATGTTCGAAAACAAAAGAATGTATCGAGGACGAATGTAGAGGTATCACAAATTCTAGCACAATCCAGGGATTGAAGTTTCATTTTCATTCACGAAATGTTGGTAATTGGACAGCGTTGAAGGCAAAGAAAAAGAAGAAAAAGACTGGATGTATGGAGGATGGGTGCAGATGTATCACAAGTTCTAGCACAATCCAGGGATGGAACTTCCAAAAATGTGTGGGTAATTGGACAGCGTTGAGGGGGTGGGTATGTTTGGAAGAAAGAAGAATGTTTCGCGGATGGATATAGACGTATCACAAATTCTAGCACAATCCAGATATGATGATAGAAATTTCACGAAATGTGGGTAATCTGGGGGAGTTTTGGAAGACAAAGATGCATTGAGGATGGATGAACCACATGGATGCAATCACTCTCTGGCACTGTCCAGAACTGAAGGATGCATCAGGAGACTGGATCAGCGTTGAAGGACGGCGGCTAAAAAAAAAAGAAAGAAACAAAAAAGGGGGGGGAAACAATGTATGTCTGCAATGACTGTCGTTTATATGCAGTTGGAAAATGTGTATTTCAACATAATTGCAATTGTGTAGCGTCCACCAGCCGTCAAACGAAACAAATGTATTTAATCACATTCCTGAGCACGATATAAGCTATTAGCTTGTTGTTGCTCCGCTGTCTATCTGTACAT
>NC_134893.1:65465529-65468029 GCF_041734735.1 Babylonia areolata | reverse complement strand
ACACACACATAAACACACACACACACACACACACACACACACACACACACACACACAGTCCCCTTTGTCTCACCTCCAGTAATCACGTATTGATTTTCTTTTCTTTTTTCTTTCTTTTTTTTAAATTTTTATATATTTATTCAGCTGAGCCGGTCGCTGCCACCGTCTTATCAGCTAATAATCAGCGCCGGACTTGCACTGTGGTGGGGCTGTACTGGGGCTGCTGATGAAAGATAACACTATCATCACCACCACCAGTGAGTGGAGTGATAGCCTAGAGGTAACGCGTCCGCCTAGGAAGCGAGAGTTCTAATCTGAGCGCGCTGGTTCGAATCACGGTTCAGCCACCGATATTTTCCCCCCCTCCACAGAGAAAGAGAGAGACAGAGACAGAGAGAGAGAGACAGAGAGAGAGACACAGGAGAGGGAGACAGAGAGAGAGAGAGAGAGACAGACAGAGAGACAGAGACATAGAGAGAGACAGAGGGACAGAGAGACAGAGACAGACAGACAAAGACATAGAGAGAGACAGAGGGAGAGAGAGAGAGACAGAGAGAGAGAGAGAAAGAGACAGACAGAAAGAGAGATGGAGTGATGGCCTAGAGGTAACGCGTCCGCCTAGGAAGCGAGAGAATCTGAGTGCGCTGGTTCGAATCACGGCTCAGCCGCCGATATTTTCTCCCCCTCCATTAGACCTTGAGTGGTGGTCTGGACGCTAGTCATTCGGATGAGACGATAAACCGAGGTTCCGTGTGCAGCATGCACTTAGCGCACGTAAAAGAACCCACGGTAACAAAAGGGTTGTTCCTGGAAAAATTCTGTAGAAAAATCCACTTCGACAGGAAAAACAAATAAAACTGCACGCAGGAAAAAATACAAAAAAATGGGTGGCGGTGTAGTGTAGCGACGCGCTCTCCCTGGGGAGAGCAGCCCGAATTTCACACAGAGAAATCTGTTGTGATAAAAAGGAATACAAATACAAATACAAATAGAGAGAGAGAGAGAGACAGAGAGAAAGAGACAGAGAGAGAGACAGACAGAGAGAGAGAGAGAGACAGAGACAGAGGGGGTGGAGAAGGTGGTGGTGGCTGTGAATACAATAAGTCAAGCGATGGACAACAACAACCTTTGACCTTTAACTTTACTTAAAAGAAGACCCCCCAAAAGTTTGAGGTCCCATGCCATTTAAGGCTTTATGTGAAAAGTTGCAGTCAATGTCGCAAGCTTTTTTTTTTTTCTTTCTTTCTTTTTTCTCCTTTTTTTTTTCTTTCCTTCTATCTTAAACAAATCTTTCAAAGCTCGATTTGTGTCTCTGTTAGAGAAATAAAACAAGGAAATAAAACGAAACGAAACGAAAGAAGAAACAAGCGAAATAAAATAAGATGATAAAACCCGATCCAATCCCGCCCCGCCCCCACATCCCCATGCCTCCACCCCCCCACCCCCCAAAGAAAAAGAGAAAAAGAAAAGACTTTGAAAGGTGAAGAGAGAGAGAGAGGGGAGAGAGAGAGAGAGGAGGGGGAGAGAGAGAGAGGAGAGAGAGAGGGGGAGAGAGAGAGAGAGAGAGGGAGAGAGAGAGGAGAGAGAAGCGGAGAGAGAGAGGGGGGAGAGAGAGAGAGGAGAGAGGGGAGAGAGAGGGAGAGAGGAGAGAGGAGAGAGAGAGAGAGGAGAGAGAGAGCGGAGAGAGAGAGGGGGGAGAGAGAGAGAGGAGAGAGGGGGAGAGAGAGGGGGGAGAGAGAGAGAGAGGGGAGAGAGAGAGGGAGAGAGAGAGGGGAGAGAGAGAGAGGAGGGGGAGAGAGAGAGAGGAGAGAGAGAGAGAGGCGGAGAGAGAGGGAGAGAGAGAGAGAGAGGAGAGAGGGAGAGAGAGAGAGAGGAGAGAGAGAGGCGGAGAGAGAGAGGGGGGAGAGAGAGAGAGAGGAGAGAGGGGGAGAGAGAGGAGAGAGAGAGAGAGAGGAGAGAGAAAGGAGGGGAGAGAGAGAGGAGAGAGAGAGAGGGGGAGAGAGAGGGAGAGAGAGAATGGGTTGGGTTAGAGAGAGAGAAAGAGAGAGACAGACAGAGAGAGAGACAGAGAGAGAAAGAGAGAGAGAGAGAACGAGAGACAGAGAGAGGATGGGTTGGGTTAGAGAGAGAGAGAGAGAGAGAGAGAGAGAGAGACAGACAGACAGACAGACAGACAGAGAGGGACAGAGAGATAGAGAGAGACAGAGAGACTAAAAACCAAAGCAGAAACCTAACCAAAATCAATTAGATTTTAATTTGCACGCACGAAATGTCAGGTGAACCCTGCGCGCGCGCACGCGGCACACACACACACACACACACACACACAACACAACCACACGACAATGTAAACAATCTCCACAAAACCCCCCATATCTGATGTGTTTGTCAGTATGTCAGTGACCCAATTGCCCTGGCCTGTTGACGATGTACGTGACAAACGTCACGTTTTGTTACTCTAGCGTGTCCGTGAACGCCGTTTCTTTCTTATTCAGCGACT
>NC_134893.1:65453029-65455529 GCF_041734735.1 Babylonia areolata | reverse complement strand
ATGCTTACCCTATACTTTCTAATGCACAAAACATATAAATTCTGTATCTGTAAACCTTTGAATAAAAAAATGTTGAAAAAAAGAAAAAAGAACAAAAAGGACACTGTCCGAAATCGCTCACCTGTCCTTAAAGAGTTCGACACTGGAACTTTTCTTTAAAAAGATATATTTCTGTATTATTTTGTTTATTCAGTCAGTGAATCCCGCATTTCCCGCGTTCGTTCTTTTTTTTTCTCTTCTATTAAGGCCATGGTTTATTGCTAAGAACATAAAACAGGGTGTCATTTTACTGATACGGGAGGTTTTCATTCAAAAAACCCCAACGTATCTATGTGTTTGTATTAAGTCAGTGACTGGTGCACTTTTCCCCACTTTTAAGGCCAAGGTTTGTCGCTAAGGACGCAAACCTGGGGTGTCGTTTTACTACTATAGGGAGCTTTTCTTTCAAAAAAACGTATCTATGTGTTTGTATTAAGTCAGTGACTCGCGCAAAAAATTCCTGGATTTTTTGTTCACTTAAGGCCAATGTTTGTCGCTAATGACTAAAACCCAGGATGTGGTTTTACTACTACTACAGGGAGCTTTTCTTTCAAAAAACGTATCTATGTGTTTGGATTAAGTCAGTGACTAGTGCAAAAATTCCTGCTTTTTTTTTTTCACTTTTAAGGCCAATGTTTGTCTCTAAGGACACTAACCTGGGGTGTCGTTTTACTGCTATAGGGAGCTTTTCTTTAAAACAACAACAACAACAACATCCGTATCTATGTGTTTGCATTAAGTCAGTAATTCGCGAAAAAAAAATCCTGTTTTTTTTTTTTTTCACTTTTAAGGCCAAGGTTTATCGCTATGGACGCTAACCTGCGGTGTCGTTTTACTACTATAGGGAGCTTTTCTTTCAAAAAACGTATCTATGTGTTTGTATTAAGTCAGTGACTCGCGAAAAAAAAAATTCCTGCATTTTTTGTTCACTTTTAAGGCCAAGGTTTATCGCTATGGACGCTAACCTGGGGTGTCGTTATAGGGAGCTTTTCTTTCAAAAAACGTATCTATGTGTTTGTATGAAGTCAGTGACTCTCGCATATTCCTGCATTTTTTGTTCACTTTTAAGGCCAAGGTTTATCGCTAAGGACTAAAACCAGGGGTTTTTTTTTTTTTTTTTTTTTTTTTTTTTTTAACGTATCTATGTATTTGTATGAAGTCAGTGACTCTCGCATATTCCTGCCTTTTTTGTTCACTTTTAAGGCCAAGGTTAATCGCTTAGGACTAAAACCCAGGGTGGGTTTTTTTTTTACCACTACAGGGAGCTTTTCTTTCAAAAACGTATCTATGTATTTGTATGAAGTCAGTGACTCTCGCATATTCCTGCATTTTTTTGTTCACTGGCTTTTAAGGCCAAGGTTTATCGCTAAGGACGCTAACCTGTGGTGTCGTTTTACTTCTATCTATTGTCTCTATCTCTTGTCTGCTAGTGTCGCGTATAGAACGTGGCCACAGGCACTGAACATAATGACAAGCGTGACTGGGTTGGTGTACGATTTCATTTCATGGAAAATCCATGGGCACTTTGTCTTCAGTCGCCCGTGGTATGGTCGCGACAGCACACTGACAACTCGCTTCGCCACTGCACGTACAGTATGCGAGCATGCACGAACGCCTCACAAAGATATTAAAAAATGTATGCCCAAACACACATATATACACAAACGCTCTCTCTCTCTCTCTCTCTCTCTCTCTCTCTCTCACACACACACACGCAGATGCTGATATACAAACACGCACGCGCGCAAACATACACACGCACACACGCACCCGCGTGCGCGCGCGCACACACACACACTGACACACACATACTCACATACACACATACATACACACACACACATACACACAAATACACACACACACACACACACACACACACACACACACACACACACACACACACACACACACACACACACACACACACACACACACACACTCATACACATTCGTATGTCATATAATGGAAAAGCAGGCGAGCGTGTGTGTGTGTATATGTATCTGTCTGTATCTGATTGTCTGTCTGTCTGTATAAGCACATATTATATACTTACCTGATCATTGATTGCTTTCGACAATAAGCAAAACACACACACACACACACACACACACACACACAGAGAAAGAGAGAGAGAGAGAGAGGGAGAGAGACAGACAGACAGACAGACAGACAGACAGACAGAGACAGATGTAGACAGGAAAACAAAAGAAAAGAAAAAAAAATAGAAAGACAAACGAAATCTGATTCACAATAATCGACACCTACGCACGCACGCACGCACGGTCACGCACACACACACACTTCGATTTCTGAACAACACCTGGATACGCGATTAGAGCGAACGTTCTCAGGAAGGAATGCCTGGAAGAGGTACCCTCTTTGTGTAGGTAACAAGGAAGATAACCGCAACATATCAGGCATTTCAGAACGAGGCAGAGGGGTAGGGCGAGGGGGAAG
>NC_134893.1:65430529-65433029 GCF_041734735.1 Babylonia areolata | reverse complement strand
GGAGAGGGTTTGGTGGAGAGGGTTGGGGTGGAGAGGGTTGGGGTGGAGAGGGTTGGAGTTGGGGTGGAGAGGGTTGGGGTGGAGAGGGTTGGAGTTGGGGTGGAGAGGGTTGGGTGGAGAGGGCTGGGCGGAGAGGGTTGGGATTGGGGTGGAGAGGGTTTGGTGGACAGGGTTGGGGTGGAGAGGGTTGGAGTTGGGATGGAGAGGGTTGGGGTGGAGAGGGTTTGGGTGGAGAGGGTTAGAGTTGGGGTGGAGAGGGTTGGGGTGGAGAGGGCTGGGCGGAGAGGGTTGGGATTGGGGTGGAGAGGGTTGGGGTGGAGAGGGTTGGGGTGGAGAGGGCTGGGTAGAGAGGGTTGGGATTGGGGTGGAGAGGGTTGGGTGGAGAGGGCTGGGATTGGGGTACATCTGGTTGAGCAGGTGAGGTTGGGGTGGATTGCATTTGAGCTGATAGGTTTGGGGTAGATAGTTGTGGGGTGGATAGTTTTGGGGTGGATAGGGTTGGGTTGGATAAGGTTGGAGTAGATAGCATTTGAATGGATATGGTTGGGGTGGATAGGGTTTGTGTGCATTAGGTTGGGTCGGGTTGCAGTGGGTTGGGTTGTGGCGTGTGTTGATTTTAAGCTTGCTTGTGGTGTGATGATCTGAGCTGGGTTAGACAGCGTTAGGTTATGGCATAATAATTTGGCTATTTTAGGTTGGTGTGGTATTTTAATTTTGGTCATATATGGTAGGGTAGTGAAGTATTTAGGTTGGCTTTGGATGGTGGAGTTGTAGGGGTAGGGGTGATGGTTGGGAGGTACGGGGGGCTCTGGACTGCGGAGGTTCTGTGCCTTTCATTACCCATCACATTCCGTAGTTTCAGTTTTGAATTTAGTTTCTCAAGGAGGCGCACTGAGTTCGGACAAATCCATATTCGCCTCACCACATCTTCTAATCAGATGCCTAACCAGCAGTACTGTCCGGTTAAGCCAGAAGAACCTTAAGTGTCAGTCTCTCCCCACTATCCAGGTAAGCCAGAAGAACCTCGATGGAGGGTAAGTCTCTTTCTAATGCCCAGGTAAGCCAGAAGAACCTTGATTAAGGGCCAAGCTCTCCACACTATCCAGGTAAGCCAGAAGAACCTTGATTAAGGGTAAGTCTCTTCCCACTGTCCAGGTAATCCAGAAGAACCTTGTTTAAGGGTAAGTCTCTTCCCATTGTCCGGTTAAGCCAGAAAAACCTTGATTAAGGGTAAGTCTCTTCCCATTGTCCAGGTAAGCCAGAAGAACCTTTATTGAGGGTAAGTCTCTTCCCATTGTCCAGGTAAGCCAGAATAACCTTGATTAAGGGTAAGTCTCTTCCCACTGTCCAGGTAAGCCAGAAGAACCTTGATTAAGGGCCAAGCTCTCCCCACTATCCAGGTAAGCCAGAAGAACCTTGATTGAAGGCACGTCTCTTCCCACTGTCCAGGTAAGCCAGAAGAAACTTGATTACGGGTAAGTCTCTTCCCACTGTCCAGGTAAGCCAGAAGGAATAAAGATCATGCTCTCCCCACTATCTAGGTAAGCCAGAAGAACCTTAAGTGTCAGTCTCTCCCAGCTATCCAGGTAAGCCAGAAGAACCTTGATTGAGGATAAGTCTCTTCCCATTATCCAGGTAAGCCAGAAGAACCTTAAGTGTCAGTCTCTCCCTACAATCCAGCCAAGCCAGGAGAACCTTAAGTGTCAGTCTCAACCCACTATCCAGGTAAGCCAGAAGAACCCTGATGAAGGGTAAGTCTCTTCCCACTGTCCAGGTAAGCCAGAAGAACCTTAAGTGTCAGTCTCTTCCCACTATCCAGATAAGCCAGAAGAACCTTGACTAAATGTCATGATCTACCCACTATCCAGGTAAGCCAGGAGAACCTTAAGTGTCAGTCTTTCCCACTATCCTGGTAAGCCAGAAGAACCTTAAGTGTCAGTCTCTACCTACAATCCAGGCAAGCCAGGAGAACCTTAAATGTCAGTCTCTCCCTACAATCCAGGCAAGCCAGGAGAACCTTAAATGTCAGTCTCTCCCTACAATCCAGGCAAACCAGGAGAACCTTAAATGTCAGTCTCTCCCCACTATCCAGGTAAGCCAGGAGAACCTTAAATGTCAGTCTCTCCCCACTATCCAGGTAAGCCAGAAGAACCTTAAATGTCAGTCTCTCCCCACTATCCAGGTAAGCCAGAAGAGCCTTAAATGTCAGTCTCTCCCCACTATCCAGGTAAGCCAGAAGAGCCTTGATTAACTCATTCTACTCCAGGTATGAGTTAACTCGTACTATGATTACTTCCCCTGTGGAGCAGGTACGAATAGTTTCGTTCCAACACACTATCCTAATTACCTTTATTCTTGCTTGATACAGTTGGCATTCTAATCTGAACAGTTTACAGATTCCGGAAACATGAAAAGGAAGGTTTGATCAACCGATTAAATCAACAATTCTCCATCCATTTTCGCCGTTTAACTCTTTCCATAGGAACGGCGAAAGAGACGA
>NC_134893.1:65415529-65425529 GCF_041734735.1 Babylonia areolata | reverse complement strand
ATGTATGGATGCATACATGTATGTATGCATATATGTATTGTACGTACGAGTTTGTATGCGCATATATATGTTTATTGTGGACGATTGTGAGTTGAGGACTGAGTGTGTTTCGTATGCGTGTGTGTGGATTGTAAAGCGCTTTGTGCAATGAGGAAAGCGCTGATAAACGTCCAGTTATTATCATTATTATTATCTATCATTATCATTTTTCCAGTTCGCATGCAAATTTCGCATAAGTTTTTTTCTGGTCTGTGGAATATCCCCCAAGGCCACACACAAAGAAATGCAGGACAGGGCAGGGCAGGGCAGGGCAGGGCAGGGCAGGAAAGGGGAAGGTCGGGCATCTTCCCAGGGCATCAGATGCCCAGGGCGTGCCCGAGGTTGCCCTCCATGTACAGCTGCGTGATGATCCTGATCAGAGGATTGTTGGACACATTCCTGCCTCTCCGCTGAGGTCTCTGGGCTGTGGGCAGAGATGAAATCGTAATATCAAAAATTAGAAATCAGAATCAGAATCGAAACGGAAGCTTTTGATTTTATTGAATTGGAAAAGGAATACTCACAAAACTGGCTTGCCTTCATCCTATCCTCATAAAAGGAAATTTATAAATTAATCTAGGAAATGCAATAAGAAGAAAGGACGAACACACACACACACACACACACACACACACACACACACACACACACACACACACACATATGTGTGTGTTTGCATATATATTATTTTTTATATATATATACATACAAACACACATATGTATATGTATAACAAATCTATTACCGCATGGCCAAAACAACGACAACAACAAAATCAGTCGGGTCAACCCAGGCAGGCAGCCCGGCTGTTGTTAGACAGAACCCGTGTTTGTGGAACGGTCAGAGCTCAGTCTGTGACGGAAGAAATGTCAGAACAGGGTAGGAGGGACGCTATATAACTATCCATATCAACTATTCAGTAAACAAAAAAATAATTAAAAAAAAAGAAAGAAAGAAAAAAAAAGAATGAGAAAAAAGAAAAGAGAAAAAGAAAGCACAAAAAAAAGAAAAAAAAGAAAAATGAAAAAAGTGAAAAAGACAAAGAAAGCACAAAAAAGTAAAAAAAAAAAAAAAAAAAAAAAAAAAAAGCAGAGAAAGAGAAAAAGAAAAAAGAAAGCAAAAAAAAAAAAACAAAAAAAAAGAAAGAAAAAGAAAAAAAGAAAAAGAAAGCAAAAAAGAAAAAAAAGAAAAAGAAGAAAGAAAAAAAAGAGAAAAAACAATGCAGAAAACAATACCCTAAAAAACCCAACAACCCCCCCCCCCCCCGACCCCCTCACCCACACACACACACCCCGCTCCTCCCACCTGGCGCCCCCCCCCCCCCCCCCCCCCGCCTCCTTGAGGAGGATGTGACAGTCAACCACTCCTACTAACCCCTCACCCCCTCTTCCCCACACCTCTCACCCCCTCCCTCTGAACTCCCTTTCCCATCTGCGTCTGACGGGTACAATAGCCGAATGGTTAAAGCGCTGGACTTTCAATCTGAGGGTCCTGGGTTCGAATCTCGGTGCAGCCGGTGGGCAAAGGGTGGAGATTTTTCCGATCTCTCAGGTCAACATGTGTGCAGACCTGCTAGTGCCTGAACCCCCTTCGTGTGTATGCGCACGCAGAAGATCAAATACGCACGTTAAAGATCCTGTAATCCATGTCAGCGTTCGGTGGGTTATGGAAACAAGAATATACCCAGCATGCACACCCCCGAAAACGGAGTATGGCTGCCTACATGGCGGGGTAAATAAAAAACAAACAAACGGTCATACACGTAAAATGTTACATGTCTGTCTGAGTGTTTATGTGTGTGCGTCTGAAATCTGATTGAATGACACAGGAAACGAATGATGAGCGCCCAGTGGCAGCGCTTAGAGCTTGGTCTCTGACCGAGGATAGGCGCTATAAGTATCCACATCAATCAATCAATCTGAAGGTACAGAAAAATGAAGGGAAGAGAGGACAGCAAGCGTGCAAAGAGGTAGGACAGTGCGTGAGAGATTCATAAGAAGCAGCTTTGTGTTGCTAGATGACAGAAATGACGGCTGCCTTGACAAGTATTTTGCATTTGTATTTCTTTTTATCACAACAGATTTCTCTGTGTCAAATTCGGGCTGCTCTCCCCGGGGAGAGCGCGTCGCTATACTACAGCGCCACCCATTTTTGACTCACTTGTGTAAACAAAGTGAGTCTATGTTTTAACCCGGTGTTCGGTTGTATGTGTGTGTGTGTGTGTGTGTGTGTGTGTGTGTGTGTGTGTGTGTGTGCGCGCGCGCGCGCGCGTGTGTGTGTGTGTGTGTGTGTGTGTGTGTGTGTGTGTCCGTGGTAAACTTTAACATTGACATTTTCTCTGCAAATACTTTCTCAGTTGACACCAAATTAGGCATAAAAATAGGAAAAATTCAGTTCTTTCCAGTCATCTTGTTTAAAACAATATTGCACTCTGGGATGGGCACAAAAAAAAAAAAAATGAAGCCTAATTATATGCAAACTGCATTTACTGTTATATTTATGTTTTTTGTATTATCTAAACTTGGCACTTTGATCTGACATTCTGACCCAACAACAAGAGCAATCATTATTATCATTTTTTGTTCAAACAGGAACTTCTTTTGCTAAGCATGGAAGTTTTATTTATTTTGCAAACGTTTTGGTGCAGTTGGTAAAAAACGGAAAATAACCTGTAATTAATGCAAGGGGACTTAATTCGAATCTGGTTAGGACTTTTTTTTTTTTTTTTTTTTTAACGCGAAGCTTTATAATAACAAATACAGAACACATTTTAGCGATTAGATTTTTTTTTTTTATTAAAGTGTATCACAAGTGAGTCTTGAAGGCCTTGCCTCTCTTGTTTTTGTTTGTTTTTCCTATCGAAGTGGATTTTTCTTCAGAATTTTGCCAGGAACAACCCTTCTGTTGCTGTGGGTTCTTTTACGTGCGCTAAGTGCATGCTGCACACGGGACCTCGGTTTATCGTCTCATCCGAATGACTAGCGCCAAGACCACCACTCAAGGTCTAGTGGAGGGGGAGAAAATATCGGCGGCTGAGCCGTGATTCGAACCAGTGCGCACAGATTCTCTCGCTTCCTAAGCGGACGCGTTACCTCTTGGCCATCACTCAACAAGTACAGCCTAAGTTTACTGAAGCGAGCCCCGACCCCCTCTTTAAACATCCCACCTCTAAAAAAATAATTAAAAAAGGAAGAAGAAGAAAAAGAAGAAAAGAACAATTTAAAAAAAAATCCGGTTACACATTTCTTCTTAAATGAACGGCACGGAACCATCGAGACGTGAATTTTGTCATCCTCCCTGTCAACTCGAAACATGCTCATCATTGCGTAAGACACTCGGAACGGACGTGTCAGAACTCAGAACTCAAAACGTTTTTTATTCAAGGATTAAGATTTTAGGCATAGCCCATTTTTCCCATTTGAGACAGACAGAGACTAGAGAAGGACAAGATACGTGTTTTACTGTCCGTCTAGATTCCCATTGATTGACTTATTGATTGATATAGATACTTCTATAGCACCTATCCTCGGTCGGAGACCAAGCTCTAAGCGCTTTACAAACACTGGGTCATTTGCGCAACAGGCTACCTACCTGGGTAGAGTCGACTGACGGCTGCCACTGGGCACTCATCATTCGTTTCCTGTGTCATTCAGATTTCAGGCACGCACACTGACACACTCAGACAGACATGTAACATTTAACATTTTACGTGTATGACCGTTTTGTTTATTTACCCCACCATGTAGGCAGCCATACTCCGTTTTCGGAGGGGTGCATGCTGGGTATGTTCTTGTTTCCATAACCCACTGAACACTGACATAGGTAACAGGATCTTTCACGTGCATATTTGATCTTCTGCGTGCGTATACACACTAAGGGGGTTCAGGCACTAGCAGGTCTGCACATATCTTGACCTGGGAGATCGAAAAAATCTCCACCCTTTACCCACCAGGCGCCGTTACCGAGATTCGAATCCGGGACCGTAAGATTGAAAGTCCAACGCTTTAACCACTCGGCTATTGCACCCGCCCATGTCAAATAATGGAACGGGGACAGCATTGACATATACAGAATAAATGGCTTCCGTTCACATTTCATTTTTATCAAAGCTGAGAGAGATAATGAATGAATGAATGAACGAATGAATGAATGGTTTATTCATATAATTATAGGCCATAGCTCCTCATGAAGGGGTATTTGAACAGCAACAAAAGACAATGACATAACTTGCTGAGAAATAAACAATGGAAATACGACTATGAAATGAGTGTTTGTCAAAAACATGTAAGCCTTGTATAAAAACAAGGAAAGATTACGTATGAATCAGGTTTTGTGCATGACATTAATAAACTCGGATGTCTGTAATATTTAAGATGGATAAATTCAGCTTTAATCTCATTAAGTTTTGGACAACAGAGAATAAAGTGTACATCATCTTCTTTTGCCGTTCTGCACAATGGACATAACAAATCACAGTCATTACGAAATTTATATCTGGAACTGTGCACTTTCAAGTCAGAAATACCAAAGTTGAGAGAGAGAGAGAGAGAGAGAGAGAGAGAGAGAGAGAGAGAGAGAGAAACAGACAGAGAAAGAGACAAAGACAGAGAGACAGAGACAGACACAGAGGGACAAATAAACTATTGTCTTAATATATATATATATATATATATATATATATATATATATATATATATATACATAAAGCCTGGTAAAAAAAAAAGAGTCTAAGTTCACCACAGTAAACAGACAGACGGACAGACAGACAGACAGACAGACACACACACACACACACACACACACACACACACACACAGAGAGACTGACAATCGAAACAGAAACACTCGTAGTGTGTTACACACGTAAGCCAAAACTGCCTCTGTCTCATGAACAGTACCAGTATTTCTTCGCATTTGTATTTTGTATTTGCATTTGTATTTCTTTTTATCACAACATATTTCTATGTGTGAAATTCGGGCTGATCTCCCCAGGAAGAGTGCGTCGCTACACTACAGCGCCACCCATTTTTTTGTATTTTTTCCTGCGTGCAGTTTTATTTGTTTTTCCTATTTAAGTGGATTTTTCTACAGAATTTTGCTAGGAACAACCTTTTGTTGTCGTGGGTTCTTTTTCGTGCTCTAAGTGCATGCTGCACACTGGACCTCGTTTTATCGTCTCATCCGAATGACTAGCGTCCAGACCACCACTCAAGGTCTAGTGGAGGGGGAGAAAATATCGGCGGCTGAGCCGTGATTCGAACCAGCGCGCTCAGATTCTCTCGCTTCCTAGGCGGACGCGTTACCTCTAGGCCATCACTTGTAATTTGATTTCCGGAATAATAATACGAAAAACAAACAAACAAACAAACAAAAACCCTAAAAAGAACAAATATTTCAGACATATTTGAAAAGACAAGTGGATCAGGGACGGGGGAGGGGGTGGGGTGGGGTGGGAACACTGTTCAGCGACACCCCCCCCTCCCCCCCACCCCCCTCGCCCTCAACCCCGACCCCCCAACGCCCCCCTACCCCAAATCTTACCCAGGGTCAAAATGTCAGTCGATTTGCCCCAACACTGCTTTCTCAGATCGTTATAGGTACAGGGGATTCCGTATTCCTCTGTGACACATGGAGTCAATTATACAGTGTCATAAGAACAGAACAGAACAGAACAGGTAAGAAAGTCAGCTGGAAGAAGACGAAAAAAAGAAAGAAGAAGAGGAGGAGGAGGAAGACGAGGAGAAAGAGAAGGAGGTGAAGGGGCGGATAAATTGAAGAAGACGCAGAAAAAAAGAAAAGAAAAAAAGATGAAGATGAAGGCGACGACGACAATGACGACGACGATGACGATGACGACGACAAAGAAGGAGAAGGAGGAGGAGGAGGAGGAGCAGGAGGAGGAGGAGGAGGAGGAGGGGGAGTAGAAAGAGACACAATAGAAGAAGAAGAAGGTAATCATCATCATCATCATTATGATTATTATTATTATTATTAGTGTTATTATTAGTGTTATTATTATTATTATTATTATTATTATCATTGTTGCAGACAGACAGACACACAGACAGAGACAGAGACAGAGAGATTGGTACAAAGATAGACAGACAGACAAACAGAGAGAGAGAGAGAGACAGAGAGACAGAGACAGACAGAGAGAGACATACAGGCAGAGAGAAACAGAGTCAGAGAGATGGGTACACAGACAGACAAACAGAGAGAGAGAGAGAGAGAGACAGAGACAGAGAGAGAGAGAGAGAGAGAGAGAGAGAGACAGAAAGAGACAGAGAGAGACAGACAGACAGACAGACAGAGACAGAGACAGAGAGAGCAGCAAGAACAACAGGCGCTCCCTCCCCCCCACACCCCCCCACCCCCAACCACTTCCACGCCACCCCATCTCAGTTTCTGTCGTGTTCAACACCGCCCTATGCCCGGCGACCATTTCATTATTATTATTATTATTATTATTATTATTATTATTATTATTATTATTATCATCATCATCATTTCCATTAGTGGTAGTAGTAGTATCATTATCATCATCGTCATCGTCATGATGATGATGATTTTCATCGTCATTCTTATTGTTGTAGTTGTTATCATTATATTATCATATCATCATCATCATCATCATAGTCATAGTCATTGTCATGATGATGATGATTATTATCATTTTTCGCCTTCTTCCTATTATTATTATTGTCACAAACTCTTTTAATACAATAGTAGTCTAGGGGTATTGGTTTACACAAAAGAGCTTATGCAAAATTGTCCTAACAATTTTAGGGGTGGTTTACTTAACCTGTATTAATTTTACTTATCCGGTACTAAATGAAAACGTGTAACAAGACAACATTTATACAAACAACTTTCAAAAAAGGGTGACCACACCAAATTTTAATCTTTAGAACATTTATTGAATCGTTTCCTTTCTTTTAACCCTCCCCTTTTTCCCCAACATTCATAAAACAAATAAAAGTCTAGCGACTCGCGGCCGCACTCATCATTGCCGACATACTCTGACATGTAACACTCTCCTTTCTTAAGTGACAGTATGTATGTGTTTGTATCAGTCTCGCTGTGTCACTGAGTTGCACACACTCGCCGCCACGTGCAAAAACACTGACATGTGACAATTATTATTATTATTATTATTATTATTATTATTATCATTATTATTGTTGTTGTTATCATCATCATCATCATCATCATCATCATCATTATTATTATTATTATTATCACTAACATTATCATCTACCTGAAGATCTAGTCATCAGCCCCATCCACATGTAATATGCAGTTCTGTTCAAAGGTGCGTGTGTATGTGTATGTGTGTGTATGTGTGTGTATGTGTGTGTGCAGTGCGTGCATGTGTGAGTATGCACAAGTTTTTATATTGATATGCGCTTGTATGTATCCTAATTTCTAATGTATCTGTGTTTGTGTATGATTTTCGATTTATGTTCGTATCTTGTTATGTACTATCCCCCCCCCCCCAACCCCACCCCCAATATTCCTTGTGACCCCGGTACACTTAGTAATAAAGACATATTCTATTCTATTCTATCATTATCATTACTACTATTATCATAACTCACTAAAGGCCCGGCTGAGAGGGGTCTTGATGTTGGCCCAACACTGATTGCTGATGACGTTGACGGGCTGAGCGTTCAGACAGGTCACCATCTTGTTCACTGACCTGGGACACACCACGCCACGCCACGCTACGCTACGCCACGCCACGCCACACCACACCACACCACGCCACGCCACGCCACACCACACCACGCCACGCCACGTCACGCTACACCACACCACGCCACGCCACGCTACGCCACGCCACGCCACGCCACGCCACGCCACGCCACACCACGCCACGCCACGCTACACCACACCACGCCACGCTACACCACACCACGCCACGCCACGCCACGCTACACCACACCACGCCACGCCACGCCACGCCACGCCACGCCACGCCACGCCACGCCACGCCACGTCACGCTACACCACACCACGCCACGTCACACCACACCCCGCCACGCCACGCCACGCCACGCCACGCCACGCCACGCCACACCACACCACGCCACGCCACGCCACGCCACGTCACGCTACACCACACCACGCCACGTCACACCACACCCCGCCACGCCACGCCACGCCACGCCACGCCACGTCACGCTACACCACACCACGCCACGCCACGCTACGCCACGCCACGCCACGCCACGCCACGTCACGCTACACCACACCACGCCACGCCACGCCACGCCACGCCACGTCACGCTACACCACACCACGCCACGTCACGACACGCCACGCCACACCACACCACGCCACACCCCGCCACACCACACCCCGCCACACCACACCACACCATACCCCGCCACACCACGCCACGCCACGCCACGCCACATCACGCCACACCACACCACACCACACCACGCCACGCCACACCACACCACACCACACCACGCCACGCCACACCACACCACACCACACCACACCACGCCACACCACGCCACACCACACCACACCACACCACACCACGCCACACCACGCCACGCCACGCCACGCCACGCCACACCACGCCACGCCACACCACACCACACCACGCCACGCCACGCCACGCCACACCAGGTTTGTGTATTTGTATTTATATTACTCTTTTTGTCACTTTTTGTCGGTCTTTATGTCTGAGAAATTCGGGGGCTGCTCTCCCCAGGGAGAGCACGTCGCTACACTGACAGTGCCATCCATTTATTTTTTTTTCTGCCTGCAATTTTATTTGTTTTCCTATCGAAATGGATTTTTTGTTGAATTTTGCCAGGGAGAACCCTTTAGTTGCTATGGGTTCTTTTACATAGGCTAAATGCATGCTGTACACGGGATCTTGGTTCATCGTCTCATCCGAATGACTAGCGTCCAGACCACCACTCTAAAGTCTAGTGGAGGGGGAGATAGTACTGGCGACTGCCGGTGTGATTCGAGCTACTGCCCTCAGATTCTCTCGCTTCCTATGCGGACGCGTTACCTCAAGGCCAACACTCCACAAAGTTCGAATCTCATACTAGTCAGTATTCCCCACCACCCACCACCACTAAACCTTGAGTGGTGGTCTGGACGCGAGTCATTCGGATAAGACGGAAAACCGAGGTTCCGTGTACAGCATACGCTTAGCGCACGCACGGGGAAAAAAAAAAGCCACAGCAACAGAAGTGGCTGTTCCTGGCAAAATGTTTAGAAAACTCCGCTTTGATAGGAAAGCAAATACACACATAGACAAAAAAAAAAAAAAAAAAAAAAAAAAAAAAAAAAGAAAAAAAAAAGGAAAAGAAAAACAAAAGCATTTAAAAAGGGTAGTGCTCTCCCTGGGAAGAAGACCCCGAATTCCACACAGAGAAATGTGTTGTGACAAAAAGAAGAATCCAATCCAATCCAATCCAATCCAATCCAGTACAATACACTCCAATACACTATACACTACAATACGATAAAACACACCCCTGCAACCGAACAACAGGGCAGGAATTGTCAGGGTCTACTCTTGCGTGTGAGATCCCTGCTGCTCTCTCTCTCTCTCTCTCTCTCTCTCTCAACAATAACATCATCATCATCATCATCATCAACAACAACCAAAATTCGTCAAAACCTACACACCAGCAGCTGAACACCTGCTTCCACAGAGGAAGAGAGAGAGAGAGGGGGGGGGGAGGAGGGGGAGGGAGAAACAGCAACAATAACAACAACAGTCAGCAGCAGCAACAACAACGACAACAACAACTCGTCAAAAACCCATACCGGTAGCTGAACGCCCCGATGAAAGAAGCCTCAACATCTACACAGAGGGGGAGGGGGGAAGATGGGAGGGAGAGAGGGGGGGGAGTGGGGAAGGGTGTGTGGGGGTGGGGGGGCAAACAGCAACAATAACATCATCATCATCATCATCATCAACAACA
>NC_134893.1:65400529-65408029 GCF_041734735.1 Babylonia areolata | reverse complement strand
GCTGCTACTACTGCTACTATCACTGCTACTGCTGCTGCTACTACTGTTGCTGCTGCTGCTACTGCCACTACTGCTGCTGCTATTGCTACTACTACTACTGCTATTACTATTGCTACTACTGCTACTACCACTGCTACTGCTGCTACTGCTACTACCACTGCTACTGCTGCTGCTACTGCTACTACTGCTGCTACTATTACTGCTGCTACTGCTACTGCTGCTACTGCTACTACTACTACTACTGCTACTGCTGCTGCTGCTACTATTGCTGCTGCTACTGCTGCTACTGCTACTACTGCTGCTGCTGCTACTACTGCTACTGCTACTGCTGCTGCTGCTACTACTACTACTACTGCTACTGCTGCTGCTGCTACTATTGCTGCTGCTACTGCTACTACTGCTGCTGCTACTGTTACTACTACTGCTACTGCTGCTGCTGCTACAACTGCTCCTACTACTACTCCATCTCCTACTACTACTCCTCCATCTCCTACTACTACTCCTCCTCCTCCTCCTACTACTCCTCCTCCTACTACTACTACTACTCCTCCTCCTCCTCCTACTACTACTCCTCCTCCTCCTACTACTACTACTCCTCCTCCTACTACTACTACTACTACTCCTCCTCCTCCTCCTCCTCCTACTACTCCTCCTCCTACTACTACTACTACTCCTCCTCCTCCTCCTACTACTACTCCTCCTCCTACTACTACTACTCCTTTTACTACTACAACTACTCCTCCTCCTACTACTACTACTACTCCTCCTCCTACTACTACTCCTCCTCCTCCTACTACTACTACTACTCCTCCTACTACTACTACTACTCCTCCTCCTACTACTACTACTCCTCCTCCTACTACTACTACTACTACTCCTCCTCCTACTACTACTACTCCTCCTCCTACTACTACTACTACTCCTCCTCCTCCTACTACTCCTCCTACTACTCCTACTACTACTACTCCTACTCCTACTACTCCTCCTCCTCCTCCTCCTACTACTACTACTCCTCCTCCTCCTCCTCCTACTACTACTCCTCCTCCTACTACTACTACTCCTCCTCCTACTACTACTCCTCCTCCTCCTCCTACTACTACTACTACTACTACTCCTACTACTACTACTCCTCCTCCTCCTCCTACTACTACTCCTCCTCCTCCTACTACTACTACTACTCCTCCTACTACTACTACTACTACTACTCCTCCTACTACTACTACTACTCCTCATCCTCCTACTACTACTACTCCTCCTACTACTACTACTCCTCCTCCTCCTACTACTACTCCTCCTCCTACTACTACTACTACTACTCCTCCTCCTCCTCCTACTACTACTACTCCTCCTCCTACTTCTACTACTACTACTCCTCCTCCTACTACTACTCCTCCTCCTCTCCTACTACTACTCCTCCTCCTCCTACTACTACTCCTCCTCCTCCTCCTCCTACTACTACTCCTCCTCCTACTACTACTCCACCTCATCCTACTCCTCCTCCTCCTACTACTACTCTTCTCCTCCTCCTCCTCCTACTACTCTTCCTCCTACTACTACTACTCCTCCTCCTCCTCCTACTACTACTACTCCTCCTACTACTGCTACTACTACTCCTCCTACTACTACTCCTCCTCCTCCTACTACTACTACTACTACTCCTCCTCCTACTACTACTCCTCCTCCTACTACTACTACTCCTCCTCCTCCTCCTCCTACTACTACTCCTCCTACTACTACTACTACTACTCCTCCTACTACTACTCCTCCTCCTACTACTACTCCTCCTCCTACTACTACTACTCCTCCTCCTCCTACTACTACTCCTCCTCCTCCTCCTCCTACTACTACTACTCCTCCTCCTACTACTACTCCCCCTCCTCCTCCTACTACTACTACTTCTCCTCCTCCTCCTACTACTACTCCTACTACTACTACTCCTCCTCCTCCTCCTACTACTACTACTACTCCTCCTCCTACTACTACTCCTCCTCCTCCTCCTACTACTCCTCCTACTACTACTACTACTCCTCCTCCTCCTCCTACTACTCCTCCTCCTCCTCCTCCTACTACTCCATCTCCTACTACTACTCCTCCTCCTCCTCCTACTACTACTCCTCCTCCTACTCCTCCTCCTTCTACTACTACTACTCCATCTCCTCCTCCTGCTAGTACTCCTCCTCCTCCTATTACTCCATCTCCTCCTCCTCCTCCTACTTTTCTTCTTTTCTTTTCTCTCTCTTTTCCTCCTCCTCTTCTTTTTCTTCTTCCGGACGTTATTTAAACCGTCCTTCGCCAGACCCTTACGCGGCGATAAATATGCCTCACATGACAGGGAAGATCATCATAGCAACCATTACATGCCTGACAGGAGTATCACAGCTGTATTATGGAAAAGAAAGAAAGAAAGAAAGAAAAGAAAGAAAGAAAGAAAACAAAACAAATAAAAAAAAAACAACAACAAAAAACAAAATACGTTTGGGCCGCGATATTCGTCACATACCATGTCTTGCCAAGACATCCGTCCGTCTGTCTGTCTGTCTGTATGTATGTATGTATGTCTGTGGAGTGATGGCCTAGAGGTAACTCGTCCGCCTAGGAAGCGAGAGAATCTGAACGCACTGGTTCGAATCACGGCTCAGCCGCCGATATTTTCTCCCCCTCCACTAGACCTTGAGTGGTGGTCTAGACGCTAGTCATTCGGAAGAGACGATAAACCGAGGTCCCGTGTGAAGCATGCACTTAGCTCACGTAAAAGAACCCACGGCAACAAAAGGGTTGTTCCTGGCAAAATTCTGTAGAAAAAATCCACTTCGATAGGAAAAACAAATAAAACTGCACGCAGGAAAAAAATACAAAAAAAAAAAAATGGGTGGCGCTGTAGTATAGCGACGCGCTCTCCCTGGGGAGAGCAGCCCTAATTTCACACAGAGAAATCTGTGGGGATAAAAAGAAATACAAATACAAATGCATCTGTCATGGATGACAGCTATAATCTGATCACGTTTTTTGGGGGGAGCTGATGGTGATGTCAGAACTGGCGCTCTCATCGGTGCTAGACGTCCAGTGTTTGTTGTTGTTGTTTTGCTTATTTATCATCATTATTGTCTTTTCATTTTGTTCTTATTTATCTATTTATTTGTTTGTTTATTTATTTTTTTATTCATTTATTATTATTATTATTATTATTATTATTATTATTATTATTATTATTATTATTATCTTTTTCTCTTTTTATTTTCTAAGCGCGTTGGGATACGCTGCTGGTCAGGCATCTTCTTGGCAGATGTGGTGTAGCCGTATATGGATATGTCCGAACGCAGTGACGCCTCCTTAAGCTACTGATACTGATACTGTTGTTGTTATTGTTTTGTTCGTGATTTTTTTGGTTTTGTTTTTGTTTTTTTGCGCTCTTAGTTTACAGTGCATCGCTAAGGATCCCCACCGGATAGAGAGAGAGAGAGAGAGAGAGAGAGAGAGAGAGCACTCAGAACTCAGAACTCAAAACGTTTTTATTCAAGGATTTTAGGCATAGCCCTATTCTTCCAATCTGTCCTTGCTAATCTACATCTATTACAAACAGCACACACATAAATGAAAGGAAAAGGTTTTCATGCAGAAGGGTATACATAATGAAGAACCCCCCCCCAGCCCCCCCCCCCCCACACACACACCCACACCCGTGCACACACATGCATACATACACACGCGCGCACGAGCGCCCCCACATACATACACACACACGCGCGCACACACACTGACAGTACCCCTCCCTCCCCACACACACTAAGATTGACAGATGGATAGGAGAGAGAGAGAGAGAGAGAGAGAGAGAGAGAGAGATGTCATGAGTATAGAAGTTCCAGAAACATCCGGGTGTTCAAAAGGTACAGTATTGTTACTGTCTCTGAAATCTACGTGTGGCATGTGCAGCATACTACAGTGACTACCATCATTACCAATATTACTTGGACATTTGTTACGATTATGATAGAACGAAATGAATAGATTTATGCATGCATAAGAAATAGAATAAGAAAAACGAGAAAAAAAAAGAAGAAAAGAGCAAATCAAAACACGATGAAATGAGAAAGCAAGAAAAGAACAACAACAGCAACAATAACTGATACAATAAATAAGACATAACTGACCCCTTTGTTACTGTCTACAGTAATTCAAAGATCAGAGTTATTTACTGTTGGAAGGGGTGAATATGTTTATGCAGACATGATTCGAAAATAGGAAGAGAAGTGCCCGTTTGTATGTGCAAAGGAAGGGAGTTCCACAGGGATGCACCCGAAAACGCAAAACTAGTTTTGAACAAATCAATTCGGGTACGTGGCAAAATGTATTTGTTAGAGCCGTATCGGCATGAGGCTCGTGTAAGCAGGTGTTTGAGATATTGTGGTGCCAAGTTATTGTGTGTTTTGTACATGAGTAATGCTTTGTTGAATTCTAGCTGGTTCTGAAGTGGAAAGGATATTTAATCTGGCTTGCTTTTCTAACGTTGACAGTGAGTGATCTGGTAGAATTAATCTGGCTGCTCTCTTGTGGAGAGAATTTAGTTTCTTAAGATGAACATCTGCAGCACAGCTCCAGACAACAGATGCATAGTTGACGTGAGAAAGACAGTGAGCGTGGAAGAACATTTTGCGAGCTTCACTGTTTATGTAAGGTTTGAGCTGATTGAGTAAGAACAGACTGCGTGCCAACCTTTTACAGACAGAATCAATGTGAGCTTGCCATTTCAGTTCTTCATCAATTATGACTCCCAAGACGCGGTGCTCGCGAACTTGATCTGTTGAAGTATCATCGACTTTCAGGGTGAGAACAAGGGGATTTTCTTGGTGCTTTTGTCTTGACGTGATAATCATACTCTTTGTTTTTTTGAGATGAAGTGTCATACAGTTGGATTTGCACCATTTAGAAACATCATTTAAGCCCGTTTGAAGAGAATTCTGAACTGAGGCAACGCTGACAGCACCGGAATGAAGGGAAGTGTCATCTGCAAAAAGGTCACACGAGATTCTGGAGTCTGATAAAGACAAAGGAAGATCATTAAAAAATATGCAGAATAGAAGTGGCCCTAAAATAGATCCTTGAGGAACTTCACTTTTTATCGCTCCCGTAGAAGAGAATCTACCATTGATGAACACATGTATTCTGTCGGTAAGGAATGATTCGAAAAAGGACAGCGTGGTGGGGTCTCTGGGATACAATGACAATTTTGTGAGTAATATTTCGTGGTCAACGAGATCAAAAGCTTTCTGCAAGTCAAGAAAAACAGCGCCTACGATTTCACTGCGGTTGATGCCAGACAACCATGAATCATACAGATGGACTAACGCTGTTTGACATGAGTGACGATGTCGGAAACCCGACTGCAAAGGATGGAAAAGTTTATGTTTTTCCAGATATTGCATAAGATGTTTATGAACGTGTCTTTCGAGTGGTTTCAACAATACTGACAGAAGCGAAATAGGTCTAAAGTTGTTCAGATCAGACGTGTCTTTTGACTTCGGTAATGGAATAACTTTCGCTGACTTAAGAGCAGGGGGAATTATACCCTGTTCGATGCACAGGTTGTATATGAATGTAAGGGGGACAACGATGTAAGGGAGAGCGAGTTTTAATAGAGAAGCATTAATACCATCAGGTCCTATTGATTTTTTGTTTCTTAGAACTGAAAATGAGAGCACCAACTTCATGGACTGCAAGAGTAGGTATCTTGAAGGAATCTTCTCGTCCAATTCTGCTGTTACAGAACGTTAAAAGAGACGATGGCACATTATAATTTTCCGCGAACAGTGTTTCGTTAGATTTTGTTGACTCAGCTATGTTTAGGAAATGATTGTTGAATTCATCAGGCGACCATGTGTAGTGTTTTTGAAATTTAACACGACTTGTTAGTAATTGCATTCATTGCTTGCCATAGGGAGGAAGTATCTCTGTTGGTTGTTAACAATTTGTTGAAGTGTGCTTCTTTTGAAGCACGAATGAGATCTGTTACTTTGTTTCTTTGTTTTTTGTAGTCTGCTTTCTTTTTTTCTTTTTCGCGTTGTTTTTGTCTTTTAGTAGACTCTGGTAGATAGATAGACAGATAGATAGATAAACAGATAGATAGATAGATAGATAGATAGATAGATAGATAGAGAGAGAGAGAGAGGGAGAGAGAGAGAGAGAGAGAGAGAGAGAGAGAGAGAGAGAGAGAGAGAGAGAGAGAGTCAAAGTCAAAAAGTGGTTTCAATTGTCGGGCCTCTGGCTTATAACAACAGGAGTCACACAGAGAGGGAGACAGAGAGAGAGAAAGGGTGAGAGAATAATGAGAGAGACAGAGAGAGAGAGAAGAAGAAGAAGAAGAAGAAGAAGAAGAAGAAGAAGAAGAAGAAGAAGGGAAGAGAGAGAGAGAGAGAGAGAGAGAGAGAGAGAGAGAGAGAGAGAGAGTGTGTGTGTGAAAGAGACACAGAGTGACAGAGACACAGAGAGGCACAGAGAGAGAGAAAGAGGGACAGACAGAGACACAGAGACAGGGAGAGAGAGAGAGAGAGAGAGAGAGAGAGAGAGAGAGAGAGAGAGAGAGAGAGTCTATGTCTCTGTGTGTGCCTGCGAGCGTGGGGGCGTGGATGCGTTTGTTAATTCGAACGGCTGTAACATCGCGCCTGAACTATGAATGCGGACCAGGTGTAGACCTACTACGCAGCGTATAAGGCATACCCTGCTCGTTGAAATCCTAAAATACACAAGAAAACAACAACCACAGCTTGAAACTCAAGGTCAGGTCACCATTTCCGAGAAAAAAAAAAGTAATAAGAAAAAGAAGCGGAAAAAATCCAACCAACCAAACAAAAAACAACAACAAAATAACAAAAACAAAGACACACACACAAAAAAACAACCCTCCCAAAACAACAACAACCCCAACAAAAACAACAAAACCCCAGAAAAAACAACAACGACAACAACAAAACCTCCAACCCCCCCAAAAAAAACAAACAAAAAACAAAACAAAACAACAACACCCGAGCAAAAACAACAACAAAACCGCAACAAAAACAATAACAACAACAACAAAACCGCAGCAAATACAACAACAAGAACAAAACCCCAACAATGACAACAACAACAAAACCGCAATAAAAATAACGACAACAACAAAACGCTAGCAAACACAACAACAACAACAAAACCCCAACAATAACAACAACAAAACCCAACAACAACAACAACAACAAAACCGCAACAAAAATAACAGCAACAACAACAACAACAAACACAGCAACAACAGCAACAACAACAACAACAACAAAACCCCAACAACAAACAACAACAAAACCCCAACAAAAACAAACAATAACAACACCACCACCACCAACAACAACAAACAACAAAACAACACTCAAATCTACAATGGAAAACGAGCAGTCTCCATTTGACCTATATATTATGTAAATTAGGCTTCGAGGCGACCTACACACATACTTAATTCACTCAGTACGGCCAGTC
>NC_134893.1:65370529-65388029 GCF_041734735.1 Babylonia areolata | reverse complement strand
TTTCATTTATGTAATCTATAAAGAACAGTATTGTAAAATTCAAGACAATTTTATAGAAATGTGAGCCGACGCCGATGGAGACGTGGGAGATAAACTGTGTAGACATGAGGAAACGACAGTTCGAAAGAAAAAGGGAGACAGGTACAAAAACTGGAGACTTGTCTCCCGTAGGCAAGTACAAAGAAATGGGAGACAATTACCAAGATATGTGGGAGGCACTTGGAGTCCGTACTTTTTCATGTTTTGATATTTCAAGAATCTTATTTTCTAAATTTGTCACATCACATACCTTTTTTGTTTGTAATAACAACAATAATAATTGGTATATATAAATATATATATATATCTCTCTCTCTCTCTCTATATATATATATATCGCTGAATCTTGTGCAGAGACGAATCAAAGCGCCTTCAAACCAGTCATTCACACGTGATAAACTGAAGACGAAGGAGATGTAGGAGAAGGAAGGAGGCTGTCTTGGAAATAGATGGGTTTTAACCCTTTCACCGCCAAGCTCGCATTTATGCACAGGCGTGGTAGAGGACCCATGTCACTGAAAGGTGACCATTCATTGGTCTATTATCCATGAACCTACTGCTCTTAATGTTCGGTGGTAGGATAGGGCATACACACCGCAGGGGAAATCCCCAGCTATTCTGAGCCCACTGTCTTTTCTGTGTTTATATCACAACGGAATTTTGTACTCCAAATTGACTGGCAGTGACAGAGTTAAGGCCAGACCCAGGCTTGAAATAGCGGAATGAGGGGACGTGACCTGTGTATGCAGTTGGCCGCGAATTGTCTGTTCTTTTTCCAAATGTTAACAATCAAGGACCTTTGTTTCCAGAAAATTCAAGGAAACCCTTGCAACCTCCGGAGCCGCTCATCCGCATCAAGATTATGCAGCAGCTGACTCCTGTCAACTGTAGCGTCTCCCTGTACGAGGTTACAGTTCTTCCGCTTGTGGGGGGCCGGGGGGGAGGGTGTGTGTGTGTGTGGGGGGGGGGGGGGGGAGGTCGGGAGGGGAGGTGAGGTGAGGGGGGAGGAGGAGGAGGGGAGAGATCCAGACAGACAGACAGAGAGAGTGGGATGGACAGGGGGAGAGAGGGGCAAGGGATCGAACGAACGAACGAAAGAAAATAAATTTTTCTAGGGTATTGAGATAAGCGTAATGACAAGAATGCTTTTTTTTTCTTCTTCCACCCAGCCCTGGGGTACAAAACAAAAAGAAAGAAAGTAGGGGTGGGGGGGGGGGGGGGGGGGGGGGGGGGGGAAAGAAAGAAAAGAAACGCACAAGAATGAAGTGAAGAGAGAAAATTCATGTCAGAAGACAGAAGAGAGGAAGAGAGAGAGAGAGAGAGATGCGGGGGTGGGGAGGGGCGAGGGGGCTGGGGGGTGGGTGGTGGGCGATAGAGAAGAGAAGAAAAGATGAAATGAACGAACGAACGAACGAACGAATCTTTTTTTTTTAATGAGGTAAGTGGAATAAGCATGTATAATGCTTTTTTTTTTTTTACATCCAGCCATCAGGGCAAAGAGAAATGAAGAGAGAGAGAGAGAGAGAGAGAGAGAGCTACTAATTCTATGCTGATAATGACTATGTTGTGCGTCACTTGTTACTTGTTCTAATGCTGCGTAAAAAAAAAAAAAAAAAAAAAAAAAAAAAAAATCTGATTTGGGGGTTGGGGGTAGGGGATGGAGGGATGTGGTTTGTGTTTCCGTCTCCACCTTTCATAAAACGTGAATTTAAAATGGTGTGTTGATTGTATGTGCTTGATGGTAGGAAAACACACACACCTACACACACACACCTACACACACACGCGCGCGCGCGCGCGCACACACACACACACACACACACACACACACACACACACACACAGAGCTATTCATTCTTTTCTATACTGATAATGACTATGTTGCGCGTCCCTTGTTACAACATTCTTTCTTCCTTGTGTTCAAAATCTGATGGGAGATGTGTTTTGAGTTGTCACCCCCACCTTTCATAAAACGTAAATTTGAAATGGTATGTTTGTTTCTGTGTGTGCTTGATGGTAGGACAAAAAAAAAAAAAAAAAAAAAAAAAAAAAAAAAAAAAAGAAGAAAAGAAACAACAAACAAAACAGCGAGAGAAAAAGAATTTGTATATAAACGTACATGGCAGATCCTCAACTGCGAGCAAGAGTTGTATTTGTATTACTCTTTTTGTCACAACCGATTTCTCTGTGTTAAATTTGGGCTGCTCTCCTTAGGGAGAGCTCGTCGCTACACTGACAGCGCCACCCTTTTTTTCCGCCTGCAATTTTTTATTTTCCTATCTAAGTGGATTTTTCTTCAGAATTTTGCCAGGGACAGTCCTTTTTGTTGTCGTGGGTTCTTTTACGTGCGCTAAATGCACGCTGCACACGGGACCTCGGTTTATCGTCTCATCCGAATGGCTAGTGTCCAGACCACCACACAAGGTCTTGTGGAGGTGGAGAAAATACTGGCGACTGCCGGTGTGATTCGAACCAGTGCGCTCAGATTCTCTCGCTTCCTAGGAGGATGCGTTACCTCTAGGCCATCACTCCACTTGTACAACACACACACACACACACACACACACACACATTCAAAAACATTCACACACACACACACACACACTCATTCAAAAACATTCACACACGCACACACACATACACACACACACACACACTCAAAAACATTCACACACACACACACACACACATTCAAAAACATTCACACACACACACACACACACACACTCACACACACAATTAACGTAGAGTTTCATTCCTCTTCTCTCTCCCTGCCCCCCCCCCCCCTCCCCGCCTCCCCCCTCCCCCAACACCCCCCCCTCTCTCTCTCCGCACCTTCAGACTTCCACCCCCACCCCCACCCCATTCCTGCCCGCTGACCTAATTACGTCCATCTCTCACTCAGCCCCGATTGTTACAGGTTCGGAACCCCCTTTAAAGACAGAGTAGCGAATCCACACAACATCCTTTCCTTTGGCAAGAAAAAAGAAAAAGGCACCGACTATGACATGGACGATGAAGAAGACTACGACAATGGTAAAAGTTTAAGTTAAATTGAATGCGTCGTTCTTGTTGTATTGGATGTGCTTGATGAACTGAATTCTGGAATTGTTCATTTATATGTATCTACGAAGTCTTGACTATTTCTTTCGCATGGGTTACTTGTCTCATTGTATTGTATGTGTGAATGTGTGTCTTCATGTTTTACATTTATTTGCTTATTTATCATCATTGTTGTCTTATTTATTTATTTATCATTATTACTATTATTATTTTATTATTATTACTACCTTTTTATATTATATTTATTTATTTATTTATTTATTTATCTATTTATTTATGTAAGCTTATCTATTATTTATTCACCTTTTTTTTTCTCAAGGCCTGACTAAGCGCGTTGGGTTACGCTGCTGGTCAGGCATCTGCTTGGCAGATGTGGTGTAGCGTATATGGATTTGTCCGAACGCAGTGACGCCTCCTTGAGCTACTTAAACTGAAACTGAATCTATCAATCCATGAATGGAAAATTAATGCGTTGAGTTCTGAGTTCTCACCGCTCCTAGTGTTGCCTTTCCTCTTTCTCTCCTCTGTCAATTCAAGTCTAAAACCTCGTCAGTTGACTCTCTCAGACTTTGGTCCGATTCGCAGGCCAGTTCTGAGTTTAGCTCTCAGACTATTATCAAATTCATTACGGACCAAGTATTGTTCTAATGTCAAGTGCATATGCTTTAGTAACCTGACAATTGAGCATATAATTTTTCACTGTAGCTTGATGAAGCCTTTTGTACACGAAAGTGTGTCTTCACAAGTGACTGAGAACGTTGATGTTCTAGACTTTTTGCATTCATTATCAGTTGTTTCGCTTGTCAGTTTAACGACTTCTCTTTTACGAAGTCCTTTAAGTAATTTCCTGTAACTGTATTTAGAGGTTGTTTTTTTTCTTCTTCCAAATTTCACCCACATTTTTACCCTCATTTGCCCAGTTTCTCCCAACCCTCCATTCATTCACATCTCCCACCCCTTCTGACCGATAATACTCAGATGTATTCATAAATACTTTAACAAAATGTCTTCAATCACCGATATGTGTGACGGGACATTAAACAAAATTCCTCCTCTTCTGTCAGTTCGCTGTGGAGGATGTCAATGAATGCCTGTCTGAGTGACCCCATCACACCTATCTGTCTATACGTTTGCAGATTTGGTGTTTCCCCAAAACACTGACTCCTCGGGGTTCAATGCTCAGGAGCTGATTCGGGAAGAGCTCTCCAAGAAGGTGAGACAACGGCGCCCTTGTTACCAGTGTAATGCACCAGAATGACCCCCTACCCAAAATTAACTCCACGGAGTTATTTCGGAGGCCTGGAATGACACCAACCCTTCTCCTGAAATGACTCCACGCCTTTGAAATGAGATCTTTGATGATTAGAAAGCACGAACTGGTACATTACTAGGGACTTCTTCTTTTTTGTGGAGTTAAATGTGGATCTTTTATATATTTTGAAATGTGGGAATGTCCGTCATTAACCCTTCTTCCCTTTCGCTGCCCGTGCTTCGTTCATGTTTTTCACTGATGTTTCATGTTACTTTCACTGCTTCTGCTTCCAGGTCAGAGATCTGAAGATCCTTCCCAAGAAGGTACCAGATCTTCTGGAAGCAGTGAGGGACATCGTTGAAAACGAAAACCAAAAGGCCATCAAGAAAGTTGTTGATGATTGGTTGACGACACTGCAGGTAAATGTTCAGTTTCAGTGTTTAGATAACGTCTCAGTTTCGCGGTGAGGTCAGTTGTTTGACTATGATTATATAGTGTATTTCCTTTTTTGGAGGAGGGGGCCTCGGATGTGTTTGAGGGGTGGAGAAGGAGGAGGAGGAGGAGGAGGAGGAGTTGGAGGAGGGGGGGGGGATAAAAGGAAACCCTCTTCCCACATTGTTTTAATTGAATGACTCAATGCGTACTATTTCTTTGATGCCACAGAAGAAGATAAGGGTTTATGGTTTCAGTGATGGTCGCGATGGTGACAAGACAAGACAGAATCTTTATTATCGAGGGTAATAGATAAGCAAGTAACGTGCTTTTTTACATCCGGCCCTCGCCCTAAAGAGGGAATAAAGCTAAAGAAGCGAAAATGAGCACAAAAAACTCCCCCAAAACAAAAAAAAAACACAATCAAAATACACCATTATTTCACCATTCACAGCCATTCCACAAAAAAAGAAGAAGAAGAAAAAAATCAAAAAAATCATTAAACACACACACACACACACAGACACCAAAAACAAAACAAAACAAAACAGTCCTTCCGTCGCAATCAAACACCATCCCACCAGTTCACACACACACACACACACACACACACAGACACACACAAATGCACCCACTCAAGGGAGAGTGAAACGGGAACAGGAAGAAACAGAGAGTGACAGATGAAACACAAAATAATGAGCTTTTTTTTTTATTCAAGCCTGGTGTCGCCTTTTAATCCTGAATATGTTGCACAGACTATACGGACAATACAGAATAAACACGTCGCTGACTCGATGGGTTTTTGACTCAAATGAATGGACAACGAGGCGAGGAGAGGGGAGGAGTTAACAGCTATAAAGAGCGGTGTAACTCTTTTCAGTTACAAGATGTCGCCAACTTCAAGTCAATGCTACTCATGCTACCTTGCTCCTTGAATAAAAAGCTGATTTGTGTTTTGCACATTTCTTTTGTCATTGCTGCTGTGTGCACATGTCAAATGATCGGTATAAGAGCAAGCCCGGCGCTTCCTTTTTTTAAAATTTATTTATTTATTTTTTTAGGAAGTGTCTGGGTTTGTTCCAATGTGCCTTATATATATATATATATATATATATATATATATATATATATATATATATATATATGTATGTATGTATGTGTGCCAGCTGAATCGATAGCATAGACAGCATTAACTTGAAGCTGCGTGTCATGTGAATGGGGAGAGCTTCCAACCACTCTTTATGGTTATATAAAATGCGGCAACAAAAGGGTTGTGCGTGGAAGAGAATTCCACTCTAAGGTGCATGTGTGCGCGCGCCGTGTCATGATGCTGAAAGATAGGAAGCTGGCAGTCGGCTCTTCCCCGGTAGGTAGTCTGTTGTGCAAACGACTCCGTGTTTATAAGGGGTTCAGGGTTTGGTCTCTCATGGAAGTATCAATGTTGATAACAACAACAACAGCAGTACTACTACTTGTTAACTGGAAGAAGATTGGTTGATTGAATCTTCAGTGGGTAAAGAATTAGACGCAGTAAAGGCCTTTTTACAATTCTGCCCATTTAACGACACAAAACATGAAATTAAAGAACGGCACAAACCATAGAAATGAAGAAATAAAAATGAAATTAAAATAAAATAGAATAATAAGAACGACGAATAAAAATAATAACTGGAATAGTCTATTAAAAGTAACAAAGCAATGAAAAGAACAATTGGTACATTATCACGTACGCAGGCACGCACACACACACACACACACACACACACACACACACACACACACACACACATTATAAAACAAGCAAACAAAGACATACGTACACATTCACACCCACACACTCAAACACACACACACACACACACACACACACACACACACACGCACGCGCGCACATATTATAAAACAAGCAACAAAGACATACGTACACATTCACACCCACACACTCAAACACACACACACACACGCAGTAAAGGCCTTTTTACAATTCTGCCCATTAACGACACAAACATAAAAATAAACAACAACACAAAACATAAAAATACAGAAATAAAATAAAATAAAATAAAATGATAAGAACGACGAATAAGAATAGTAACTGGAACAGTCTATTAAAAGTAACAAAGCAATGAAAAGAAGGTATGTACGCACACACTCACACACACACACACACACACACACACACACACACACACACACACACACACACACACACACACACACACACACACACACACACACACACACACACACACACACACACACACACACACACACACACACACACACACGTGATAAAACAAGCAAACAAAGACATACGTACACATTCACGCCCACACACTCAAACACACACACACACACACACACACACACACACACACACACACACACACGCACGCACACACACGCGCACACACACACACACACACACACACACACACACACACACGCACATACTGTTCATTTGCTAGCACGATCACACATACATTCAATTTTTCATTCATCATGGCATGACAGCATTTGCAAAAGACCGCGAGTAGGTTAATTAAAAAAGAGGAGAAGAAGAAGGAGGAGGAGAAGAAGAAGAAGAAGAAGAAGAAGAAGAATAACAATAACAATAACAATAACAACACCACAACCACCACCAACAACAACACCAGCAACAACATTAACACCAATAATAATGCCAATAAGAGAAGAGATAATAATAATAATAATAATAACAACAAGAAGAAGAGCAAGAAGAAGAAGAAGAAGAAGATGATAATATGGATACTTATATAGTGCCTATCCTCGGTCGAAGACCAAGCTGTGAGCGCTTTACAAACACATAGTCATTTGCACAACAGGGCTGGTGGATCATATTTGACATGTTGAGAGGGTGTTATTAAGATATAAGCGGCAAAGAATAATCCCAGTTAACAGTTCATATGATGTTTACAATGAACTTACAGTGTCAATAACAGTAGCATAAATTACAAATCAAGTTATGATACCATGCTCTGTGATGTACAAAACATATACAAAAACTAACTTAATCTTAATCACACAACAGAGTACATGTTCATAAACATAACTTAAACAAACGGATAAGTTAATTTAGTCTTTAACTCACTCAGTACGGCCAGTCCTCTCTTCTCCTCTACACAGACCCCTCGGATGTCCAGTGGGTGTCTGAATGACCCAACCTTTAGCTTCCGTCGTCAGAATTGTGGTATTCTTTGTCAACATTCACCTCTTCAGTATGAGAGCCTTCCGCTTGCAATATTTTGATGATGGTAATTGGGGTGAAACGCTGTTAACGTCGTCTCTTTCGCCGTTCGTATGGAGAGAGTTAACCTGCAGTAGTTTACTTTCGCAATTACAAAGCAAGTCGGATCAACTGTGCTGACTGTATTCCAGAATCCGTCATCTGTCGCACTTTGTGAGAGAATCACTTGTGACACTCGGTGGTAATCAAGTATTAATTGATAAACTACAGTTTTTTTCTATTTATTTTCCAGTTATTATAGTTAATTTAGCAGCTCGTCGCTCACATATTAATATTATCTATTCATATCATTTTGACAATGCTTTTAAAGAACAATATCAAGACTTTTTCAACTCCTTGTTAAACAGTCCAGTTGGTTCGCTGTTATAGTTGTTAGTTTTTCATTAGAAATATGTTATATTGTTATGATCTTTTTGTTTATTTTTTAAACAAAACTTAAATCAATAATTTTCACACACTCACACACACACACACACACACACGCACACATACACACACACACTTTCACTTCCTCGTATGCGTACACAGTAATTCCCCCCCCCCTCCCCCCCGCCCCCTCCTCCCACTCGATTTTTTTCCTTCCCTCGTCTAATATCACTTACAGTGAAAAGACGTTAAACTAAAGAACGAACAGAGCTGCCTACTTGGGTAGAGCCGACTGACAGCTGTCATTGGGCGCTCATCATACGTTTCCTGTGTCATTCAGTCATGTTCCAGCCCCTCAGACACACGCTTATATAGTCGTGTGACATTTTACGTGCATGACCATTTTGTTTATTTACCCTGTAGGCAGCCATGCTCCGCTTTCGGGGATGTGCATGCAGGGTACGTCCTTGTTTCCATAACCCACCCGAACGCTGGCATGGATGACAGGCTCTGCATCGTGCGTGTTTGATCTCCCGCGATCAGCAGTATCAACAGCAACAATGATAATGAGGATGGTGATGATGGTTCTACTATTGCCACTACTACTATTGCTACTACTACTTCAAATGATGATGATGATAGTAATAATAATAATAATACTCATCATAATGATAACGACAACAACGACGACGACGACGACAACAACAACAACAATAATAATAATAATTATAATGACAACAACAGCAGCAGCAGCAGCAACAACAATACTAATACTAATACTAATAATAGTAATAATAATAACAACAACAACATCGTAAACGGACAACACCAACACAAATGTACCTAAGAAAAAAACAAAACAAAACAAAAAAAAACAAACAAAAAACAACAACAACAAAAAAACAACACACACACACACACACACACACACACACACAAAAACAAACAAACAAACAAAAAAACCCCAACCACAACAACAAAAAAGACTGGCTTCCAGGACAAAGTTGTGAAAGAAACTGACGACCGGAAAGAGGAGCTGGATGACAAAATCCTTGAAGACCTGATTCGGAAGACGGCTGAGTCTGACGGTCCCGCTAGCGCCACTCCAAGGTTTGTCTTATTGTTGTTGCTTTTGTTGTTTTTGTTGTTGCTGCTGTTCTTCTTCTTTTTCTTCTTCTTCTTCTTCTTCTTCGACTTGTTGTTGCTGTTGTTGCTGCTTCTGCTTGTTCTTGTTCTTGTTGTTCTTCTTCGACTTTTTGCTTCTTCTTCTTCTTCTTCTTTGTGTTTTGAGTGTGTGGGCGTGAATGTGTACGTGTATCTTTGTTTGCTTGTTTTATAGTGTGTGTGTGTGTGTGTGTGTGTGTGTGTGTGTGTGTACGTACATGATAATGTACCAATTGTTCTCTTCATTGTTTTGTTACTTTTGATAGACTATTCCAGTTACTATTCTTATTCGTCGTTCTTATTATCTTATTTTATTCTCTTTCTTTCTTTCTTTCTTTCTTTCTATGTTTTGTGTATTTTATTTATTTTTATGGTTTGTGTCGTTAAATGGGCAGAATTGTAAAAAAAAGGCCTTTACTGCGCCTAATTCTTTACCCATTAATTAAAGATTCAGTCAGTCAATCAATCAATCTTCTTCTTGTTCTTCTTCTTCTTCTTCTATTCCGGTTACTCTTCTCCTCCGTCGTTCTTATCATTTTGTCTTATTTGATTTTATTTCTTTTTGTTTATGTTTTGTTGTCGTTAAATGGGCAGAATTGTAAAAAAAAAAAAAAAAAAAGCCTTCACTGTGCCTGATTCTTTATCCATTTAAGATTCAATCAATCAATCAATCAGTCAGTCAATCAATCAATCAATCAATCACTCACTCACTCACTCACTCACTCACTCACTCACTCACTCACTCACTCAATCAATCAATCAATCTTCTTTTTCGACTTGTTGCTGCTGCAGCTGCTGCTACTGTTGTTGTTGTTGTTATCATTGTTATTATGTGTATTATTTCTCTCTTTCACGTGTTTCGTCTGTTCTTACTTCCGTCATCATTTACTTTGCTTGGTATTTAATTCACCTTTACCCTGCGCCTGGCTTGATTCTTTCTCTTCGTATCGCTCTCTCTTGCGCCATCCGTGATTCTTCATTGAATTACTCACCAACTCTTACTGACAACCTGCCTGCTTGACTCTTCCTTGCACCTGGGTTGATTAACCCTTTCTTACGCCTTATCTCACTCCTCTGTACTTCTTATTTGACTCTTCTAGCAATTTACTTAACCTTTCCATGCGTCTTACTTACACTTTCCTTGTGCGTTTTTAATTTTTTGTTTTATTTAACTCCCTCTTGCTGCTTCCTTTTCGCCTTATAACATCTACGAAAGCACGTATTTAGAGCATTCAAATAAGTGTTAGAGTACCTTTGGTTTTGTATTGAAGTATGTAAGCTGTTGTAAATTTGTCACCTTGGGTGAAATATTGGAAAACAAAAAGGTGCAAATTTATGCATCTGATCTGTTGCATTATATCTGTTTATCAGTTGAAAGAAACAACCCATAATACTTCTGCAATATTGTCTTTTTATGTGAACATGTTGAATGACTGTGACTCCCGTGTCTTGATTATGTGCTTTACATTACAAAATGAACTTCTCCTGTTGAGATGATAAAGTATTCTGTATTATGTATATTCCTATCGGCGCTTCATCGGGAGTATAAGAGGATAACACCAAGACACACACATAGCCCTGACAGTATATAAATGGATAAAGCAGAAGAAGAAAAAAACACGATGTTATAAATCAGTGAAGACGACACGTTACCAATGTAGACAGACTAAACCCAGCCAAACAACTTTACAGGCAGGCAACATTGTTTGCACGCTCGACGAGCACAATAGCCGAGTGGTTAAAGCGTTGGACTTTCATTCTGAGGGTCCCGGATTCGAATCTCGGTGACGGCGCCTGGTGAGTAAAGGGTGGAGGTTTTTCCAATCTCCCAGGTCAACATACGTGCAGACCTGCTTGTGCCTGAACCCCCTTCGTGTGTATACGCAAGCAGAAGATCAAATACGAACCTTAAAGATACTGTAATCCATGTCAGCGTTCGGTGGGTTATGGAAACGAGAACATACACAGCATGCACACCCCCGAAAACGGAGTATGGCTGCCTACATGCTGGGATTAAAAAAACAACAACAAACCAGTCACACACGTACAGGCCCACTCGTGTACGTGCATATACAAGTGAACGTGGGCGTTGCAGCCCACGAAAGAAAGAAGAGAAGTTTGCATGCTCGCTCTCTCACTCCACTCGATATGCAGTCCTGCAATATGTTTCAGCCGGAGGCTTGCCCCTGAAGACGCAGACGGTGCAGATGCTATGGAGGAGCAAGAGGAGGAGGAGGAGGAGGCTATGGAGGAGGAGGAGGAGGAGGAAGGGCAGTCAGGCACCTCTTCGTCGGACTTATCCTCGCCTTCACAGGGAAGAGCATCGTCTGGACAACCGAGCATTTTTGGCCCTACTCCTCGCAAGAAGCCAAGACGGTCAGAGCCCAGTTCTTAAGAGGCTTTACTTCAGCCTTTCACCCCATGCATCAAGATTCAGGATTACTTTTCCTTTCCCTTCCCCCATTTTGTAATATGGAGGATTGTGAACGGATAAACGAAAGAGCATAATGATCACAGAAAAAAAAACAAACCCAACAAAACAATTGATAGTTCAGCTGTGTTTACGACACTCGTATATCGAATGCAAGGTGAAATTATCAAAATGCATGCACACGTTTAAGGATTATTAAAGTAATCTACAGGGTATCCCAAACGTCTGGTATCATAGCAAGAATAAGTGTCAATCAATACCATGTTCAAAGTGACTCCTGTCATCTTTATTTCATTTTAATCTTTACAGATTCTGTTGATACGGCTATTCCCTTAATACTTCGATACGTTCCTCCGTAGTTAAAGAACCATCTTCGTCACCCTAAAATGAAATGAAGGAAATCGTTATGAAACACTGTATGGCCAAGGAGTATAATGAAATGAGTAAAGATTTAACCAGTTCTTATATTGGTATACTGCTGGCAGTTTCTACTAGAAAGCCGTACTTCTTATTTTGATTTCAGAGTTGTAATCTTTCGAACAGGCATTTGCCGGCAGTCACAACAGTTTTCCTCTGCCCGCATCAGCCACACCATTCATCCTTTCCCCACATCAACCACACCATTTATCCTCTCCCCACATCAACTCACCATCTTCCTCTCCCCACATCAACCACACCATTTATCCTCTTCCCCACATCAACCACACCATCTTCCTCTCCCCACATCAACCACACCATTTTCACTCTCCCCACATCAACCACACCATCTTCCTCTCCCCACATCAACGACACCATCTTCCTCTCCCCACATCAACGACACCATCTTCCTCTCCCCACATCAACGACACCATTTTCCCTCTCCCCACATCAACGACACCATTTTCCCTCTCCCCACATCAACCACACCATCTTCCTCTCCCCACATCAACGACACCACTTTCACTCTCACCACATCAACCACACCATCTTCCTCTCCCCACTCAACACACCATCTTCCTCTCCCCACATCAACGACACCATTTTCCCTCTCCCCACATCAACGACACCATCTTCCTCTCCCCACATCAACCACACCATCTTCCTCTCCCCACATCAACGACACCATCTTCCTCTCCCCACATCAACGACACCACTTTCACTCTCACCACATCAACCACACCATCTTCCTCTCCCCACTCAACACACCATCTTCCTCTCCCCACACCAACCACACATTTTCCCTCTCCTTACATCAACCACACCATTTATCCTCTCCCCACATCAACTCACCATCTTCCTCTCCCCACATCAACCACACCATTTTTCCTCTCCCCACATCAACCACACCATTTATCCTCTCCCCACATCAACCACACACATTTTCCTATCTCCACATCAACCACACCATTTTTCCTTTCCCCACATCAACCCACCATCTTCCTCTCCCCACATCAACCACACCATTTATCCTCTCCCCACATCAACTCACCATCTTCCTCTCCCCACATCAACCACACCATTTTTCCTCTCCCTACATCAACCACACCTTCCTCTCACCACATCAACTACACCATTTCCCTCTCCCCACATCAACTACACCATTTTTCCTCTCCCCACATCAACACACCATCTTCCTCTCTCCACATCAACACACCATTTACCCTCTCTCCACATCAACACACCATCTTCCTCTCCCCACATCAACACACCATTTATCCTCTCTCCACATCAACACACCATCTTCCTCTCTCCACATCAACATACCATTTATCCTCTCCACACATCAACCACACCATTTATCCTCTCCCCACATCAACACACTATCTTCCTCTCCCCACATCAACGCACCATCTTCCTCTCCCCACATCAACTACACCATTTTTCCTCTCCCCACACCAACCACACCATTTTCCCTCTCACTACATCAACCACACCATTTATCCTCTCCCTACATAAACACACCATCTTCCTCTCCCCACATCATCCACACCATTTTTATCCTCTTCCCCCACATCAACCACAGCATTTATCCTCTCCCCACATCAACACACCATCTTCCTCTCCCCACATCAACCACACCATTTATCCTCTCCCCCACATCAACCACACCATTTATCCTCTCCCCCACTTCAACCACACACATTTTCCTATCTCCACATCAGCTACGTCAGTTTTCCTCTCACCACATCAGTCACAATATTTGAATTGCATTCCCGTGTATTCACCCCCTAACTGTGGGTTTGATTTTTGTACCCGTCCAAGCCCAGCCCCTCTACCCCCCAAAAACAAACAAACAAACAAAAACCCCCAAAAAACCAAAAACAAAAACAAAACAAAAAAACGGGTAGCAGAAATTCTTCAAGGCTTCTTGGGCCCCTGTACCAATCTTGCCATTCCAGTCACCATCAAAAACGATGATACCATTCTCGTCGACCTTACCATCGTGGAATTCTTCAAATCTGCTCATCATCATCATCATCACCCGGCTACTAGTGTGGGGTGGGGGTGGGGCTGGGGGGTTACAGGGTATATAATTATTTGTACTGCTTTTTTTTGTTGTTGAATAGTTTCGCTTTTAGGCGGATGAACATGATCTTTATGTTGGTAAACAGGTTCTACCAGGACCAATGAAAGTCGTTTTTGACTCACTTGTGTAAACAAAGTGAGTATGTTTTAACCCGGTGTTCGGTTGTGTCTCTCTCTCTCTCTCTCTCTCTCTCTCTCTGTGTGTGTGTGTGTGTGTGTGTGTGTGGTAAACTTTAACATTGACATTTTCTCTGCAAATACTTTGTCAGTCGACACCAAATTAGGCATAAAAATAGGAAAAATTCAGTTCTTTCCAGTCATCTTGTTTTAAACAATAGTGCACCTCTGGGATGGGCAAAAAAAAAAAGAAGAAAAAAAAATGAAGCCTAATTATATGCAAACTGCATTTACTGTTGTATTCATATTTTTTGTATTCTCTAAACTTGGCACTTTGATCTGATATTCTGACCCAACAACAAGAGCAGTCATTATTATCATTTTTTTTTCAAACAGGAACTTCTTTTGCTAAGCATGGAAGTTTTATTTATTTTGCAAACGTTTTGGTGCAGATAGTAAAAAAGGGAAATTACTCTAATTAATGCTAGGGGACTTAATTTGCTTTAAACTGATCTTTCTCATCTTAAACATTACATTTTGAAACAAGAGAAGCAAGGTCTTCAAGACTCACTTGTAATGCAGTTTTTAAAAAAAACATCCAAGCTTTTTATGTATTGAGTATAATTTCAAAAAGTCCCCCAGCAGAGTAATTTCCCTTGTTTTACTGTCTGCACCAAAACGTTTGCAATAAACAAAACTTCCGTGCTTAGCAAAAGAAGTTCCTGTTTGAACAAAAAATGATAATAATGACAGATCTTTTGTTGGGTCGAATATCAGATCAAAGTGCCAAGTTTAGAGAATATAAAAAATATAAATATAACAGTAAATGCATTATACTCAATAAATAAAAAGCTTGGATTTGTTTTTAAAGTGTATCACAAGTGAGGCTTGAAGGCCTTGCCTCTCTTGTTATACTTGCAGTGCTGTGAATGGTTCTTTATACGGCACTGTTTGACACTTTGTGTCATTTCTGTGAGAAAGAAAACGATATACACCTGTGTTTATTTTTGTTGTGTGGTTTTTATCATTAGTGTTTTGCATGGACGAGGTTTTTTTTTTTCTCACATTTTTTTTTTAAATTTCGTTTTTTGTTTATCTGTCTATAGTCTGTTCATCTAAGATGATGATATTAGACTGAAAATCAACGTTATTATTATTAAGAACGCGTGTACAGTGGTCCTGTTTTACATTGTTTCCAACCGGTAACTGAAGATTTTGTGAAGAAAGTGTGTCTGAGCGCTTGTCCGAAATCCTGTGAGCTTGACCCTGTCCCCTCTTCTTTGTTGGTTGAATGTATTGATGTTCTACTGCCACATATTACTCATGTCATCAATTCTTCCTTGCTGTCTGGTTGTTTCCCTGAAAGCTTCAAGTCTGCTGTTGTACTTCCACTCATCAAGAAACCATCTTTGGATCATAATTGTTTGAAAAATTATCGACCTGTCTCTAATCTGTCATTTTTATCAAAACTGCTAGAAAAGATCATATTGTCTCAGCTCTTAGCTCATCTGGAGCAGAATGGCTTACTTAATTCCCACCAGTCAGCTTATAGACGTGGTCATAGTTGCGAAACAGCCCTTCTTAGAATAGTGAATGATTTGCTTTCGGGATTTGATGAGGATAAGATATCTGTTCTCGCTCTCTTAGATTTGTCAGCAGCTTTTGACACTATCGACCACTCTATCCTCTTGAACAGACTTAAAACTTCCTTTGGTATTCGTGACACTGCACTAGCATGGATCACGTCTTACCTGTCAGATCGTACACAGAAAGTGTGTGTAAATGGTACATACTCTAGAGTATCTGCCTTGAAATATGGTGTCCCACAAGGGTCCGTCCTAGGTCCTGTTCTTTTCGTGCTGTATGCGGCTCCTGTGTCGGATGTCATCAGTCATCATGCGATGTCGCATGAGAGCTTTGCTGATGACACACAACTTTATCAGTCGGCTTCCATAGCTGAATTTGATGCACTGGTGACCCAAACACAGGAGTGCATTGCTGGCCTAAAGGACTGGATGACTCTCAACAAGCTGCAATTAAATGATGATAAGACTGAATTGATGATAACCTGTCCAAAGAAGTTTCGTCAAAATCCTTCCTTTCCTGACTCTGTTCTGATCAATAGCACACCTGTTTCACTTTCTCCCTCTGTTCGCAGTCTTGGTGTAATCCTGGACCAGTCTCTTTCCTTCCAACAGCACATTTCGAATATCTGTAAAGTTGCCTATTTGGAACTGCGTAGAATCAGCTCTATCCGCCACTATCTCTCAACCGATGCAACCAAGACACTTGTATGCTCTCTGGTTCTCTCAAGATTGGATTACTGCAACTCTCTTTTGGCCGGCCTTCCCAAATACCTGTTAGACAGACTCCAACGAATTCAGAATAACGCTGCCAGACTCATTTGCAGAGCTTCTAAATTTGACCATGTTTCTCCTCTTCTTCAGTCTCTCCACTGGTTGCCTGTTTCTGATCGAATAGACTATAAGCTATCCACTCTGACCTTTTCTGCAGTCAACGGATCTGGCCCAAAGTATCTTTCTGAACTCATCCATATCTATACCCCGTCTCGCCAGCTCCGTTCTTCCTCTGATACTCGACTTCTCAGGATACCTCACGTCAGAAGTAAGACCTATGGACACAGATCGTTTTCTTTTCAATCGCCAAAGACGTGGAACAAGCTCCCTGATAACCTCCGTCATTTTGATTCCCTCGCATCTTTTAAATCTCGTCTCAAAACTCACCTTTTCCCTCAGCAATAAGTTCAATTGTGGCAGGTCCACAACTACATGCACGTATATGAATGTGTATTGTGTGTGCGTGTGTTTATGTAAGTTTGTGCCTGCCTATGTGTGCGTATGTG
>NC_134893.1:65350529-65353029 GCF_041734735.1 Babylonia areolata | reverse complement strand
ATTTGCAAAGCTTCCAAATCTGATAGCTTTTCTCCTCTCCTTCAGTGAGCCTCTAACTGGCCGCCTTGCTGTTGCCGCCGATCGAACACACAACAAGCTATCCACTCTGACTTTTTCTCTACTGAACTCTTCCCAAATCTCTACTCTTGTCTCGACAGCTCCGCTGTACCTTCTGATCCTTAGCCTTTTGGGGAATAGCCTATGCTTTAGTAACCTGACAATTAAGCATATAATTTTTGACTGTAGCTTGATGAAGCCTTATTTACACGAAAGTGTGTCTTCACAAGTGACTGAGAACGTTGATGTTTTTGACTTTTTGCATTCATTATCAGTTGTTTCGCTTGTCAGTTTAACGACTTCTCTTTTACGAAGTCCTTAAAAATAATTTCCTGTAATTGTATTTAGAATTTTCTTTTCAAATTTCATCCTCATTTCACCCTCATTTGCCCAGTTCCCCCCCAACCCTCCATTCATCCACATCTCCCACCCCTTCTAACCGATAATGCACAAATGTATTCATAAATACTTTAACAAAATGTCTTCAATCACCGATATGTGTGACGGGACATTAAACAAAAATTCCTCCTCCTATGTCAGAACTAAAATAAAGATCATTTTAAATTATATTACCTCAAGAAACAAAATAGAAGAATATAAAGCAATGGTCACATGTAAAATACACAGTTTCAAGACAAAATGGCTACCATATTTACCTTTGTTTGAAAACAAATATATGAGACACGTTCAGTAACAGTCAAGATACTCAAATATGTAAATCTCCATGATGCTTTTGTGTGAATTAACAGTGCATTTTTCAAATGTTTTGTTACTGGGTGAAGAAAGTAAGCATTGTGTAATATTTTATGGAAATGATTTACTTCGGGTGGAATGGTCTGTTTGTTTGTTTTTTGTTTGTTTGTTTGTTTTTGTTTGGTGTTGTTGTTGTTGTTGTTTTTGGTGGTGTTGGTGATGGCTTTTGAGGATATATTCAAATGACCTATATACTTGAATTGCAGTACCTACCTATTCTCACTATTATGTATGTCGTCATGTGTTTCTTCACCTTCTTATGTTTCATTTATTATGTACTCTTTCTTATATCCTATTTATGTATTTAATTTATGTATTTAGGTACTTATGTTAAATACATATGTGTAATCAAAATTGAAAATTAAAAAAAAAGAAAAGAAAAATAAGATTTGATTTTTTTCTTTTCAAGCTCAAAAAAAGAAAAAGAAAAAAAAAAAAAAAAAAAGTGCAGCTGCATTACAGGTAATGCCTCATATCAGAACTAAGACATTAAAATAAAGACTTTTTTTCTTTTCAAGATAAAAAAAAACAAACAAAACAAAACAAAAAAACAACTGGCAACAGTCTTACTGGCAACACCCGATTTCAGAACTAAGACATTAAGATAAAGTTTTTTTTTTTTTTTCAAACTCCCCCCCCAAAAAAAAAATCCCGTGGAACTGTCTTTCTGGCAACCCCCAACATTTCTCTCGCCCCCTGGCGCCAAAGGCCCACCTCTTCTCTCAGCAGTAGGTCTGGTTGTGATAGATCCACATGCTACGGACTGATGGCATACAGGTAACGCGTCCGCCTAGGAAGCGAGAGAATCTGAACGCGCTGGTTCAAATCACGGCTCAGCCGCCGATATTTTCTCCCCCCTCCACTAGACCTTGGGTGGTGGTCTGGACGCTAGTCATTCGGATGAGACGATAAACCGAGGTCCCGTGTGCTGCATGCAAAGGAACCCACGGCAACCAAAGGGTTGTCCCTGGCAAAATTCTGTAGAAAAATCCACTTCGATAGGGAAAATAAATAAAACTGCACGCAGGAAAAAATACAAAAAAAAAAGAAAAAAAAAGGGTGGCGCCGTAGTGTAGCGACGTGCTCTCACTGGGGACAGCAGCCCGAAATTCACACAGAGAAATATGTTGTGATAAAAAAGAAATACAAAATAACCCCTCCCCCCAAAAAAACCCAAAAAACAAACCCAAATAAAACAACAACAACAACAAAAACAACAACAAAAACCAAACAACAAACAAACAAACAAACAAACAAAACCAAACCAAAAAAACAACAACAAAAAACAAAACAACAACAACAAACAAACAAAAAACACACACATATACTACTATTCATGTGTGGAATGCTTGACCATATATTATGTTTTCATGCATGTACGTGTGTTTGAATGCATGCAAGTATGTATGCATGTACGAATGTGTGTGTGTGTGTGTGTGTGTGTGTGTGTGTGTGTGTGTGTGTGTATAAGAGTGAAGGGAATATTGGTATAATGTGTGACTTGTACGTTTTAAGAATAAGGTTTCATTTTTCACGTAAAACACAAAGAGTGGTTTTCAAGATAGAGTATTATATGAAATCTCAAAAATAAAAAAAAGAAATAACAATGATAATATGTATCTAATTGTGTTATATGGTTTCCGCTCGTTTAGATGAGTTTTCATGGGGTGTATCAGTACCAGCAGCTCAA
>NC_134893.1:65325529-65345529 GCF_041734735.1 Babylonia areolata | reverse complement strand
ACACGTAAAAGCCCACTCGTGTACATACGAGTGAACGTGGGAGTTGCAGCCCACGAACGAAGAAGGAGGAGAAGAAGAAGATTCTACCTCTCATTCTTTCTTTCTGTATTTTCTTTCTTTCTTTCTTTCCTCCTTCTTCCTTCCTTCCTTTCCTTCTTTCTTACTTTTCCTTGTTTCCATTCTTTTATGTCTGACATAAACAACAACAACAACAAAAACAACAAATGGTGTTGAGCAGTAACATCGCAATATGTTCTCGAAGTTCAGATCTTTCAGTTTGATATTTACTCAAGATGCAGTTGCTATTCTCCCTTTAATCGTGTGTGTGTGTGTGAATGCACTGGCCCGATGGCCTTAAAAGGTTATCGGAATTGTTTTAACCCCTATTCTGCTGAACATTGATGAAATGAGATCAGTGTCGTATAAATTTGACGGGCAGTAACTTTTATAACTCTGTATTAATCAATGATGTGATTGGTTTTTGCTGAACAAAAGTGTCGTATTGTATTGTATTGTATTGTATTACTATTTTTTGTTACAATAATAAATAATAATAATAATAATAATGGTATTTATATAGCGCTGAATCTTGTGCAGAGACAAATCAAAGCGCTTTCGCACCAGTCATTCACACGCATGCATAACTCTAAAACTGTAGAAACTAAAGACAAGGAAGAGGCAGGCAAGGTAGGTTATTTTGGGAAGAGGTGGGTTTTAAGGACAGACTTGAAAGAGCTGAGTGTGGAGACTTGGCGAAGCGAAAGAAGAAGTTCATTCCAATTGCAAGGTCCAGAGACAGAGAAAGAACGGCGGCCAACAGTCGAGTGTTTGAATCTGGGTATGCGTAAACAGAGTGGATCCGAAGCCGATCGTAGTGAGCGAGATGGAGTGTAGAGATGAAGGCAGCCGCAGAGATAGGAAGGGGCAGTTCTGTGAATACATCTATAACATAGAGTGCTGATCTTGTACTTTATTCGGTGTGAGACAGAAAGCCAGTGGAGATGTTACAAAAGAGGAGTGATGTGCTCAGATCTTTTCTTTCTGAGGACGAGTCGGACAGCAGAGTTTTGTATGCGCTGAAGGGACTGAATGGATGAAGCAGGCAAACCAGACAATAGAGAGTTACAGTAGTCAAGGCGAGAGAGAATGAGAGAAACGACAAGTCTAGATGTTGCGTCAGTGGACGGATATTTCCGGACGGCACTGATGCGCCGCAGTTGACAGTAGCAGGACTGACATGTCTGACTGATAAATTTTTGCATGGACAGTGTATTATCAAGGACAACACCGAGGTTCCTGACTGACCTGGAAAGAGGGATGGATGTACTGCCAAGTTTGATTGTGTCAGTTGTGATGGAAGACAGTTTTTGTTTAGTTCCTATGATCATTGCTTCAGTTTTGTCTGCGTTCAATTGTAACTTATTTAGAGTCATCCAGTTTTGAATGTCCAGGAAGCAGCTGGATGTTTCTTGCAAGAGCAACAACAATTTTTCAAGGGTATCACTCTTCTGGAGTTGAGTGTCATCAGCATAAGAATGATTACTGATATTATGGCGGTTGATAATTTCAGCGAGAGGAGCAGTGTACAGTGTGAAGAGCACTGGGCCTAAAACAGATCCCTGTGGGACTCCATGTTCGATTTTAACGGGTTCAGATCGGAAATGATCAACAATGACAGACTGTAATCGATCAGTGAGATAAGATTTGAACCAGTTTAGAACAGTGCCGTTGATACCAAATATAAAATGAAGACGGGAAAGAAGGATTGAATGGTCTATCGTGTCAAAGGCGGCTGACAAGTCGAGAAGAGTGAGAAGGGAATTTTTTCCTGAATCGGACGCTAACAGTAGATTGTTCAGAATGTGGAGGAGAGTGGTTTCGGTGCTGTGGTCAGCGCGATAGGCAGACTGAAATGGGTGGATGAGATTGTTAAAACAAAGGTGGTTGTTGAGCTGTTTGAGGACAGCTTTTTCAAGGAGTTTGGACAGGAATGGAAGATTAGAAACTGGTCGATAGTTTTTTTTCCAAATGTTTGCGTCAAGGTTGGGTTTCTTCAGAAGAGGCCGGACGATTGCAGTTTTGAAAGTGGATGGAAACGTTCCAGTGAGAAGGGATGAGTTGACAATATTGGTGATTGTGGGGAGAAGCTGTGAGACACACTGGGAAAAGACCGAGGCTGGTATAGGATCGAGCTCACAGGATTTTATTGTCATTTCTTTCAGGATTTCATGAACTTCTTTTTCAGTCAATGGATTAAAGGAATGGAGAGGAGTGCCGCTGAATTGATCAGGATGAGCAGGTTGGAAAGACATTTGGTCTAAGATGGTACGAGTATTTTGGACTTTGTCGAAAAAGAAAGAAGAGAAGACATTGGGGAGTTCAGATAAAGTGTAAGCAGAAGGAAGAGGAGTCCTTTTTGCATTCCCGAGAAGATTTGACATGACAGAGTAAAGAGATTTGGTGGATGTGGCATCGAGAACTTGAGAAGAAAAGAAGTTTGTCTTTGCTGATGAGATCATAATTATGTTTGACTTTATTTATTTGTTTTCGGAAGATTTGATTGTGGACTTGCAGTTTTGTTGATCGCCACTGTCTTTCCAGTTGGCGACGTTTGCGCTTTGCAAGTCGAATGTCTTGTGTGTACCATGGGGCGGAAGGTCTGTCAGGGAGCACGCGGGTAGTGGGGGGGTGCATGTTCATCCAGCAGTTGAGAGAGGACAGTGTTGTAATGTGTGGATACGTCGGTACGGGAAGAAATTTTGGAAAGGCGTTCAGCAGCTTGAGAAGAAAAAAAAGTGTTAATGTTGATGGATTTCAGGTTGCGACGAGTAACAGATTTTTTGGTTCTGGTAGGTTTTGAAATATTAAGCAAGAATATAACAGCAGAATGGTCAGAAGAAAGTTTGTCAGTTACAGTCACTGACGCAACCATGGCATCAGAGTCACGTGCGATGAGCCAGTCCAACGTATGGCCAGATCTGTGTGTTGGTTCTGTAACGAACTGAGAGAGAGAATGAGTGGACAGAGATAGATATAGGCGTTTGACATCAGTGGAAGTCTGGTTGTCGATATGAAAATTGAAATCTCCGAGGATGATAAGTTTGCCAGAACGAAGGTTGTAGTAATCAAGTAGTGTTCGGAACTCATCATGAAACAGAGAAGACGTTAGGTTATTTTTACGACTAGGAGGAGGACGATAGAGACAACAGAAGATGATTGAGTGACCGGGAACACTGAGAGTAACTTCTAGCATTTCAAAGGTATCATGTGGAAAGGCGTGGTTATGGGAGAAGGAGAGGGAAGACTCCAAGATGTCTCTGTAGACGGTGGCGATGCCACCTCCACGAGACAATCGAGGAAGTGACATAGTTTTGTATCCAGGGTGTGTGTGTGTGTGTGTGTGTGTGGGGGGGGGGGTCAGTTGTTTAAGTTTGGGTTCGTGACCTTGTGACTTTAACCAGGTTTCGGTAAGAAATACGATATCAAAGTTATTTTCAAAAATAAAATCAGAAATATAGTCAGTCTTTTAATCAGGGCAAACAGATTGAGCATTGAACAGACAGACATGAAAGAGATCAGAGGTAAGGAGAGAGGAACCTAATGGTGAAGCAGGTGAGTCAGGCAGACAGACAGTGGAAGAAGAAGATGGTGACTGAGCAGTGGAGGACAATGGGAAGGAAGAAAAAGGTCCGGGAGTTGAGACAGGTGTGGCAGGAGTAGGAAGCGGAGCAGAGGCTATCACTGGCACGGGGGATACATTACAGTTTGGAATATTGTCATCAGAGGGGACAATGTCACGGGAAGTAAAAATGTTAGCAGGAACACGTGTGTTGAGGGTGGAAGCAGCACAAACAGCGCCGCATAAAGTGGATCGGTCAACACACACAGGTAACACATCAGGGGTACTGTCAGTAGTGCTGACGTCACACACAGCGGGAACAATGTCAGAGGATATGCCAGACAGGTCAGCAGATGTAACGTTGTCAGTGACAGTGACAGCAACAGCAACAGCAGGGCTGACATCGGAGACAGGAGGACGGTCAGTGCAGGGGACAGAGCCCCACAAACGGCGAAGTCTGCCTGCTCTGGTTCCTCTCTTCGTTTTCGGTTTGCCGATGACGGGCGAAATAGCCGGGTGGTTAAAGCGTTGGACTGTCAATCTGAGGGTCCCGGGTTCGAATCACGGTGACGGCGCCTGGTGGGTAAAGGGTGGAGATTTTTACGATCTCCCAGGTCAACATATGTGCAGACCTGCTAGTGCCTGAACCCCCTTCGTGTGTATATGCAAGCAGAAGATCAAATATGCACGTTAAAGATCCTGTAATCCATGTCAGCGTTCGGTGGGTTATGGAAACAAGAACATACCCAGCATGCACACCCCCGAAAACGGAGTATGGCTGCCTACATGGCGGGGTAAAAACGGTCATACACGTAAAAGCCCACTCGTGTGCATACGAGTGAACGCAGAAGAAGGTTTGCCGATGCCCAGGCCGATGATGCGCCGTGTCGTGTCACCATGTAGTCTGCGGTGTTTATGCCATGGTATTATAAGCAAAGCTCTGATGTCATTGATGTTTACCATGGTGATAGTGCCAGTGCGAGAGCAGAGGTCGGACGGTGTGAAAGGGCTGGGCACGTGAAAAACGTACCAAAATGCGGAGAGTATTGAAGCCAGGATGAAGAGGGTCGCTGACACGACAACGAGGGTCAAGTGAACAACGTTCATATGTGCCAGTTTGTAAATAAATACACAAATATGACGAATATAAAATATCAAATTAGTCTGAGAGCAAATGAAAATAAAACGAAATTGTTCCGACCTTGGGAGTCCTGGAAACAAGACGCGCACATTGATGTAAATAATATCCAGAACAGAACACGATAAACAAATAAACACACACAAAAATGTAGAGACCAACGCAGTGCAGCCAATGGGCGCAAGGGCTGATAACTCACACCTCTGTGTGAAATTAGGGCTGCTTTCCCAAGGGAAAGCGCGTCGCTACACTGAGAGCGCCACCCGCTTTTTAAAAGTGGTTTTTTTGTTTGTTTGTTTTTTTCCTGCAATTTTATTTTGTTCTCGTATCGCAGTGGGTTTTTCTACAGAATTTTGCCAGTGAACAACCCCTCTGTTGCCGTGGGTTCTTTTACGTGCGATACGTGCATGCTGCACACGGGACATCGGTTTACCGTCTCATCCTACTGACTAGCATCCAGACCACCACTCAAAGGTCTAGTGGAGGGTGATGAGGTGCGAAAATACAGGCGAATATGGGATTGGAACCAGTACGCTCAGATTTTCTCGCTTCCTTGGCGGACGCGTTATCTCTAGGCCGTCACTCCACTCCACGCACACGGTCACTTGAGGGGGGTTGGGGGTGGGAGGTAGGGGGAGATGGGGGGGGGGGAGTCAAACTACAAAATGGCGACTAGCATCCTGACCTGTATGCAAGATCTTGTCTTGTCTTGTCTTGTCTTGTCTCAAGTGAGGTTGAGACAGCCCCTGAACTGACACGCGTGCTCCTAAGCAGCAGCAGCAGCAGCAGCATCAGCAGCAGTGAAGCGGTTAACCCGATATGAACACCAAGGCAAAAGATGTGAGTGATTCCCCCAACAAGGACACAGATCAAAAGAATTGCAGAAGCTTGGAAGGGATTAGGTGGGTTGGGGGTGGGTGGGGGAGGGGGGAGAAGTGGAGGGGTGGGGGGGAGGAGAGACGGTTGGGGGATGGGAGAGTGGGGGTGGGGGAGGGGTGGAAGCGGGGGTGGCTATGAGGGAGGAAATGAAGGAGAACAAGGAAGGAACGAGAGAGGATAATGGGCGTAGGGGGGATTGGGGTGGTGGTGGTGGTTGGGAGGTGGGTTGGGCTAGTGGTGGTGGTGGTTGGGGGTGTGGGGTTGGGGTTAGTGATGGTGGTGGTGATGGTTGGGGGATGGGGGGTGGGGGTGGGGGGGTTGTTGGAGGGAGTAGGATGGAAAGGAAAGACGGAGCTTGGACTACACGCGCGTGACCGTTGAGTGGTTTTCTGACAAGTTTAGTGTAACGCACCAAATTGATACCCCCCCCCCCACTCCAGCACCCCCCCCCCCCACACACACACATACACGCACACCCTCATTTACTTCTTAAGGTCCCCTACAGGGGAGGGAGGTAACCTGGGTCTTCTTCTTCTTCTTCTTCTGCGATCGTGGTCTGCAACTCCCACGTTCACTCGTATATACGCGAGTGGGCTTTTACGTGTATGACCGTTTTTAACCCGTCATGTAGGCAGCCAAACTCCGCTTTCGGGGGAGGCAACCTGGGTCTGGGTTGTGTCCATTTTCACCGCCTTTCCAGCCGTGTGTGTGTGTGTGTGTGTGTGTGTGTGTGTGTGTGTGTGTGTGTGTGTGTGTGTGTGTATGTGTGTTAGTGTGTGTGTGTGTGTTAGTGTGTTAGTGTGTGTGTGTGTTGTGTGTTAGTGTGTGTGTGTGTTGTGTAATGTGTGTGAGTGTGTACGTGTACGTGTACGTGTGTGTGTGTGTGTGTGTGTGTGTGTGTGTGTGTGTGTGTGTGTGTGTGTGTGTGTGTGTGTGTCTGTCTGTGTCTGTCTGTGTCTGTGTCTGTATCTGTGTCTGTCTGTATGTGGTGATAATCCACCAAACAGTTCATAACACACACATACCAAAAACAAAGATGTATCCCCTCTAAAAAAAAAAAAAAAAAAAAAAAAAAAGAAAAAAAAGAAAAGAAAAAAAGTTCAATGAACGCGGAAATTTTTTATGGTTGTGCAAAGGGCCTAGGGTGGGGACGGGGGAAGGAAAAGTTAGCCGCTGCTGGACGGATTTTGTTGTTGTGGATGTCATGTCATGTCAATGGCAATACCAAAACGGCATAAGGAGGACGTGGACTTCCTAGAACGTCTAAAGAGGGGAATAGGAGAGGGGAGGTGGGGAGGGGGCTGGGGGTAGGGGGGTGGGGAGGGATAAGCGTCCTGCCTCGGGGTGGGTGGGGGGTGGGGGATGAGATGGGATTTGTGGGGTAGGGACTTTTTTTTAGCATATTGACAAATCCCTCGGAAGGGATTATATTTTTGATTCGTGTCCCCGTGGGGGTGGGGGGGCGTGGGGGGTGGGGGTGGGGGGCTATGTAGAGTCGCCGTTACTTCATACAATAGAATAACAGACTCGATGCTGAGCTGCAATCTGTTTTAATGCTGTCCGTTCAGTAACGCCAACAATATACTGGTTCTTGAATTGCCCGGGTTACCAGTAATCAGATTTATCATAATGTCTGTTGATACAAATAGACTAATATATAAAAAATGCCCAGGTTTCCAATAAACAGTTCTATTTTAATGTCTGTTTATACAAATAGACTAATATATAAAACATTGCCCAAGTTACCAATAAACAGTTCTATCATAATGTCGGTTTATACAAATAGACTGATATATAAAACATTGCCCCGGTTGCCAATATTCATTTTCATCACAATGTCTGTTTATACAAATAGACTGATATATATAAAAACATGTGGACATTACAGGACGGGGGGCGGGAAGGAGGGGGGGAAAGGGTGGGGGGGGGGTCAAATTGTGACGTGTCACCGGTACAACTAGCAGTCACAGTGGTACACTGTGCTGTCGATACCTTTCCACGGGAGGGCAGATCAGTGGACTCTAGTCCGCCAGTTTGGGGTTGGGGGGTGGGGGGTGGGGGAGTGAGGAGGGGGTGTGGTCTGGCACAGGCGCCTGCTGTTTATAATAATGTTCTTCTCTGCGTGCGCGCAGAGAGAGAGAGAGAGAGAGAGAGAGAGAGGGGGGGGGAGGGGAAAGAAAGAGAGAGAGACAGAGAGACACAGAGAGACAGAGACACAGACAGAGAGAGAAAGAGAGAGACAGAGACAGAGGGACACAGGGAGACAGACACAGAGACAGAGAAAGGGAGGGAGAGAGAGAGACAGAGACAGAGAGAGGGAGAGAGAGGGGGAGGGGAGAGAGAGAGAGAGAGAGACAGAGAGAGAGACAGAGACAGAGACAGAGACAGACAGAGAGAGAGAGAGAGAGAGAGAGAGAGAGAGAGAGAGAGAGAGAGAGAGAGAGAGAGAGAGAGAGAGAGAGAATTCCATCTGATGTGATTTTCTCCCAACCTTTTCGCTCAGATGTGCAAGCGTAAGCATGCGTTCACATGCCATGCACATATAAACGCACGCTCGTGCGTACGCGTGCAAACACACACACACACACACACACACACACACACACACACACACACACACACACACTCATATATATATATTTGCACCTACACACACACACACACACACACACACACACACACACACACACACACTGGCATACACTCGCTCGCACGAACACATATGCACACGCACTCACGAAAGCAGGAGCACAGCCACACATGTACACATAGAAACACACAGAGACACACACATACACAAACACACACACACACACACACACACACACACACACACACACACACACACACACACACACACACACACACACACCATACTTAAACGATCAAACGATTTCTATCTGTTATCAAACAAAAGAAATGTCAGCTTGGGCACGCTGGCACCATCACTGATGACCCTCCATCACTCCGGACTCTCCCCTCTCCGCTTCCATCTCCACCTCTCCCCACCTTCTATCCATCTTCATTCATTCATTCTATTCCCCCCCCCCCCACCCCCCCTTCATTTGTCTGCTCCTGTTTTTCTGTCCATCCTTTCTTTCCCCCCCCCCCTTTTTTTCCCAGCCCAGTCGTTCTGTTTCCAGTTTGATTTCTCTCTCCTTTTTACATCATTGACATTAAAAAAAAAAACTACTTTTGTTTATTTATGTGTGTACGTCTTTTTAAGCCACTGATGATTAGATGTGTTCAATTCTGTGCAGGATAAGACGCTATCCTAAAGACTGAGCAGATTATATTTTGATGTTGATGATTGATAAGACAGAGAAAGACAGGAAGGTGGGATGGTGATGGACGGATATGACTCAGTCGATTGTTGAATAGTGAAGGTGGATGTTCCCTCTATTAATCAAAGGGCAGTAATTTCCAACTAAACCCATTGGCTTTTTTACCCAAACGACATAATCATTTGATTTCTCCGATTCACATGCAGTTTGACACGATGTTAAAGCATTGTTTGCTAATGAGTATACACGCTGAGAGCAGCGGAGTAATTTTAGTGATGTATCACACCTTATCTTTTTGTCATGCAACGTCTTGTGTTTGTAAGATAATCATGTAAGATTTGCTTTTGTAAAAGGGTAAAAAACCAAGAAACCAAGAAAATATGGTAATCATGCCGTATCAAATTATGCAAGAAGATTGTATGAAATGAATATAGGGCTTTAGTATCATTGGTAAGGCAGTAAAATCTCGGGAAATGAAAAGAATTGAAATATGAAATACGCTAAAAATTGCTAAAGTGGATACACCAGGACATTATGGGCATTTTAGTTTGGTTGGGTGGCATTGTAGCAGGAAAATGTCTGCAAAAACTAGCTTTGAGTTAGGCGATCTCTGCGGGGATCACACCCAATAACTCTACTCCTCTGTTCTTTGGAGGAAAATGTGTGGTCTTTCTTCCGTTTTTTTTTTTGTGAAAAGTGTCTGCTAGGTCAGACAGGAGAGTAGAAGGAGGGCGTGGGGTGGAGTAGCACCTAGGGGTGGAGATGCAGGGCCGTGGGGGGAGGGGTGGGAAACAAAGGGGGGGGGGGGACAAAGGGTAAGAGTAGGACAGTGGGAAGATGGTGGAAGGGAGAGTAGGGTGGGGGGGAGTAGGACAGTGGGGAGACGGAGGGATGGTGGAAGGGAGAGTAGTTGGGGGGGTGTGTGTGAAGGGATGGGGGAAGGGAGAGTGGGGGGGGGGATGGTGGAGGGAAGGGGGGGAGTAGGGAGGGATGGTGGAAGGGGGAGAGTGTGGTGGGGGATGGTGGAGGGATAAATAATAAACATATATCTACATCACTCTCTAGGTGTGCCCTACTCTCCCTTCCACCATCCCTCCACCGTCCCCCCCCCTACTCCCCCTTCCACCATCCCTCCACTACTCTCCCTTCCACCATCCCCACCTACTCCCCCCCCTTCCACCATCCCTGCACCATCCCCCCCTACACTCCCCCTTCCACCATCCCTCCACCATCCCCCCCTACTCTCCCTTCCACCATCCGTCCGCCCCCTACTCTCCCTTCCACCATCCCTCCACCGTCCCCCCCCCTACTCTCCCTTCCACCATCCCTCCACTGTCCGCCCTTACTCTCCCTTCCACCATCCCTCCACCGTCCTCCCCCTACTCTCCCTTCCACCATCCCTCCACCGTCCCCCCCCCTTCCACCATCCCTCCACCATCCTTTCCTGTTTTTCCATTATCTATATTCTTTCAATCCTTACTTCTTCCTCTCTTTCCCTCCTCCCTTTTTTTAATATTTAATTTCGTTTCCTTTCCCCCCTGTCTCTCATTTCCTCTCGTCTTCCTCTTCCCCTTTCTTTCCTTCTTTCCTTCATTTCTTTCTGTCTTTCCCCTACTTTTTTTCTTCTTCTCCTTTTACAATTTTCCTTCTTTCCTGTGTCCCTTCCTTCATCTTCCTCTCTTTTTTCCCTTCCCTTCTTTTCCTCCTTCCTTCTTTCTTCCCTCATCCTTCCTTCCTTCCCCTCTTCTTCTAAAGGTGACAGCTGGCAGCAACAGTCAACACATTGCCTCCTTCATTGATTTCTGTTTCTTTCTTCCTTCTTTCCTTTCATCACCCGCTCTCCTTATCTGAATCCGTTTCCTCCACTTTCTTTCCTTCCTCCTTGCCTATTCCTCCTTCCTCCCTTCCTTCCTTCCTCTCATCTTTATCTGTCTGCCTTCTTTCTGTCTATCCCCCTTTCTTTACCTATCCTTCTTTCCTCCTTTTTCCTTCACTTACTTCCTTTTTTTATAATCGCTCCTTTATTCCTCCTTCCCTTCTCTTTCTACCATCCTTCCCTCATTTCTTCCTCCATCCCTTCCTTCCCTCTTCCCCTTCCTTCCTTCCTTCCTTTCTATTTCCCCCTCCTATCCTTCCTCCCTCCCTCCCTTCCTCTCTTCCTTGCATGCTTGCTTGGTTCCTTCCTTTCATCCTTCTTTCTTTCCTATTTTCCCTCCTTTGCTTGCTTCTTTCCTCCCCCTTTCCTTCCTGTCTTCCTTGCTTCCTTCCTTCCTATCTTTCTCCCTACCTTCCTTTCTTTCTTCCTTCCTTCCTTTCTTACTTTATTCCCACTTCTCCCTCCCTTCCTTCCTTCCTTTCCTCCCATGTCTCCCTCCCTCCCTCCCTTCCTTCCTATCTTTCTCCCTCCATCCCTTTACTCGCTTCTCCCTTCCTTCCTTCCTGCCTCTCTCTCCCTCCCTCCCTCCCTTCCTTCCTTCCATCCTTTATCTCTGTGACAAAGGGAAGGGACAGCGATGGCTCCTTCCAAACGTCGACAAGTGTGACGTGAAGACGGCAAGGCGACGAGTGAGAGCAACAGGTCAGTCAGCACATTGCCACGTTCACTGCCTTCCTTTTCCTTCCTTCCTTCCTTCTATCCCTCCACCCTTCCTTCCTGTTCTACTCTCATTCCTTCCTTCATTCTTGCTTTCCTCGCTTGTTTCTTCTTTCTTGTCATCTTTCAGTTCTTTTTCTTCCTGTTCTGTCTTCTCTCTCTCTCTCTCTCTATCTGTGTGTGTGTGTGTGTGTGTGTGTGTGTGTGTGTGTGTGTGTGTGTGTGTGTGTGTTCTTTCTTTCTTTCTTTCTTTCTTCTTTCCTTTCTTCCTCCATTTTTCCCTCCTTCATACCTTTTTCTTTCTTTCTTTATTTCCTTCCTTCTTTCAAATTTCTCCCTCCTTTCTTTGCCTTCTTCCTTCCTCCCTCTCTCCCTCTCTTCCTTGCTTCCTTCCTTCCTATCTTTCTCCCTCCATCCCTTTACTCGCTTCTCCCTCCCTCCCTTCCTTCCTCCCTTCCTTCCTTCCATCCATCCTTTATCTCTGTGACAAAGGGAAGGGACAGTGATGGCTCCTTCCAAAGGTCGACAAGTGTGACGTGAAGACGGCAAGGCGACGAGGGACAGCAACAGGTCAGTCAGCACATTGCCACGTTCACTGCCTTCCTTTTCCTTCCTTCCTTCCTTCCTTCTACCCCTCCACCCTTCCTTCCTGTTCTACTCTCATTCCTTCCTTCATTCTTGCTTTCCTCGCTTGTTTTTAATTTTTTTTTTTTACTTTATATTCTTCTTTCTTTTCATCTTCCAGTTCTTTTTCTTCTTGTTCTGTCTTCTCTCTCTCTCTCTCTCTCTCTCTCTCTCTCTCTGTGTTTTCTCTCTCTCTGTCTGTGTTGTTTTCTTTCTTTCTTTCTTTTTTCTTTCCTTTCTTCCCTCCTCCCTCTTTCCCTCTTCTCCATTCTTTCCCTCCTTCATTTCTTCTTTCTTTCTTTCTTTTCTTCCCTTCCCACTTTCTTCATTTTTCCCTCCTTCATTTCTTCTTTCTTTCTTTCTTTTCTTCCCTCTTCCCTTCCCCCCTTTCTTCATTTTTTCCCTCCTTCATACCTTTTTCTTTCTTTCTTTCTTTCTTTCTTTCTTTCTTTCTTTCAAATTTCTCCCTCCTTTCCTTGCTTCCTTCCCTCCTATCTTTCTCCCTCCCTTCCCCCTCCCTCCCTTCCTTTCTTTCTTTATTCCCATTTCTCCCTCCTTTCCCTGCTTCCTCCCTTCCTCCCTATTTCCCTTCCTTCTCCCTTCCTTCCTTTCTTTCTTTCTTCCCTCCCATGTCTCCCTCCCTCCCTTCCTTCCTGTCTTTCTCCCTCCATCCCTTTACTCGCTTTTCCCTTCCTTCCTTCCCTCCTGCCTCTCTCTCCCTCCCTCCCTTTCTTCCTTCCTTCCTGCCTCTCTCCCTCCCTTCCTTCCTTCCTGCCTCTCTCTCCCTCCCTCCCTCCCTTCCTTCCATCCATCCTTTATCTCTGTGACAAAGGGAAGGGACAGCGATGGCTCCTTACAAAGGTCGACAAGTGTGACGTGAAGACGGCAAGGCGACGAGGGACAGCAACAGGTCAGTCAGCACATTGCCACGTTCACTGCCTTCCTTTTCCTTCCTTCCTTCCTTCCTTCTATCCCTCCACCCTTCCTTCCTGTTCTACTCTCATTGCTTCCTTCATTCTTGCTTTCCTCGCTTGTTTCTTCTTTCTTGTCATCTTTCAGTTCTTTTTCTTCCTGTTCTGTCTTCTCTCTCTGTGTGTGTGTGTGTGTGTGTGTGTGTGTGTGTGTGTGTGTGTGTGTGTGTGTGTGTGTGTGTTCTTTCTTTCTTTCTTTCTTTCTTCTTTCCTTTCTTCCCTCCTCCCTCCACTCTTTCCTCCATTTTTTCCCTCCTTCATACCTTTTTCTTTCTTTCTTTCTTTCCTTCCTTCTTTCAAATTTCTCCCTCCTTTCTTTGCCTTCTTCCTTCCTCCCTCTCTCCCTCTCTTCCTTGCTTCCTTCCTTCCTATCTTTCTCCCTCCATCCCTTTACTCGCTTCTCCCTCCCTCCCTTCCTTCCTCCCTTCCTTCCTTCCATCCATCCTTTATCTCTGTGACAAAGGGAAGGGACAGCGATGGCTCCTTACAAAGGTCGACAAGTGTGACGTGAAGACGGCAAGGCGACGAGTGAGAGCAACAGGTCAGTCAGCACATTGCCACGTTCACTGCCTTCCTTTTCCTTCCTTCCTTCTATCCCTCCACCCTTCCTTCCTGTTCTACTCTCATTCCTTCCTTCATTCTTGCTTTCCTCGCTTGTTTCTTCTTTCTTGTCATCTTTCAGTTCTTTTTCTTCCTGTTCAGTCTTCTCTCTCTCTCTCTCTATCTGTGTGTGTGTGTGTGTGTGTGTGTGTCAAGTCAAGTCAAGTGTGTGTGTGTGTGTGTGTGTGTGTGTGTGTGTGTGTGTGTGTGTGTGTGTGTTCTTTCTTTCTTTCTTTCTTCTTTCCTTTCTTCCTCCATTTTTCCCTCCTTCATACCTTTTTCTTTCTTTCTTTATTTCCTTCCTTCTTTCAAATTTCTCCCTCCTTTCTTTGCCTTCTTCCTTCCTCCCTCTCTCCCTCTCTTCCTTGCTTACTTCCTTCCTCTCTTTCTGCCTCCATCCCTTTACTCGCTTCTCCCTCCCTCCCTTCCTTCCACCCTTCCTCCCTTCCTTCCTTCCATCCTTTATCTCTGTGACAAAGGGAAGGGACAGCGTTGGCTCTTTCCAAAGGTCGACAAGTGTGACGTGAAGACGGCAAGGCGACGAGTGAGAGCAACAGGTCAGTCAGTACATTGCCACGTTCACTGCCTTCCTTTTCCTTCCTTCCTTCCTTCCTTCTATCCCTCCATCCTTCCTTCCTGTTCTACTCTCAGTCCTTCCTTCATTATTGCTTTCCTCGCTTGTTTCTTCTTTCTTGTCATCTTTCAGTTCTTTTTCTTCCTGTTCTGTTTTCTCTCTCTCTCTATCTCTGTGTGTGTGTGTGTGTGTGTGTGTGTGTGTGTGTGTGTGTGTGTGTGTGTGTGTGTGTTCTTTCTTTCTTTCTTTCTTTCTTTCTTTCTTTCTTTCTTCTTTCCTTTCTTCCCTCCTCCCTCCACTCTTTCCTCCATTTTTTCCCTCCATACCTTTTTCTTTCTTTCTTTCTTTCCTTCCTTCTTTCAAATTTCTCCCTCCTTTCTTTGCCTTCTTCCTTCCTCCCTCTCTCCCTCCCTTCCTTCCTCCCTTCCTTCCTTCCATCCATCCTTTATCTCTGTGACAAAGGGAAGGGACAGTGATGGCTACTTACAAAGGTCGACAAGTGTGACGTGAAGACGGCAAGGCGACGAGGGACAGCAACAGGTCATTGCCACATTCACTGCCTTCCTTTTCCTTCCTTCCTTCCTTCCTTCTACCCCTCCACCCTTCCTTCCTGTTCTACTCTCATTCCTTCCTTCATTCTTGCTTTCCTCGCTTGCTTCTTTTTTCTTTTTTTCTTTTTTTTTTACTTTATAGTCTTCTTTCTTGTCATCTTTCAATTCTTTTTGTTACTGTTCTGTCTTCTCTCTCTCTCTCTCTCTCTCTCTCTCTCTCTCTCTCTCTGTGTGTGTGTGTGTGTGTGTTTCTTTCTTTCTTTCTTTCTTCTTTCCTTTCTTCCCTCCTCCCTCCCCTCTTTCCTCCATTCTTTTTTAAAATTTATTTTCTTTCTTTCGTTCATTCTTTCTTTCCTCCCTTCTTTCATTTCTTACCTTCTCCTTCCCTTCTTTCCTCCATTCTTTCCCTCCTTCATTACTTTTTTCTTCTTTCTTTCTTTCTTTCCTTCCTTCTATCCTTTCTTCCCTTCTCCCTCCCTCCCTTCCTTCCTTCTATCCCTCCGCCCTTCCTTCCTTTCTACTCTCATTCCTTTCTTCATTTCTACTTTCCTCGCTTTCTTTTTACTTTATGTTCTTCTTTCTTGTCATCTTTCAGTTCTTTTCTTTCTGTTTTGTATTCTCTCTCTCTCTCTCTCTCTCTCTCTCTCTCTCTCTCTCTCTCTCTCTCCGTGTATTTTCTTTCTTTCTTTCTTTCTTTCTTTCTTCCCTCCTACCTCCCTTTTTTCCTCCATTCTTTCACTCCTTCATACCTTTTTCTTTTTTCTTTCTTTCTTCTTTCCTTCCTTCTTTCATTTCTTCTTTCCTCCCTCCCTTCTTTCCTCCATTCTTTCACTCCTTCATTCCTTTTTTCTTTCTTTCTTTCTTTTCTTCCCTTCCCCTCTTTCTTCATTCTTTCCCTCCTTCATACCTTTTTTTCTTCTTTCTTTCTTTCCTTCCTTCTTTCATTTCTTCCCTCCTTCCTCCCTTCTTTCCTTCATTCTTTCACTCCTTCATTCCTTCTTTCTTTCCGTCATTCTTTCCTTTGGTTCCCCCCTCCCCTTTCTCCCTTTCGTACCTTCCTCCTACTTTCCTCCCCCCCCCTTCCTTATTTCCATCCTTCTTTCCTTCCTTCTTACTTTCTTTTCCTCCTTCCTTCCGTTCTGTCTCCGTGATGAAGACAGATGACAGTGGCGGCTCCCTTCAAAGGCTGATAGGAGGGAGGATGACAGACCTGTATCAACGAGAGGTCAGTCAGTTCATCGCCACCTTCAGTTCATCGCCACCTTCACTATCTTTCTTTCCTCCCTTCCTTCCTTCCTTCCTTCCTTTCTTTCTTTCTTCCTTCCTCCCCTCCTTCCTTCCTTCCTTCTCTTCCTTCCTTCCACTTTCACTCTATCCTCACTCCTTCCTTTCTTCGTCCCTTCCTTCCTTCCACTCTCACTCTATCCTCACTCCACCCTTCCTTCCTTCCTTCCTCCCTTCCTTCCACTCTCACTCTATCCTCACTCCTTCCTTCCTTCCTTCCTTCCTCCGTCCCTTCTTTCCTTCCTTCTTTCCTTTCCCCATTCTTTATTTCTTATCCCCCCATCCCTATCTTCCGTTTTCCGCGTTTGTCTGCCCGTTTGTTTTTCTATCCGTCTTCATCTAATCTCTGTCTCTGTCTCTATCTCTGTGTGTGTGTAAGAAATTCAACCTTCACACACACACACACACACACACACACACACACACACACACACACACACACACACACACACACACACACACAGGTACAGAGACAGACAGACAGACAGACAGAGAGAGAGAGAGAGAGAGAGAGAGAGAGAGAGAGAGAGAGAGAGAGAGAGAGAGAGAGAGAGAGAGAGAGAGAGACGAACAAACAAACACAACAAACAAAGATGAAACACAAACTGCTTTTCAGATGAAATATAGCATCGGAACTAGAGCGAGAAGCGTGTGATCATCTTCATGCTTGCTCCCCCCCCCCCCCCGGCCCCTCCCCCTTCCCTTATTTCTCAGCCCCTTCACACACCAGCCCGGTGCAGACGAGTCCTTTGAGGTTAGATGCTGACTTGGCCACATGGACAGAACTGTAACAGACTTCCACCAGACACAAATAACAAGACTTGCCCCTCACACACACAGTTCCTCTCCAAACCGTAACCAACATCTAGTGAACATAATTTACCTTCAGAGCAATAATCGACGGACGCGCTGCTTCAAAATGTGAGTGAGCTGTTGATTCCTTAATTCCTTAATACGCCACAAAATCTGCATGTTGCTTGGATTAACGTACAGCTTAGTTTTTTTGTGAAGGGCCATGACTCCCAAACTGGGAGGCAGGATCGCACTGGGTCTTAGTGCTGCAGCTTTGGGGGCTAGTTGGCCTTTGGAAACATCCCCAACGCTGACTGTCCTAAAACCCTCTTGGCCCGAGAGAGTGTAGATGTAACTTGGGCAAGGTACCCTCCACTATAATCAAATTCTAGCCCAGATAGTTGAGACGTCAGTAGCCTAGTCCTCTGCCGTTCTGGTGGTCATAGTCGGACACGACACGACTGACTATCATACTGGAGACAGCTGAGTGGCTTGCATAGGGATATGGGGAAGAAGGGGAGGTGGTCTGGAATTGACTTACAGATGGTGCCAGCAAGCGTCCCTAGACATCATCAGTGCTGCAGATGTCGGCATCAACAGTCACCCAAGCGTCCTGTGGGTCGTGAACTTTCAGGGTCAGACACTTCACGTTACAGGGCTCCAACAAGTGGAGTGATGGCCTAGAGGTCCCGTGTGCAGCATGCACTTAGCGCACGTAAAAGAACCCACGGCAACAAAAGGGTTGTTCCTGGCAAAATTCTGTAGAAAAATCCACTTCAATAGGAAAAACAAATAAACTGCACACAGGAAAAAAATACAAAAAAATGGGTGGCGCTGTAGTATGGCGACGCGCTCTCCCTGGGGAGAGCAGCCCGAATTTCACACAGAGAAATCTGTTGTGATAAAAAGAAATACAAATACAAATACAAATAAAACAAACAAACAAACAAAAACATGTCCATCCTTCAGAACAGAACTATCCCTTTTCTTTCTCTTTTTTGTGTCTTTTTCTGTCTCTTTTCGGTTATCTGTTTCTTCTGTCTGTGTCTCTCTCTGTATCTGTCTGGTATTGTCTATCAGTTTGTGCATCTGTCTGGTTGTCCGTTTGTGCCAGTTTATGTATCTGTCTTGTGGTTTTTGTCTGTCACTTTATATATCTGTCTAGTTGTCAGTGTCATTTCTTTGCGTCTGCCTGCATTTTTGTATGTGTCAGTTCTATGTATCTTTAGTTTTATCTGTGTCTGTTTATGTATCTGTATTTCTGTCTGTGTCAGTTCTATGTATTTGTCTGTATTTCTGTCTGTGTCAGTTTATGTATTTGTCTGTATATCTGTCTGTGTCAGTTTATGTATCTGTCTATATTTCTCTGTGTCAGTTTATGTATCTGTCTGTATTTCTGTCTGTCTCAGTTCTGTGTATCTGTCTGTATTTATCTGTGTCAGTTTATGTATCTGTCTGTAATTCTCTGTGTCAGTTTATGTATCTGCATTTCTGTCTGTGTCAGATCTATGTATCTGTCTGTATTTGTCTGTGTCAGTTTATGTATCTGTCTGTATTTCTGTCTGTGTCAGTTCTGTGTATCTGTCTGTATTTATCTGTGTCAGTTTATGTATCTGTATTTCTGTCCGTGTCAGTTCTATGTATCTGTCTGTATTTCTGTCCGTGTCAGTTCTATGTATCTGTCTGTATTTCTCTGTGTCAGTTTATGTATCTGTCTGTATTTCTGTCTGTGTCAGTTTATGTATCTGTCTGTATTTCTGTCTGTGTCAGTTTATGTATCTGTCTGTATTTCTGCCAGTCAGTTCTATGTATCTGTCTGTATTTCTGTCTGTGTCAGTTCTATGTACCTGTCTGTATTTCTGTCTGTCTCAGTTCTGTGTATCTGTCTGTATTTCTGTCTGTGTCAGTTTATGTATCTGTCTGTCAGTTCTATGAATCTGTCTGTATTTCTGTCTGTGTCAGTTCTATGTATCCGTATTTTTATCTGTCTGTTTATGTATCTGCATTCCTGTCTGTGTCAGTTCTATGTATCTGTCTGTATTTCTCTGTGTCAGTTTATATATCTGTCTGTAGTTCTGTCTATGTCAGATCTATGAATCTGTCTGCATTTCTCTGTGTCTGTTTATGTATTTGTCTGTATTCCTGTCTGTGTCAGTTCTGTGTATCTGTCTGCATTTATCTGAGTCAGTTTATGTATCTGTATTTCTGTCTATGTCAGTTGATGTATCTGTCTGTATTTCTGTCTATGTCAGTTTATGTATGTCTGTATTTATGTCTGTGTCAGTTTATGTATCTGTCTGTGTTTCTGTCTGTCAGTTCTATGTATCTGTCTGTATTTCTGTCTGTGTCAGTTCTATGTATCTGTCTGTATATCTGTCTGTGTCAGTTTATGTATTTGTCTGTATTTCTCTGTGTCAGTTTATGCATTTATCTGTATATCTGTCTGTGTCAGTTCTATGTATCTGTCTGTATTTCTCTGTGTCAGTTTATGTATGTGTCTGTATTTCTCTGTGTCAGTTCTATGTATCTGTCTATGTCAATTTATGTATCTGTCTGTAGTTCTGTCTATGTCAATTTATGTATCTGTCTGTAGTTCTGTCTATGTCAATTTATGTATCTGTCTGTAGTTCTGTCCGTGTCAGTTCTATGTATCTGTCTGTATTTCTCTGTGTCAGTTTATGTATGTGTCTGTATTTCTCTGTGTCAGTTTATGTATGTATCTGTATTTCTGTCTGTGTCAGTTCTATGTATCTGTCTGTATTTCTGTCTGTGTCAGTTCTATGTATCTGTCTGTATTTCTGTCCGTGTCAGTTCTATGTATCTGTCTGTATTTCTGTCTGTGTCAGTTCTATGTATCTGTCTATTTCTGTCTGTGTCAGTTCTATGTATCTGTCTAGTTCTGTCCGAGTCAGTTCTATGTATCTGTCTGTATTTCTGTCTGTGTCAGTTCTATGTATCTGTCTAGTTCTGTCCGTGTCAGTTCTATGTATCTGTCTAGTTCTGTCCGAGTCAGTTCTATGTATCTGTCTGTATTTCTGTCTGTGTCAGTTCTATGTATCTGTCTATTTCTGTCCGTGTCAGTTCTATGTAT
>NC_134893.1:65295529-65313029 GCF_041734735.1 Babylonia areolata | reverse complement strand
TTTCACTATTTCTACCCTTCTCTCTCTTTCTTTCACTATCTCTCCCCTTCTCTCTCTTTCTTTCACTATATCTCCCCCTCTCTTTCTTTTACTATTTCTTTCCCTCTCTCTTTCTTTCACTATTTCTCCCGTCCTTTCTCTTTCTTTCACTATTTCTACCCCTCTCTTTCTTTCACTATCTCTCCCCTTCTCTCTCTTTCTTTCACTATCTCTCCCTCTCTCTTTCTTTCACTATATCTACCCCTCTCTTTCTTTCACTATTTCTCCCCCTCTCTCTCTTTCTTTCACTATTTCTCCCCCTCTTTCTTTCTTTCACTATCTTTCCCCCTCTCTCTCTTTCTTTCACTATCTCTCCCTTTCTCTCTTTCTTTCACTATATCTCCCTCTCTCCCTCTCTCTCTTTCTTTCACTATCTCTCCCTTTCTCTCTTTCTTTCACTATCTCTCCCCTCTCTCTATCTGTCACTATCTCTCCCCCCTCTTTCTCTATCTTTCACTATCTTTCCCTCTCTTTCTTTCACTATCTCTCCATCCTCTCTGTTTCTTTCTCTTCCACTCTCTCTGTGGTGGTGCTCAGGACTTTTTATGAGGACTGCACTGTTGTGTGGTCGACTCCCCTCCCTCCTCCTCCTCTCTCCCCCACGCCCTCCCCCCCCCACCCTCCCCCTACACACACCACCAACCCCAACTCCCAAACCTTCCAACTTTCCATCTACACCCTCTCCTGTGGAAGTGTCTGTCGAGAACATTTTTTTTTTCTTCTCTCTGTCTCTGTCTCTCTGTCTCTCTCCCTTCCCCCTCTCTGTCTCCCTCTCTTGGTGGATGATGTTTGCTGTCTTTAGAGGGTGTCATGTTTCATTTCTCACTATTATACCACCCTCGCCACCCTTCCCCTGCCCCCACTAGCCCCCATCCCCCACCCCACCTCCCAGGCCCCCTCCCACCGCGCCCATAACCAAAAAAAAAAAAAAAAAAAAAAAAAAAAAAAATCAGCTTCTGTTTCTGGAACCTGTTTCCCTTCCATCTCTCCCCTTCCACCACCCGGCCCCGCCCCCTCCCCCTCCTCCTCCTTACTTTGATGTTTTATAGAGAAATGATAATCTTTTTTTGTGGGGGGGGGGCGGGGGGGGGGGGGGGGGGGGGGGGGTGGAGGGATGGGGTGTACATCAGTCATATTAACGTTTCCTGAGCTCTCCTGGAGTGATATATGTACTTTGTTGAATGTATATTCATGACAACTTGTGTCTTGACTTATGCATCACACGGTGAAAAAAAAAAAAATCATTCTCTCTTTGCAGCCTGGACCTGTCGTCATCATCATTATTATCGTCGTCGTCGTCGTTGTCGTCGTATACAGTACATACATCCCCTATCCCCCGCCCGACCCCCCCCCCCCCCCCCCGGCCCCCGAACCCTCCCCCCCCCCCCCAACCACAACCACCAACTTAAAAGACAGCCTCAGAATCACAGCAACATTTTTTTTTGAGCACATGCAATCCCCTACCCCTCGCTTTTAGAAGAGGGGGTGGGGGTGGAGGAAGAAGAATTCCAAGTTCAGAAATCTCGTAGCCCGCTGCCAGCCACGCACCAAACCCAGTATCGATCCTGTCTTCAAACACGGCGAGCGAGGGCTTTGTTGAACGCGTATAGAACTCGCCAATCATCCAGCAGATCACTCCGTTCAGCTGTGGCGTTCAGAGACAACGGGCGCCCGCCTAGTCAGTCCCCCCCGCCTCCCCAAGTCTCCTTAGCATTCACACTTCGATCCGGCGACTCTTTCTCCCTTTTCAGCCCGGACAAGACTCACGGCTGTTTGAACGGGGCCCGGTTTCTGGGCCACTTTTGTTTCTATTTCCGACCCGGCGTCAGTGTTGTAGTAGGTCTGGGAGCAGCGTCAGATCCATCATGGCGAATTCGCAGCAGAGAGGAGGTGAGAGAATCAGAAGAGGAGGAGACAAACCGAGAGAGCGCAGAGACAGAAAGGAAGGAACAGCGACGACTGCGAAGATGCTGACGACGCGACGGCGTTAGGTGCCTGACAACAGAGGACGCCAGTGAAGCATCGGCGCACACTCCTCCTCCTCCTCCTCCTCCTCCTTCTATTCCTCCTTCTCTTGGCTGCAGAGGCTAGTAGGGGAGAAAGGCGGTCTGGAAGAAGCAGCAGCAGAATCTGACAACTAACCCTGTAGTGCCGGTCTCCATCACTAAAAGAAGGCGAGGCATTGGATGCTGGAAAGCAGAGAGAAGGAAACCAGGTAAGCAGGTTGTTGTTGTTGAGTGCACTCATTTCCACCACGTGTCTTGTGTGAAACCAGCACTGACAAAAAAAAAAACCTGTCATGTTCTTCTGTGCTACAGAAGGGGGGCTGCGATTTCTTTTTTTTTTTGCTACTGCGAGCGATCTCAGAACAGCGCCAAGTATGCTTTAGCGTTGATTAAAGAATGTTTCCTGAGTCAGAAGAATTAGCGAAGACTTCGGAAACGTTCCTGATAACATTAACGCTGAGCAAACGATGCGGTACTAAGATCGCTTCAAGCAGACAAACTCTTGTCAACATGTGCTGTTCCTTAGCGAGTCTGTAACGGCCCTGTATCATCGTAGTAAGGTGTGCTGTCGTTATAACTTGTGACGGTACTCTATCGCAATATGTTGTTGTGTTGTTAAAGCATGTAACAGCACAATCATCGTAAACTGTTACAGCAAGTAACGGTACTGTATTGTAGTGCGGTGTACTGGAGACATAGTCTGTAACAGAACTGTATCGTAGTTCATTTTACCGTTGTTAGTCTGTAATGATACTGTATCGTAGTTCATTGTAGCTCTGTTAGTCTGTAATGATACTGTATCGTAGTTCATTGTAGCTCTGTTAGTCTGTAATGATACTGTATCGTAGTTCATTGTACAACTGATAGTCTGTAATGATACTGTATCGTAGTTCATTGTAGCTCTGTTAGTCTGTAATGATACTGTATCGTAGTTCATTGTAGCTCTGTTAGTCTGTAATGATACTGTATCGTAGTTCATTGTAGCTCTGTTAGTCTGTAATGATACTGTATCGTAGTTCATTGTAGCTCTGTTAGTCTGTAATGATACTGTATCGTAGTTCATTGTAGCACTGTTAGTCTGTAATGATACTGTATCGTAGTTCATTGTAGCACTGTTAGTCTGTAATGATACTGTATCGTAGTTCATTGTAGCTCTGTTAGTCTGTAATGATACTGTATCGTAGTTCATTGTACAACTGATAGTCTGTAATGATACTGTATCGTAGTTCATTGTAGCTCTGGTAGTCTGTAATGATACTGTATCGTAGTTCACTGTAGCTCTGTTAGTCTGTAATGATATTGTATCGTAGTTCATCGTAGCTCCGTTAGTCTGTAATGATACTGTATCGTAGTTCACTTTAGCTCTGTTAGTCTGTAATGATATTGTATCGTAGTTCATCGTAGCTCCGTTAGTCTGTAATGATACTGTATCGTACTTCATTGTACCTCCTTATAGTCTGTAACGATACTGTATCGTGTACTATGCCTTGTAATAGTGCTGTACTATAGTACGTTGTGTACTATCGACAGTGTCTGTAACGATATTATATTGTAATAACGTGTACTGTCCTATAGTATGTTTCGTTATCGTATCGTAGAACTTGATTTACTGTCCCTAAAGTCTGTAGAGGTACTGAATCTGAGTTCGTTTTTGTGTTGTCATTCTGTAATGGTATTGTATCATGTATAAGTACCACGTACTATCGATATAAAACTGTAATAGTAGTGTACCGAATTACGTTGTACTGATGTCTGTTTGTATCGGTGCTGTCTGTATAATTTGTTATTTCATTTCTTACATAATTGCGAACTTATGCAAATAAACAAGAGAAGATTAAAAACCAACAACAACAACAAACAAACAAAATTCAACAACAAATATCTTTTAACCGTGACGAAACCCAATCAGCTGACACTGGAAAGCACTCTTGTATGTCTGGAAAATTTGTTTACGACTTTTTAAGAAGCGTCGTCGCTTGAAGACACAGTTCTGTTTCTTGTTCGGTTAATACATGTGTGTGTGTGTGTGTGTGTGTGTGTGTGTGTGTGTGTGTGTGTGTGTGTGTGTGTGTGTGTGTTCTTTAGTTTAACGTCTTTTCACTGTAAGTGATATTAGACAGTGTGTGTGTGTGTGTGTGTGTGTGTGTGTGTGTGTGTGTGTGTGTGTGGATATGAGTGTGTGTGGTTGTGTGTGTGTGTGTGTGTGTGTGTGTGTGTGTGTGTGTGTGTGTGTGTGTGTGTGTGTTTGCAGTAATCCTCCATACTCTAATAGGAGTGAAAGGATAATTAAAACTTGAAACTTGAAACTTGTGTATGTGTGTGTGTGTGTGTGTGTGTGTGTGTGTGTGTGTGTGTGTGTGTGTGTGTGTGTGTTTGCAGTAATCCTTCATACTCCAATAGGAGTGAAAGGATAATTAAAACTTGAAACTTGAAACGTGTGTGTGTGTGTGTGTGTGTGTGTGTGTGTGTGTGTGTGTGTGTGTGTGTGTGTGTGTGTTTGGATATGAGTGTGTGTGTTCGTGTGTGTGTATGTGTGTGTGTGTATGCGTGTGCGCGCGTGTGTCTCAGAGAGAGAGAGAGAGAGAGAGAGAGAGAGAGAGAGAGAGAGAGAGAGAGAGAGAGAGAGAGAGATTTGTGCGTTTTTCAAATCTTGTTAAGGTTTAACTGACAATTGAAATTGATTCTGATCCTGATTCTGATTCTGATACTGTTTCGTTGTTCGGTATATTTTGTCGCAGAAGTGTAAGTTTTCACGCGGGGGCAGGGGGGCGGGGAGGGCGCGGTGGGGGTGTGGAGGTGGGGGTGGGGGTTGTCTCGCTGCGGGAAAATCACAGACGATACAGCGCCTTGTTTCCTCTGTTGCCTGTGCGCTCACAAATCTATGGGAATAGATTTTTTTCTTCTGTGTGTATTGCACTGAAGCCTTCCTGTGACATCTGTGTTGTCACGAGTTCTCCTGCTGTTGTGCTTTAAATGAGTCAGGTGTTTGTGAGTAGTGGTGAGAATAAGTGAACAACGGATGTTGATAGGGAGTGTGTGTGTGTGTGTGTGTGTGTGTGTGTGTGTGTGTGGTTGTGTGTGTGTGTGTGTGTGTGTGTGTGTGTGTGTGTGTGTGTGTGTGTCGTTGTGTGTGTGTGTGTGTGTGTGTGTGTGTGTGTGTGCGTGTGTGTGTGTGGTTGTGTGGCTAAGTGTGTGTGTGTGTGTGTGTGTGACATCTTGGGCTTGTTCATCCTCGGATTGTTGAAAATGGGGAAATGTTTTGCAGTTCAAAACCCTCCTCTCTCTCTCTCTGTGTCTCTCTCTGCGTATTTTTGTCTCTTTTTCTGTCTCTGGCTCCCTCCCTCTCCCCCTTTCTATCTATCTGTCTGTCTGTCTGTCGATTCCATGGTAGTTTTCTTTCTTGTCATTTTTTCACAGACTTTCTTTTGTTTTTATTTCACACGATTTCCAATATCAATCTTGTTATTTCAAACACGTTGATTTAATTCTGTGGAGTCTAAACTCACCTGTCTGTTCGAATATAGAGTAGGGATAAATTGATAACCAGTTGATAATAAAGATATGCAGTTCCCGCATGAACAAGACATGTTGCTGTTCTCTCTTAAGTGCCCGCATATTTCGACGATGATCGACTCATTGTGTGTGGAGCGATGGCCTGGAAGTAACGCGTCCGCCTAGGAAGCGAGAGAATCTGAGGGCGCTGGTTCGAATCACGGATCAGCCGCCGATATTTTCTCCCCCTCCACTACATCTTAAGTGGTGGTCTAGACGCTAGCCATTCGGATGAGACGATAAACCGAGGTCCCGTGTGCAGCACGCACTTAGCGCACCTAAACGAACCCACGGCTACAAAAGGGTTGTTCCTGGCATAATTCTGTAGAAAAATCCACTTCGATAGGAAAAACAAATAACACTGCACCAGGAAAAAACAACAACCCCCAAATGGGTGACGCTGTTGTGTAGCGACGCGCTCTCCCTGGGGAGAGCAGCTCGAATTTCACACAGAGAAATCTGTTGTGATAAAAAGAGAAATACAAATACAGATACAAATACATTCTTAACCTTGTCCAATTAGTCAGTTCCTTCTTCTTCTTCTACTGCGTTCGAGGGCTGCAACTCCCACGTTCAGTCGTATGTACACGAGTGGGTTTGTTACGTGTATGACCGTTTTTACCCCCAGCCATGTAGGCAGCCATACTCCGCTTTCGGGAGTAGTCAGATCCAAAGGAGGTAGGGGGTAGGGAAAAAAAAGAGGGGGGCGGAGAGGTGGGGGGGGGGGGGGCACCACGTGTGTCTCAAACCAAGCGCTTGCCTCTTGAATCAATAATCGATGCCTGTATTGGTGCTTTGATCAGAAGACTGCGAGACTTCCGAAGAACTAATGACTTATTCTCTCTCTCTCTCTCTCTCTCTCTCTCTCTCTCTCTCTCTCTCTCTGTGTCACTGCACGTGCGTGCTACCTGTGTGTATGTATGTATGTATGTGTGTGTGTGTGTGTGTGTGTGTGTGTGTGTGTGTGTGTGTGTGTGTGTGTGTCACTGCACGTGCGTGGTACCTGTGTGTATGTGTGTGTGACTGTGAGTGTGTGTGTGTGTGTGGCACTGTACGTGTGTGCATGTGTTTATTTGAGTGTGTGTGTGTGTGTGTGTGTGTGTGTGTGCGCGCGCGTGTATGTGAATATGTGTGTGTGTGTGTGTTCGTGCGTGCGTGCGTGTGTGCATGTGTGTGTGTGTGTGTGTGTGTGTGTGCGTGTGGTGGGGGGGGGGGGGGGGGGGGGGGGGGGGGGGGGGGGGGGGGGACGGGGGTCATGTTTTGTTGTTGTTTTAATCAAAATTCATTATGTATGATTTTTATGCCATATCAGTGATTACACGAGTTGCACTGCATATATGTATTTTTCCCCGAAACGATAATGTTTATACGTAATCAGTTAAGCCTCTTATATATAGTATACAGAATGCCAATGTTATTTAGAAAATGTCTTTATTCAAACGCGATAGGATAGAAAATATTGAGATCGACTCTCCCCCCCCCTTTTTTTTATACTACTAATAATTATTTTTGATTAATTGATTGATTGATATGGATACTTATATAGTGCCTATCCTCGGTCGGAGACCAAACTCGAGGCGCTTTACAAACACGTGGTCGTTTGCACAACAGGCTGCCTGCAAGGGTAGAGCCGACTGACGGCTGCCACTGGGCGCTCATCATTCGTTTCCTGTGTCATTCAATCAGATTTCACACACATATACACTCTGACAGACATGTAACATTTTAATTGTATGACCGTTGAATTAACATATTTCAGGTCAAGGTGGACATATTTTTTATTAGATGTTGAATAGAGTACACTGCCATGAGAAGCATTATGCATCATAAATAGCATCTGCAAAGATTTAAGGACAGTTTTGTCCAACTACTGAGCGTCGAAATATCACTGAGTTGTTCATGTGCACTACCAAACTGGGCCGTCTTTCATTTCTTGCCACAAGAACATCATTCTTGTACTTCGTGTATATTAATGGTGTACTTCCCCCCTCACTTTCTTCATTTTGGAGGACTTTAAGATGCCCATCTGCCTCCTTGGAGAGTTCCTTTGCACTTGGTGAGTCTTTGACAAACTGTCCCATGTGAAGTAGGCTATCCCCAGAGTTTCCAACACTGGGGTGGGCTCTGATGGCATGGTCATTGTGTTTCCAGGCCACAAAGGCTTCAGTGGAGCCCCTGGTACAGATGCCCAACTGAACGATGATGTCTCTAAAGCCTGTTCCTCTCGTGAGTGTTCCTACTTTACCAAGAGAACAAATGAAATGAAACGCACCAAGAATACTGCATTCTTCCGGGACTGTTCATTTTGCCAAATGGCCATCAGTGCTTTCTTTGCAACTGAAAAGTCAAATGTCACAAAGGCATACTCCTGACCCGGTTGTCTTCCTGTGTTCAGTGACACCTGCAGAACGTGTTGCAATGTTATACTGTCAGTGACAGGATGAAGAACAGGTTGCACACGTCAACTGTTGACTGCTCCTGCACCTTGGCCAGATTCGTTCCAGTACGTGACACCCAACCTGTAATGAGCTGCTCACTGAAGACATGTGTCTGGTCAGAATCTGCATAGATCTGGACATAGTTGCGCCAACTGTAGTGAGCTGAACGGGGACATGAGTGTCAACTATTTTGAGTATTGGCTCTACCTTATCCTTTGTGAAACATGGCTGGAGCTCTGGGGGGTAATACTGAAGCCTACCTAGGTGGCTGTGTCGATGAAGAATATGCGTCACTGAGTACCGGTGTCTGGGCCTGGTTTTCAGAGTTTCTGGCTACGTTTTGACTGGTCATTCCATACATTGAATGTCTTTGCCAGATCCTAATCCTGACTCCTGAAAATCACTATTGTCTCCGCAGGAGTGAGGAATCACGCTATCTGGAGAGATGGTTTCTGGCAGCAAGCCGTTACTTTGAAGTCCATAGTAGCAAACTGCAGTTCCAAGTTTAAGGACACAACTGTGTGAGACATGCAGTGATCAAAGTGATTCAAAATATGTATGCTGGCAAGTTTAGCACTTCCTGTTAGATGGTGGATTGCAGTGCCCAGAACGATGTGCTTTGGCATTTCCACTTCACATTTGTAAAAGCATAACATGTGTCTTGCGAAACAGGCAGTGGTTCTGTATTTCTTCTCCGGGTCATTTTTCTTTTCAGTTAGAACACATTCCATAAAGTCCTTTGCAGAACCAGGAGCTTTTTGATATTCGGTAAAAAAACAAACAAAACAACAACAACAACAACAAAACCGCATTTGCTGTGGGGCAATGAGTGACTTTAGCTTCTCTGTAGCTGAATGAGACAGCGAAGAGTGTGGGCTGCCTCTTCCAACCTTCTATGCTCTGCAGAAGCAACAAAAGCTCTTGTAATGATGGTTCGGCCTGTGTGTGTCTGATGAGTACAGTAACTCACACCGGTGAATTAGAACTACAGAATCTATTTTGCACCCAGAAATTTCAACCCTGTGATTATGATTGTGAAACTGTGGGTATTTCTCTTGCATGCATGATCCGTCTCTCAGCATTGACACACGCTCCACATCGTCATCACCAATGATGCTCCTTTTCCACACATGGTAAAAGCATCCCAATCGGCTTATTTATTTATTTATTTATTTTAAATATTTTTGATAAATAATATGTGTCTTCTTCCATGTCTGTCCACATGCCTCAGAATGAAGTCCCTTCCGAAAGATTTTGTGGTAGAGTGCTTCCCGTACCACAAGATCTGTCATGAATTCAGACGATCATAGTTCCCTCGGTCAGAGGAGCTGCCTCTCTGATCGAGTCTTCAGCAATTTTGCCCCCCATTTCCCCATTTGAGAGCTATGGTTTTTGGAAACTGGGTTCCATTTCCTCGCTTTGTCACATATGATGCAGCAATTTCTTGAAAAAAAAAGCTTTCAGTGCAAGTTGCCTTTTTTCCCTGGGAGTTGATGGTCCGGCTGTAGTATCTCCTTCTCTTTGGCTTTCTGTCCTTATGATAGTGTTTCACTGTTAGCATTGAAGAACATGTTTGACAGTTTTAAAGTGAAATACGTACAATGTATCATCCAGTCTCTTTGCAAACTTCGTGTAACCTTCAAACTTTGTACGGGTTTTGTGAACATGTATGAGTTTTATATTTCTCAGTCTGAACCTGGCTTTTTACGGTCAATAATGTCTTATCTCGAAATCGTTTTTATTGTGAATGATGCAGGATTTGTGTTGTGTATCCACGCTTCTAAAGTTTATGTTTAACTCTCTCCATACGAACGGCGAAAGAGACGACGTTAACAGCGTTTCACCCCAGTTACCACCATCAAAATATTGCAAGCGGAAGGCTCTTATACTGAAGAGGTGAATGTTGACAAAGAATACCACAATTCTGACGACGGAAGCTAAAGGTTGGGTCATTGAGACACCCACTGGACATCCGAGGGGTCTGTGTAGAGGAGAAGAGAGGACTGGCCGTACTGAGTGAGTTAACTCACTCAGTACGGCCAGTCCTCTATTAACACAAAGAAAATGAATTATGTTCATTATTCTGGTATTGCGGCATTGCAAAAAAGGTATTCCCCAGACTTCATCTATGTTGATTTAAGACACATTTACACACTCCCTCTGCATTCAAACCACAAATATACCCATGTAAGACTGATACAGTGTAATTTCTTTTCTTAAAAATGCATTGGAAAAAGAAAAGAATAAACACCACGGCTTCATTTACATTGTGGTCCTTGCGCTCGGCTGGGACATAAACGATGTTAATTAGACTTATTAAATGTATTATTACATATCATAACACGAATTCGTTCTAACAGAATGCCTAATTATGCCAGCAGTTACCTCTCGCTGAAAAAAACCCCCAAAACCTTATTCCAGTAATCAGGTTGTTGGCATTTGAGCATTTTCAGTTCACCGGAAGTATTTGATCAGGTGACAAGCTACTGCGGTACTAATCCAATTTTAATGCCGTTCACGGAATATCCCATTATGATTTCTTTCTGTAGACATAAAGAAATAAACTGTGTGATGAAATTTGTGGATATAGAGCCGTTTCAAGCATATATACCCCCCAAAAGTTATTTATAGGGCCCAAAGAAGGAAAAATGGCCTACATTTACCCTCCTCCTGTATGTATACCGTAATTTGAATTTGGCTGACAGGTAAATTATGATTTCTGACATAAAAACTCACAAGAAAATCACTATGAAAAATCCCCCCACCCTCTCCCCCGCCGTGGTAAGGGTTACCATAATCCACCCAACAGACTAGTTGTTTCATTCATTCATTCATTCATTCATTCTTCTTTCTTTCTTTTTTTTCTACATTTTCTTTCTTTCTTTCTTTTTTTCTTTTTCTACATTTTCTTTCATCTTTTCTTTCTTTCTTTTTTTCCTTTCTTTCTCTCTTTTTCTACATTTTCTTTCTTTCTTTCTTTTTCTACATTGTCTTTCTTCCTTCCTTTCTTTTTCTGCATTTTCTTTCTTCCTTTTTTCTTTTTCCCTGTTTTACATTTGCTTTCTCTCTTTTTCTACATTTTCTTTCTTTCTTTCTTTTTCTACATTGTCTTTCTTCCTTCCTTTCTTTCTTTTTCTTCTACACCTTCTTTACTGTTCCCCCTGTCGGTTTCCCACGCGTCTTTGTCTGTTTTCCTTTCTGTTTGATTTTGTTATTGTTATTGTTATTGTTGTTGTTGTTGCTTTTTGTTTTATTTATTTATTTATTCATTTATTTATTTTTTTGACTGTGGTTGGTCTAAATCAGGTTTTCATTTGGCCTTTATAGTTTTAGTTCTATTATCGTGATAAAAGAGGCCTTTTTTTTAAAACCGCCGTTAAGTTTGTTTTATTACTTTGTGTGTGTGTGTGTGTGTGTGTGTGTGTGTGTGTGTGTGTGTGTGTGTGTGTGTGTGTGTGTGTGTGACACATATTTAGCATGTTTTTCTCCGTCTATCTGTCTGTATGTCTGTATATCTGCCTGTCTTCTATCTGTCTGTCTATCTATCTATCTATCTGTCTGTCTGTCTGTCAGCCAGTCTGTCTGTCTCCATATTTTGTATGTGTGTGTGTATGCGTGCATGTGTGTTGTGTGTGCATGTGTGTGTGTGTGTGTGTGTGTGTGGGGGGGGGGGGGGTTGGGGGAGAGTGCGGTGGGGGGCGGGGGGGGGAGGGTAGGGGGGACGTGGGGGGGGGGGATAGGGGAGAGTCATTTTGGTTGCTGTTTTAAGTGCAATTATTATGTGACCAAGCGCTATGCTTGCTTCAAAAATTGTTTCACACACAAGCTACAGCAGACGACAGTTTTCGCAACTAACCCACGCGCAGAATGTGTGACGTCACTCCCTATTTGAACGGAAAGCCGCTTACATCATTTTGTTCTTGCCAGACAGCCTACTCCTCGACCAGTGTCGCGGTATGCTATTGGCTGAGTTGGAATCTGTGTTTCTGGTCCACCGTATTTAATTAATATATCTTTTGTCAGATCAGTAAACTACAAGTATTATACACTGGCAGAATCGTCGCAATTCCATCTTTAAGTCTATTCCATTTCTGTTTGCCTACGTTAAACTGATTTAACGCAGTTTGTAATTTTCAGCGACGAGCTCGTTAAAACTGACCCTATTCAGGTGACGTAAATTAAGATTATGAATTCATAGTAAATAATCAACACTTCATTTTATACTCATTATAAAGAAGGTGTTGAGCTCTTTCTTTTGCAACTGATCCGACGTAAATCGGTTAAGGAATCATTTAGAAATCTGTCACTGAACACCTTGTAAGAAACACAGTTGTTGTCAGATTTGGCCAGATTAGCGTCGATCTGCTCGCAGCACACGTGATTGTCTTTGCGGTCCGCTTAATTTGCATAAATTGGCACAGCAAGTGATGAGTGGTCACTTCATACCTGGTCAGTCATCTGACCAGAGCTGCTCTCTCTCTCTCTCGTGCTGCGTCGCGAGCAGTGTGTGTCGTGTGTGCTCCCACATCGGCTGACATCTCGCTACGTATCGCTGCACTGTCTTCTCTTCTTTTATGTCTTCTCTTCTTTTATGTCTTCTCTTCTTTATCTTCTCTTCTTCTGTCTTCTCCTTTATGTTCTTCTCTTCTTATATGTTCTTCTTGGCTCTTTTTCTCTACATAACTATTGTAAATAAAACAATAGAAAAACCCATTTGTGACTGGCCTCTATATGTTCCTGGCCTGTGCGCGGGAATTTTGTATCGATCCTTTAATACAGTAAATCATCATTTAGTTAAATCTTTTGTACCGTACCCTTGAATAACCACTCAGTTCAGCTACAATTATAAATGATTTTTTGTTGTCGCTTAATCAGAAATAACATCAGTTGCACGGCATAAATTCTTTTTCGAAACTTCAGAGTTTATACTGACGGAGTTGAACCTCACATATAATACACTGAATGCCGGTGCCATTTTAAATATGACCCCAATCCTATTTTAAAGGATAGAAAATATTATTTAAAAAAATACTCCCACCACACCTTTTCTGAAATATTTATTTATATATTACGCTCTTTTTGACCGATCAGAATTTTTGGATACAACGAGGTGCAGCATCATTGTAACTTGCACATATGAAATCTCTCATTTGTTTTGTTCAATTATCTGTTACGTTTTTGCACTGAAAGGAAAACAATAACAACAGCAGCAGCAACAACAACAACAACAGCACCATCAAAAACACAACCACCACAACAACACCAACAAAAACACCCCACCACCATCACCACCACCATAGCCATCAACAGCAATGACAACAAAATCTTTTATCTATCCTTTTGTTTTTTTCCTTTATGATATACGTTAACGTGTTTCTTTCTTTCTATATATCTTTTTTTTCTTCTACATTTTATATCCGTTTTCTTTTCATCTTGTTTCTATATTTTCTATCTTTCTTTCTTTCGTTCTTTCTTTACTTTTCGTTTGATCTGTTTTCCACTTGTCTTTGTTTTCTTTCTTTCTTTCTTTCTCTTTGAAAGTTTTATTTCACTGTGGTTGAGCTAAATCTGGTTCCCATTTGGCTTTTCTAGTTTCAGTTCTATTATCTTGATAAAAGACTCCAGTTTTTTTTTGAATGCCATCCTTATGTTTGTTTTATTACTTTGTTTTTTGGTTGTTGTTTTTTTCTACGTATTTAGCCTGCTCCCTCCCTCCCTCCCTCCCTCCCTCTCTCTCTCTCTCTCTCTCTCTCTCTACCCCTTCATAAGGGGCCTTGGCGACGATAAACCAACTTGAATCTCTCTCTCTCCCTCCTTCTCTCTCTGTGTATATCAATCTATCTCTGTCTGTCTGTCTGTCTGTCTATCTATCTATCGGTTAGGTGCATCACTGGATGACTGGCCAGCTAGCTTTCATTTGCTTTCTTTCTGATCAGCATCACCCGTTTTTACCCAGCTGCGTGTCAATGAAGAATGAAATGTGTTTATTTCCTGTAACCACATTTTTGAGGAATGGAGGTTAATAACAAGGAACAAACGGTCACCATTTCACGGGTAAACCAATCCAGTTTTTATGTTATTCGATCGTGTACAACATTTTAATTGTTACAAATTTGTACACAAGCCAAACAGGCAATGTCTTATCTTTGCGTTCCAAATTATTGCACCTATTGGTTTACATTTTCATAGTTTGTGGGACTAGAAACTGAAAAAAACACACCCCAGAATGGTGACACGTTAGTTTAGTGACTGAATCCACATCACAATTCGTAGAATAGCTCTCTCTTTCTGTCCGTCTCTCTCCTTCTCCCCCTCTTTCTCTTCATCTCTCTTTCTCTGTATATATATATATATATATATATATATATATATATATATATATATATATATATAAATGTGTGTGTGTGTGTGTGTGTGTGTGTGTGTGTGTGTGTCGAGAGAGAGAGAGAGAGAGAGAGAGAGAGAGAGAGAGAGAGAGAGAGACTTTCTTCGTAAGTTACAAACAGTCCAGAAGATCAGAAGTATTGACATGTAGCAGAAGAAGACAACTTGCTAGCTGAGAGCAGAACTGAAAAGTGGTGGAGATGGATCCACAACCCCACCCCCACCCCCATCCCCAACCCCCCTCACGGCACCACAACCCTTCCGTCTCCCCGCCCCCCACCCTCCCAAACACCGAAAAATCGATGGCTTCAAAATCTGTTCGTAATCTTGGCATCTTTATTGATCAGGCTCGCTTCTTTTGAACGTCGAAATCGTCACTTGTCCCGTTCAATCAGTCTCTGGAAGCTGTGCTAAGAATCTGTAGTGTCCGGGTTTTTATTTCTCTCTCTCCATCTTTCTCACAGTGTCTAGAAATGGGTGTTGTGCTGATATATATATATATATATGTTTCTAAGTTCTGTCGTTCTTATCAGGGGCCGTTGTAGCGTCTTGAAAGACTCCAAGCACGGTTTGTCTGCCCTGGAGTCGATCCTGAAACATGATACCTTGGAGCTGTTTCAGGGCAGACCGTTTTGTTGTTTACTCTGTCACATGACCCCGTCACATGACCCCTCCCCACCCCCACCCGGCCGCCCCTTTATTTTTGTTTTTGGTGTCCACAGTTGAATGCATAACAATGGAGCACCTTTTCTTCTTTTATCTATTTATTTATCTATCTATTTAGTATTATCATCATCACCATTATTATTGTAGTTATTATTGTTATATCATTATTATTGTTATTGTTTTTGTTGTTTTATTTTTTTTTAGGTGCTGTACAAACCTTTCATTTTTGGCAACAAATGAAGATAGAATAATGCCCCATAGTAAATCTATCTCACCTTTTTTCCTAGTGGGATTTTTTTAATATTATTTTTCCTTAGAAACTGCGTTACACACATTATTTTTTGGGGAAATCAAGACAGGATAAAACTAGAATGACTTCATCCCACGTCCTAAAAATACTACAGGGGAGTATTTAAGGGCTAGGAGCGCTGCCCCCACCCCCCAACCCCCCCCACACCCCCGTCCCCAAAAATTACTCCTATTGGAGGTTATTTATTTTTGGGGCTAGCCACAAACACACACAACTTGTGTCGGTGGGGAGTAACTCCTGAATGTCTGTTGGAATCGGAAAGACAACTCGCCAAGCTGACTCATAATAGAGTGCTTTTTATTGACCAGGAATGGAGTGTGTTTGGAGCGGCCTGAAATGAACTTCAGCCCTGTTTCCACCAGTAATATATATATATATATATATATATATATATATATCCACGCCTCAAAAGGACAGACCCCTGTTACCTGCTGACGAAGCGGGAACAGAGGTGTCAGTGTTCACACTGAGGACAGGCCAAAACCGCCTAAATATAAAACGTACCCTCAACTTTTTTTGTATTTGTATTTTGTATTTCTTTTTATCACAACATATTTATCTGTGTGAAATTCGGGCTGCTCTCCCCGGGGAGAGCGCGTCGCTACACTACAGCGCCACCCCCTTTTTTTTTTTGTATTTTTTCCTGCGTGCAGTTTTATTTGTTTTTTTCCTATCGAAGTGGAGTTTTCTACAGAATTTTGCCAGGAACAACCCTTTTGTTGCCGTGGGTTCTTTTACGTGCGCTAAGTGCATGCTGCACACGGGACCTCGGTTTATCGTCTCATCCGAATGACTAGCGTCCAGACCACCACTCAAGGTCTAGTGGAGGGGGAGAAAATATCGACGGCTGAGCCGTGATTCGAACCAGCGCACTCAGATTCTCTCGCTTCCTAGGCGGACGCGTTACCTCTAGGCCATCACTCCACATACATACTCCTTATACACTAAACTCCGCAATGGTCACTTAGCACGGTGCCCCTGTCCTGTGGAACTGACAGCCAGTTAACTGAACATCTGCTGCAGTCCTGTCCCCTCCATGAGGTGTTCAGGAAGAGGTACTGGCTCGACCCAACTCCAGTGATCTGGAAGCTCTACGGCTGGGAAGAGGACCTGCAGAGTACAGCTGCCTTCTTCGCGGTGACCGGGGGGGTGTTCGTCTAACGAACGAGAAGAAGAAGATGAAAATGTACTAATTTGTGGTTTACAATTAATTTGTTATAATTTCATTTCAAAGGCGTGAAGAAATTTCAGGGCAAGGTTTGGAGCTTTCTTGGGACAACGTCCACCTAACCTAAAAGTCATTTGAAGCCCTCTTTAGAATGACTCCACGGAGATATAGATCGGGGATGAAGTCAGTTTGGGGGCATAACACCGGCAGGGCAATTCAGTGTGAACGTTTGGAAGGTTTAGATCACGGTATGGGACATGGTTTTCTTTTTGTTCTTTGAATACCTCTGGAACAACCTTTCTCATCATATCCGTGCATCTGATTCTATTTCTGCTTTACGCTTATCGCTAAAAACTCATCTTTTTAAAACAGAGCTATAAGTACTCTCAGCTTCCTTGTTCTCCAACACCACCCATGTCAGCTCACTTTGGATGTATGTAGAGTGGGAAAGGGAGAGTGTGAGTGGGGGCGGGAGGGAGGGGGTTTTGAGAAAGAGTGGTCATGAATATTTTATGTAACTTGTAATATTTTTCTTTCATGTAAAGCGCCCTGAGCTCTTAGAGAGAAAGGGCGCTATACATATGTACATTATTATTATTATTATTATACCAGTTTATTGTTATTCTGAATTTGTTATTGTCTGTTGTTGTTGTTGTTGTTGCTGTTCTTCTTCTTTTCTCTCTCTATTATTGCTGTATTATTTTCATACCACACCTCTATATGTGTTAACCTGTGTTGATAATATGGGTCAAAGGCCAAACCAATAAATGTGTCAAGATTCAAGACTCTCTCTCTCTGTGTCTCTGTCTGTCTGTCTGTCTGTCTCTGACTTCTGTATATTCCTCTTTCCCCGATGTACGTTTCATCTTTCTGTCTCTTTCATCTTCCTGTTTCTTTTTAACTCTCTCCATACGAACGGCGAAAGAGACGACGGTAA
>NC_134893.1:65278029-65280529 GCF_041734735.1 Babylonia areolata | reverse complement strand
TTTTATCGTTGTTGAAAGTTTGAGTTCCCGGTAAAGCGCTGTCCTTACGTGACTGGCATACACAAAAGTGGAAACCGTCAGTTACTTCACATAAACCGTATAACATGTATATCTCTAAGTCTGTAAAACTTGATTGTGGCCGTTGGCCTGAAAGAAGAAGAAGAAGAAGAAGAAGAAGAAGAAGAAGAAGAAGAAGAAGAAGAAGAAGAAGATTGATTGATTGATTGAATCTTTAATGGGTAAAGAATTAGGCGCAGTAAAGGCCTTTTTACAATTCTACTCATTTAACGACACAGAACATAAAAATAAAGTACGACACAGAACATAAAAATAAAGCAAAACATAAAAATAAACAAGGACACAAAACATAAAAATACAGAAATAAAAAAAAAGAAAAAAAAAAAGATAAGAACGACGAATAAGAATAGTAACTGGAATAATCTATTAAAAGTAACGAAGCAATGAAAAGAACGTACGTACGTACACGTACGTACACGTACACACACACACACACACACACACACACACACACGCACATTATAAAACAAGCAGACAAAGACATACGCACACATTCACGCCCACACACTCAAACACACACACACGCAGTTACATTTGCTAGCACAATCACACATACACTCAATTTTTCATTCATCATGGCATGACAGCTAGTGGACTAAGTACAAGCAAGAAGAAGAAGAAGGAGGGTGAGGAGGAGGAGGAGGAGGAGGAGGAGGAGGAGGAGGAGAGAACTTGGAAGAAAGTATTCTCGTTGGCTTAGAGTGAGCGCGTGATTGACGAAATATTGTTGTTGTTGTTTTCTTTACATTCAGATGCTTGGTATTATGATTGTGTGGATGATAATGGATGTTTTAGTTCACTGTGCTATGTGGTTAAAGTGACTGTACATTGTTCGCATGAGATAGTTGGCAAACAATATATATTTTTTTTTAACTCACTCAGTACGGCCAGTCCTCTCTTCTCCTCTTCACAGACCCTTCAGATGGCCAGTGGGTGTCTGATTGACCCAACCTGACTTTCAGCTTCCGTCGTCAGAACTGTGGTATTCTTTGTCAACATTCACCTCTTCAGTATAAGAGCCTTCCGCTTGCAATAGTTTGATGATGGTAACTGGGGTGAAACGCTGTTAACGTCGTCTCTTTCGCCGTTCGTATGGAGAGAGTTAAACCGTGGTCATGATTTTTTTAAATTATTTCTTTTGTTGTTTCACTTGTGTGATGTACCGTGAGCATTATTACATCTTTACAATAGCCGAATGGTTAAAGTGTTGGACTTTCAGTCTGAGGGTCCCGGGCTCGAATCTCGGTAACGGCGCCTGGTGGGTAAAGGGTGGAGAACTTTTCCGATTTTCCAAGTCAACATAATGTGCAGACCTGTTTGTGCCTGAACCCCCTTCGTGTGTACACCCAAGCAGAAGATCAAATACACACGATAAAGATCCTGTAATCCATGTCAGCGTTCGATGGGTTATGGAAACAAGAACATATCCAGCATGCACAACCCCGAAAACGGAGTATAGCTGCCTACGTGGCGGGGTAAAAACGGTCATACACGTAAAAGCCCACTCGTGTACATACGAGTGAACGTAGGAATTGCAACCCACTAACGAAGAAGAAGAAGGAGAAGAAAAAAAAAAAAATTACGGAAGTTCGAATGGAAAATAATAAAAATAATAATTATATTTATATAGCGCTGAATCTCGTACAGAAACAAATCAAAGCGGGAAAAAAAATCATTAGTATTACATCGAACTCTGTTTCTTCACGATACCATTCTGTTGATAAGACACAATCTTGTACAGAGTCAGCGACAACAACAACAACTACCGCTATGGCCTTTTCCCATTCCCCAGATTTGTCCCCATAACTGAAGTGATGGCCTAGAGGTAACGCGTCCACCTAGGAAGCGAGGGAATATGAGGGCGCTGGTTCGAATCACGGATCAGCCGCCGATATTTTTCCACCTCCACTAGACCTTGAGTGGTGGTCTGGACGCTAGTCATTCGGATGAGACGATAAATCGAGGTCCCGTGTGTAGCATGCAACTTAGCGCACGTAAAAGAACCCACGGCAACAAAAGGGGTGTTCCTGGCAAAACTCTGTAGAAAATCCATTTCGATAGGAAAAACAAATAGAACTGCACACAGGAAAAAAATTATAAAAGAAAAAAAAGAAGAAAAAAAAGGGTGGCGCTGTAGTGTAGCGACGCGCTCTCCTTGGGAAGAGCAGCCCGAATTTCGCACGGAGAAATCTGTTGTGATAAAAAGAGAAATACAAATACAATACAATATCTCACCCATCCTTGTCTCCTGCATCACTTTTTCACGTCACAGACCACTTCGTACGCTGTTATCCAATTAGGAAATGGTCTACGAATATAGGGCACACTGTGTCTTTGTCATCAACCTTTTGTGTTGGTTTCCAGCCATTTTTTAAGGGCTGTGTACTCAGAACTCAGAAATGTTTTATTGTAGAAGGCCTAC
>NC_134893.1:65265529-65268029 GCF_041734735.1 Babylonia areolata | reverse complement strand
ATTAGCACTTTGGCCGACTTACACATCTGCCGTTGGGAGAGAGAGAGAAATGGGAGAGAGAGAGGGGAGAGAGAGAGAGTGAGAGAGAGAGAGAAAAAGACTACGGAGAGAGAGGGGGAGAGAGGGAGAAGGACAGAGAGAGACTCACAGAGAGAGAGAGAGAGAGAGAGAGAGAGAGAGAGAGAGATGATGATGATGATGATGATGAAGGTGATGATGATGATTTATTGAAGAAACACACAAGGTTCATTTCAATGGGGAGTTGGGGGATAGGTCACTGAGCATTTAAAAAAAAAGAAGAAAAAATCATTTTCAAGTAGACAGACATTGTCATGAAGCATAGCAGAGGATAATTCACACTAACAACACGAACATCAGAAAGGAATGCTGCGATGCAAATTGGAAGCCAACTTCAACGTGTACGCTCTGAGCGCAATTTAAATTAAAAACTCTATACAGAAAGCGAGAAAGCTTTGACACGGTCTCGTCGTCATCAGCTCCCATCAGTGCAGGCAAATTATGAGTCTCGGACTCAACCGGAAAGAACTCGTTGCGTAAAGCTACATAAGCTGCACAGACAAACAAAACATGGTTTTCATCTTCGATTCCAAGCTTACAAATTGGGCATAGTATCTGCTGAGCGGATAAATCTGCTCGGTACCGAAACCTATGAGAGTTAATGGGTGAAAAGCCAAATCTGAATTGAACATATGCAATCTTGTAACAGCCTAACTGTTTACAGTCCACATATGGCTCAACTTTGAGTATTCTTTTGAACTGGGCATAAAATTCAAAGCGTTGGCTAGTCTGTATCCCTTCTAGAATCTCATTCCCGTAAGAAACTACTAACCAGTCTCTCTCTCTCAAGGGACTAACGAAGACACGTGCGTTACCTACGCCTTGCTGCTGCCACGCTTCAAAGAGGCCGTTGTCCCATTTGAGGTTCTTGAGGTGAAACACCCAAGACTTCTTGCCTGGTTCACTCATAGCACGTGACATTAAATAGGCCTTGTGAGGGAGTCGCTCTGGTGACATAGTGATCAAGTGAAGCCAGTACTTAACAAATCTCACTGCTGAAGTGATATACAAAGGGTATCTACCCAAATTTCCGTGGATCATCTTGTTAGGAGTTTGCTGGCCAACACGTAACAACCTTTTACATGCAAATAAGCGTATCTTTTCTAGAGAACTGCACTGTTGAAATCCCCATGTTTCAACGTCATACGTCAATATTGGCAAAATCTGACAATCAAAAATCTTGAAAAAGACAATGACTGGCACATTACCCAGTCTGAAAAGACATCTTAATTCACTCAGTATGGCCAGTCCTCTCTTCTCCTCTACACAGACCCCTCGGATGTCCAGTGGGTGTCTGAATGACCCAACCTTTAGCTTCCGTCGTCAGAATTGTGGTATTCTTTGTCAACATTCACCTCTTCAGTATAAGAGCCTTCCGCTTGCAATATTTTGATGGTGGTAATTGGGGTGAAACGCTGTTAACGTCGTCTCTTTCGCCGTTCGTATGGAGAGAGTTAAGATACGTGCCGTCCCAATCTTAACTTTAGCTGCTAGCTCACTGGTCGCCTTAGCAAGTGAAAGCCTGGTCGTGAAAATCAGCCCTAAATATTTTTTTATAACCATTTACCATCAAGAGAGAGAGAGAGAGAGAGAGAGAGAGAGAGAGAGAGAGAGAGAGAGAGAGAGATATTCAGATTCAGATTCAGACGGTTTAATGTGTTTCGGCCATAGGCATACATACACATTGGGGAAGGGGAAGATGGATGGGGGAAGAGGGATGGGGGAAGAGGAGATGGGTAATCCAGCAGTTCATTTACAGACTATGAAGTGACTTCATTTTAAACACAGTATATACGAACTAATTTGAGAGAGAGAGAGAGAGAGAGAGAGAGAGAGAGAGAGAGAGAGAGAGAGAGAGAGAGAGAGAGAGAGAGATGATAGACAAACAGGGAGAGACATAGAGGTAGAGGGTTGACAGACAGACAGAGGGAGGGAGGGAGGGAGAGAGTAGACAGACAGAGAGAGGGGGTGTAGACAGAGACAGAGAGAGAGAAGGGTGTAGACAGAGACAGACAGAGAGAAGGGGTGTAGACAGAGACAGACAGAGAGAAGGGGTGTAGACAGAGACAGAGAGAGAGAAGGGTGTAGACAGAGACAGACAGAGAGAAGGGGTGTAGACCGAGACAGACAGAGAGAAGGGTGTAGACAGAGACAGACAGAGAGAGAGAAGGGGTGTAGACAGAGACAGAGAGAGAGAAGGGTGTAGACAGAGACAGACAGAGAGAAGGGGTGTAGACAGAGACAGACAGAGAGAAGGGGTGTAGACAGAGACAGACAGAGAGAAGGGGTGTAGACAGAGACAGACAGAGAGAGGGGGTGTAGACAGAGACAGAGAGAGAGGGGGCAAGGGCAAGACAGACAGACAATTTGAGACACACACACACACACACACACACACACACACACACACACACACACACAC
>NC_134893.1:65248029-65258029 GCF_041734735.1 Babylonia areolata | reverse complement strand
TCAGCTTTGTCTGTCTCTGTCTTTCTCCGAAAAAAAAAGAACATGTTTTCCATTGTCTTTACAGAGATGACTGTTGCTGTCTGTTTTCGACCTGTTTGTCCGTCTGTCTGTCTGTGTCTGTGTCCGCCTGTCTCTCTGCCATTGCTTCTCTGTCTCCATTTCTATGTCTTTCTTGTCCACCAGCTTTGTCTATCTCTGTCTTTCTCCGAAAAAAAAGAACATTTTTTCCATTGTCTTTACAGAGATGACTTTTGCTGTGTGTTTTCGACCTGTTTGTCCGTATGTCTGTCTGTGTCTGTGTCCGCCTGTCTCTCTGTCATTGTTACTCTGTCTCCATTGTAATGTCTGTCTTGTCCATCAGCCTTGTCTGTCTGCCTATGTCTCTCTCTTTCTCCGAATCCAACCCCCCCCCCCTCTACCCCCCACCCCTTTTTATTTCCATGTAGCACAATTTCCGCTTTTCTTTTTTTTTCTTTTTTCTTTTTTTAATCTTGTATTTGTTTATTAAACCCCATGGCCCAAGGCAGAGCTGGGTAAAAAAAAACAACAACAAAAAAGCAGCAATAGCAAAACCACAAAAACAAACAAACAAACCAACAACAAAAATCCCCTACGAACAAACCTGTGTACACTTGCTTATCTCATTCCGTTGATGAGGTAAATCTGCTAATGTGATGAACAAAAGCCTTATTTTTTTTATTTTTTTTTATTTTTTCTTTCTTTTCTTTTCTTCCTTTCCGTCATTTTAGCTTCTTTTTTTTAAATATAGTTTCTTTGTCATTTCTTTGTCGATGTCATACGTTAGTTATTTTAGTTTAATAATAAATCACATAAAAGGGAGTTCTACACATACGTGGTGGTTCTGAATCGTGATATGGATTCGGTTTTTGTCTTGGTTGTTTCCACCCCCCCCCTTTTTTTTAAAACATCTTTTCTAATCTCTCTCCTCCCTCGCCCCCCTCCCCGAAAGAAAAGAAATAGAAATAAACCAAAAAAAGAAAAGAAAAGAAAAGGAAATAACTAAAAGAAACAAACAACACACAAAAAAAAGATGTACAAAATCTCCCAGCGGTATCTTCCTGGGCACACCACACCAAGTTGGTTGTGGGAATACAGCAGCTGCAGCAGCCGTGAAAAAAATAGGGAGTCTCTTGTCTGTATTTAACTGTGGAGGTGGGTGGTGGTAGTGATGGTGGTGGTGTTGGTGGTGCGATGTGCCTTGTGTTGCCTTTCCCTTGCCGCTAGGTGGCGCGGGCTTAGTCAGAATACTCCCCCAGCCCCCTCTCCTGCCCCCCCCCATCCCCCACCCTTCCCTTCCAACACCCTCCCTAGGGTCAATGTTTAACTTGCGGCAGACAAGATGCCAGGACTAGCCTTCTCTTCTTCTTCCTCCTCCTCCTCCTCCTCCTCCTCCTCCTCCTCCAACTCCTCCTTCTTGTCCTCCTTGTACTCTTCCTCCTTCTCCTCCTCCTCTGTAATCACACGCAGAAGTAAGGAGCCAGTAGTGAACAGAAGTAGCAAGTAGGTGTGTGTGTGGTCGCGGCACAGAAGGATTTTCTTTATCCCCCCCCCCCGCGCCCCCCAAGTCAGTGCTAGATCTTGTTTCCGGGTTCAGTGGGAATCGACCTGCTGTTGTTATGTTATTTTCTGGGATTTGGTTCCAGGCTTTAATTGGAAGCGAGAAAGGGTGGGGGTTTAGAGAGGGTGGAGGGGTGGGGAGAGAGAGAGAGAGAGAGAGAGAGAGAGAGAGAGAGAGCAGACAGGGAGAGACAGAGAGAAAGGGTGGGGGTTTAGAGAGGGAGGGAGGGGTGGGGTGGGGGAGAGAGAGAGAGAGAGAGAGAGAGAGAGAGAGAGAGAGACAGAGACAGAGAGAGAGAGACAGCAGACAGGGAGAGACAGAGAGAAAGGGTGGGGGTTTAGAGAGGGAGGGAGGGGTGGGAGAGAGAGAGAGAGAGAGAGAGAGAGAGAGAGAGCAGACAGGGAGAGACAGAGAGAAAGGGATGGGGTTTAGAGAGGGAGGGAGGGGTGGGGTGGGGGAGAGAGAGAGAGAGAGAGAGAGAGAGAGAGAGAGAGAGAGAGAGCAGACAGGGAGAGACAGAGAGAAAGGGATGGGGTTTAGAGAGGGGGGGAGGGGTGGGGGGGGAGAGAGAGAGAGAGAGAGAGAGAGAGAGAGAGAGAGAGAGAGCAGACAGGGAGAGACAGAGAGGATGAGAGAGAGAAAAAAAAGAAAAGAAAGACAACGAATGAATGAAAGCAATATAAACAAATAGATACGTGGATAGATAAATGGATATATAGATTGTATTGTGTTATTGTATTATTCTTTTTTGTCACGACAGATTTTTCTGTGTGAAATTCGGGCTGGGGAGAGCGCGTCGCTACACTGAGAGCGCCACCCATTTATTTATTTATTTTTTTTCCTGCCTGCAGTGTTTTTTATTTGTTTTACTATCGAAGTGGATCTTTCTACAGAACTTTGCCAGGGACAAGCTTTTTGTTGCCGTGGGTTCTTTTACGTGCGCTAAATGCATGCTGCACACGGGACCTCGGTATATCGTCTCATCCGAATGACTAGCACCCAGACCACCACTCAAGGTCTGGTGGAGGGGGGGGTGGGGGGTGGGGGGGGAAATACTGGCGACTGTGCCGTGATTCGAACCAGTGCGATCAGATTCTCTCGCTTCGCGTAACCTCTAGGCCATCACTAGATAGATAAATAGATAGATACACAGACGGATGTACAGACAGACAGATAGACAGACGGAGAAAAACTGGCTAAAAACGTTAAAAAAAAACACCCACCAAACAACCAACAACAAAAACAATAACAAAGTAATGAAATAAACGTAGTGATGGTAAGGAAAAACAACAACCCCTTTTATCACGATAATAGAACTACAACTATAAAGGCCAAATGAGAACCAGATTTAGCGCAACCACAGTAAAAAAAGCAACAACCCCCCCGACCCCTCGCCACACACACACACACACACACACACACACACACACACACACACACACACACACACACACACACACACACACACACACACACACACACACACACACACACACTCACACACACACACACACACACACACACACACACTCACACACACACACTCACACACACACACACACACACACACACACACACACTCACACACACACACACACACACACACACACACACACACACACACACACACACACACACACACACACACACACACACACACACACACACACACACACACACACACACACACACACACACACAAAAGAATCAAGACAAAACCAAGTGGAAAACGGACAGAGAGAACACAGTAAAGAAAGTGTAGAAAAGAAAAACAGCAAGAAAGAAAGATAGATAGATAAATTAATGGGTAGGTGGGTATAGACGGGGGAAAAAAAAGATAGGTAAAGACAGAGAAAGACAGGCAGACAAACAGGCAGAGACAGAGAGAGACAAACAAACAGGAAGACAGAGACAGAAAGACACAGTGGAGAGAGGGAAAGAGAGAGAGAGGGAGAGAGAGAGAGACAGACAGACAGACAGACAGACAGACAGACACAGACAGACAGAGAGACAGAGAGACAGAGACAGAAAGAGGAAGAGGGATGAAAGTCAGACAACCCCCCCCCAAAAAAAAACAACAACAAAAAAACAGAGATAGAGATAAATAGGTAGAGACTGAGAGACAGAAAAAATAGAGACAAACAGAAAATAGACAGACACAAACGGAAACTGAAACTAGGACGAACCCTGCACTGAATGTACGAAAGTTCTTTCTTTTCTTTCTTTTCTTTCTTTTTTTTTTTGTGTGCAAAGAACGTGTGTTGTTATTCGGCTAGCAGTGCTAGTTTGTCTGTACTTGTGATCAACAAGGTTTAATTTGATATTTTTTTGTATTTAGAGGAAGATAAAAGTACCACACCACCATCTTGTAAATAATGCTTGAATGGGAGCAATGCTTAGCCACGGATCAAAATTCTCCACTGTGGGACATCTAACTGGCATGAACATGTTTTTTTTGTTTTTTCCCCCCGAGTGCTGTTTGTTAAGACATGACAAATGCTACCCTCCCCCTCCCCACCCCTTCACCCTCCTGCCCATGGGAAACAGATGAGAAGAATAGTACCTTCATATGCCAATACGATGTGCTGAAAGATTCAGTGACTCTGTAAGTTGCGTGAAGGATTCCCTGTTAACTCTCTCCATACGAACGGCGAAAGAGACGACGTTAACAGCGTTTCACCCCAATTACCATCATCAAACTATTGCAAGCAGAAGGCTCTTATACTGAAGAGGTGAATGTTGACAAAGATACCACAATTCTGACGACGGAAGCTAAAGGTTGGGTCATTCAGACACCCACTGGACATCTGAAGGGTCTGCGTAGAGGAGAAGAGAGGACTGGCCGTACAGAGTGAGTTAAAGGTAGGAAATCTGACACGCACAGATTTTTTTTTTTTTTTTTTTTTACTTTGGAATACTGCTCATTTCGTCGTGTAAATGCCAGCCCTGCCACCCCCCACCCTCCCCCACCCCCAACAGAGGAGCAGTCAAACACCACCTTCCTTTGAAAACGCCGCGGTGCTGAAATAAAATCAGTAACTCCATGAGCTGCGCGAAGGGTTTTTCATTGACGACCTCTCATGTGCACGGACACGTTTTCTGGGATGTTGCACGTTTTGTTAAAATGTCGTGTCAAATGCCAGCCTTGTCTCTCCCTGGTCAACAGACGGGAAGACCAGAACCTCCAGTACCTTGCTGTGTCAACAGGCAGCACTGGAGGAATCAGCAGCAGCTCTGTGAGCACAGCGGGAAAGAATGGAACTCTCTCCTGGAATGGTTTTCGCTGCCTTGCTGTATGCCTTGTCCAATGGAAATGTCTTGAGTACCAGGGGGCATAAAAAAAACTGTTACAGCGTAGAGTCTTTTTTTCATTCATCTTCTCAACCAAAAAATCTAGGGTTTCCAGGGGGTACGCGAATAACCCATCCTTGTCTCTGTCTGTCTCTCTCTCTCTCTGTCTTCCCTCGTCTCTGTCACTCTGTCTCTCTCTGTATATCTCTCTCCGTCTCCCTGTCGCTCTGTCTCTCTCTGTATATCTCTCTCCGTCTCCCTGTCGCTCTGTCTCTCTCCGTCTCTGTCTCTCAGTCTCTCACTGTATCTCTCTCACGGTCCTCTCTGTCACTCTCTCTCTGTATCTCTCTCTCCGTTCCTATTCCTCTCTCTCTCTTTTCTTTCTCTCTGTCTCTGTTTCTGTAACTCTCTGTCCGTCTCTGTCTGTCTGTCTCTCACTCTATGTGTGTGTCTGAATCTCTTTGTCTCTCTGACCTTGTTTCTGTATCTCTTTTTGATCCATATTTTAAAAAAAAAGTATATTACAAACAAAGACAAGTGATTAAATAGATAGCTAGATAGATGGATAGACAGACAGACAGACAGACAGACAGACAGACAGACAGATAGATAGATAGATAGATAGATAGATAGATAGATAGATAGATAGATAGATAGATAGATAGATAGATAGATAAATGAATAAAGATCTCGCATATTAGAAGGGCTTAATACTCGATCGTTTTTTGGTGTTTTTTTTTTTCGAAGACATACTAACAACAGCAACAACTACCAAAGAATCACGAACCTAAAATCAGCTTCCCTTTTTTTGTGTGTGGATAAATGGCAAACAACAAAAGCGAAAAGTTCCAAAGAATACATGCAGATAATGACTTTCCTGGGTTTTGTGTTTGTTTGTTTGTCTGTTTGTTTGACAAACGTGAATGTAAAGATGTTGGGTGAGGTGAGGAGGGTCCCTAACCTCCATTCTCTGTAAACACAATGCGGCTGAGAGAACAAGGATGTATGGAGGAAAAAGGACCCTCTCCCCCCCCCCCCCCACCCAACCCCCCCCCCCTCTGCCTCCCATACCCACCAAGGACAAAAAAAAACAAACAACAACAACAAAAAAAACAAAACCAGCAACCCATCCCCAGTGGATACTGGGTCTGCGGATTGAAATATTGGCGGATTATTCAATGCCAGAGGCATGTCCTGGTTGGAGGTCGTTGAGTGTGAGCGTGATTCTGTTTCATTTTTTTGTCTTTTTTTTTTTTTTTTTTTTTCCATGGCTTGTATATAGTGTGTGATAGTTCTTCGTACAGCTTTGATTTTGGTGGGGTGTAGATTTGTTTGTGACATCGGGGATTGTAGGGGTTTTTTGTGTGTGTTTGGTTGTTGGTTGTTTTTTTTTTTTATATATTTTTTTTATTTTTTATAGTTTTTTGGTGTTTGTTTTCTCTTTGTGTGTTATTTTTGGGAGGAGATAGCCTTAGGGGTATCAGCCATGATGATAATCATGGTCGTGTCCGGTCATCTCGGTCATAAATAACAAGAATAAATCCAGGTTGTTTTTGTGTTTGTTTTTCTTTTGCCTCCTCTCGACCCCCTCTCCCCCCCCCCCTCCCCCCAGCCCCCTCCCTCACAGCCCCCTCCCCCACCAACGGGTGGTGTGTATATAAGTTTGTTGGGTTTTTTTTTCTGTGTGCGCGCGCGTGTGTGCCAGCGTGTGTGTATTGTGTGTGTGTGTGTGTGTGTGTTTGTGTGTGTGTGTGTGTGCGCGCGCGCGCGCGTGTGTGTGTGTGTGTGTGTGTGTGTGTGTGTGTTGTTTGTTTGTGTGTGTGTGTGTGTGTGTGTGTGTGTGCGCTTGCTTCTTTTTTTTTATTTTTAGGGAAGGAGTGGGGGATCAGCCATGACAAAATGCTCGTACCTGGTCATCTCGGTCATTTGCAATAAGAAAAAAAACCGATGTTGTTTTTGTTTTCTCTCACGTTTTAAAATTGGGAACCATTCTCTCTCTCTCTCTCTCTCTCTCTCTCCCTCTCTTTCTTTTCTTTGTTCTAAACAACAACAACACTACCAACAACAAATCACACACACACACAAAACAAACAAACCAAAAAAACAACAACAAAAAACAACAAACCCAAACAGTGGAATATGTGCCATACCATTCAACACATCTGCCTAAAAAAACAAAACACACACACACACACGCACGCACACATCCCGAAAACCCCACCGAAAAAAACAACAAACCAAACGCACCCGTCAACAACAACAGCAACAAAAAACCTAAAAGAAGCAACAATCAATTTTGGTCTAGAACTGAGCTGTCCAATTGCTGGCTTTTGTGGCATCCTTCATTTGTTTTGTTGTTGTTTTGTTTTGTTTTTTTACAGGGGACATGCAAAATTAAACTGCTTCCATATGTAACCCAGCCCCCACCACCCTCCCCCCACAGCTCCCCCCCTCCCCGCCCCTAAATAGCCCCCCCCCTTTTTTTTGTTTTGTTGTAGCTGGCAAAAGAAGAGAAAGGTCTTTCAATACTCACCCCCCGAACCCTTCTTTGTCATGATCCACAGCTGGTTGTGCCTGAGGGTAAATGTGTACCTGCGGGTAATCTGCCTGAAGCAAGGCAAACTGCCCAAGGGTAAGCAATATCCAGTATTCATGAACACAAGAGTATACGTGTGTCCACAAACCCAAGGCAATTTACCTTTACTACCTGCCAAGGGTGATTGCCCACGAAGCAGAGTTAAATATGGCGGATCCTTTTGCAGCAGTTTTCATTCTTTCTTTTTTTTTTTTTTTTTTTTTAAAGGGACAACAGGCGTGATTTACAGATAGCACGTGTTTTGCGAACTCTCTCGACAGTGTTCGAGCTGTGGTGTGATGAGAAGTGAAACTGAGAGCATGCACAGACGGAATTGTTGGGATTCAAAATAAAAAAAAAGATGATGGGTTAGCTGTCTGAGCGAACTGTGTGTGTCTTGAATACGAAGATAACTTATCCTTCAAGGTAAACGTACCTGTGGGCCCCAACCATGTCAAAGATAACTTGCCTGAAGGCAAAATGAATTTTGTCTTGAATACAGACCCTGGTCAGCTTTGCAAATGACACTCTATGCCAGGCCATTTCCATTTGTACCCCAACCACCCCTTTCTCTTTTTTTTGTACCCCTGAAGCTGGCAAAAAAAAGAGAAAAAAAGTAAGGGTGGGACTTTAAATTCTCACTCCACCCCAAATCCGTTTCTACCATGCTGTTGCTTGTGTGGTCTTTTACTCTGCTGGGGACACGCGTCGTGAAGCAATTTCCTCCAACCCCCCACTCCCCTCTTTTGTACGGCTGAAGCTGGCTAAAGAGGCGGAGGACTTCCAACACTCCACCCCCCCCACCCTTCAGATCCCTGTCTGTCGTGTGTTAACAAATAGTAAAGAGTGGTAATTCTCTCCATTCACAAGGTACACAACTTCAAGTCAGTGCTGCTTACACTACTGATTCAGCTAGCACACAGGTAATAAAAGGTACATTGGAACAAACCCAGACACTTCCTCAAAAGGAAGCGCCGGGCCTGTCTTTATACCGATCATTGGACATGTGCACACAGCAGCAAAGACAGGAGAAATGTGCAAACACAAATTAGCTTTTATTCAAGACTGGCATAGCCTCTTAATTCTGAACAAGCCACACAGAACACATGGACAATACAGAACAAACACATGGTTGCCCTCGGTGGTTTTTCAACTGGAAATTAACAAATAATGAGGCCAGGAGAAGAAATGATTAACAAATAGTAAAGAGTGGTATCTCCCTCCATTCACAAGGTACACAACTTCAAGTCAGTGCTGCTTACATGTGTTACTTCTGGTTCTTGTGGCCTTTTACACGACTTTGCTGGAGACACTCTAAGTTTCCATTTGAACCCTCAACACCTCTTTCGTTTTTGTGCCCCTGAAGGTGATAAAAAGAGGTGTGTGTGTGTGTGTGTGTGGGGGGGGGGGGGGTGAGGGGGGGGCCTTCCAACACCTCCAAACCTCTCTGAAATGTTTTACTGATTGTTCCTGAGGCCTTTTTACTCAGCTTTGCAAGAAGCACACTACGTACGTCCGTTTCCATCCATAACTTCCTCCAGCATCGCTTTCTTGTACACATGAAGTTTGCAAAATGGGGGAAGGACTTCCAATACTTCCCTTTGCCTTCCAGAGACCCCTTTCTGCCATGTTTCCCTGCTGGTTCTTGTGACCGTTTACTCGGTTTTGCAAGGGACACGCTATGTAAAGCCGTTTCCATTAGTACCTTCCTCCAACACCCTTTACGTTTTTTGTACCCATGAAGCTGGTAAAAGATGTGGACGACTTCCAACACCCCACTCCCTCCAGACCCCTCTCTGTCATGTTTTACTGCTGGTACTTGTGGGGCCTTTCACCCAGCTTTGCTGGGGACAGGCTAAGTTTCCATTTGTACCTCCAACACTCTTTTCAGTTTTGTACCGCCGAAGCATGCAAAAGAGGGGAAAGGACTTCCATCACTCCCATTCACCCTCCAGAGACCCTTCTCTGTCATGTTTTATTGCTGGTTCTTGTGACATTCTAGTCAGCTTTGGAAGGGACACACTACGTAAATCCATTTCCATTCCTATACCTTCCTCCAATACCCTTTTTTTTTTTTACCCCTGAAGTTCGACAAACGTCGGCAGGACTTCCAATACTCACCCCCACCCCCACCTGAGCCTTTCTCTGTGAAGTTTTTTTTTTCTGCTGGTGCTTGTGGCCTTTTAAATCAGCTTTGCAAGGGACACGCTTCGTGAATCCGTTTCCATTTGTATCGCCAGCACCCCCTTTCTTTTTGTACCCCTGAAGGTGGCAAAAAAAGGGAGAGGAGTTGCAGTCCCCCCCCCCCACCTTCAAACCGCTCTCTGTCATGTTTTACTGCTGGCTCTCTGTGGCCTTGTACTTCCAACACTCAACCAAAATGCCCCAGCCTCTCTTTTTTTCTGGTTCTTGTGGACTTTTACTCGGCTTTGCAGGGGACACGTTGCGTAAATCCGTTTCCGTTTGTACCCCCAGCACCCCCTTTCTTTTTTTAAATTTATTTTTGTACCCCTGAAGCTGGCAAAAAAGAGGGAGGAGGAGGGAGGGGGGAGGAC
>NC_134893.1:65240529-65245529 GCF_041734735.1 Babylonia areolata | reverse complement strand
TTGTCTTATTTATTTATTTATTATTATCATCATTATTACTACTACCCCTTTTTTATATATTATAATTATTATTTATTTATTAATTTACTTATTTATGTACGCTTATCTATTATTTATTCACCTTTTTTTTCTCAAGGCCTGACTAAGCGCGTTGGGTTATGCTGCTGGTCAGGCATCTGCTTGGCAGATGTGGTGTAGCGTATATGGATTTGTCCGAACGCAGTGACGCCTCCTTGAGCTACTGAAACTGAAACTGAAACTCACTCCACATCTCTCTTCCTCACCATCTGTGTGTTGTTTTTTTTTGCAGCATGAAAAGGGAAAATGTGCGTTTTTAAATGTGTGTGTGTGTGTGTGTGTGTGTGTGTGTGTGTGTGTGTGTGTGTGTGTGTGTGTGTGTGTGTGTGTGTGTGTGTGTATGTGTGTGTGCATGCGCACGCGCGCGCACACATACGTAGGTGATAATGTAACAATTGTTCTTGTCATTGCTTTGTTATTTTTGATGGACTATTCCAGTTACTATTCTTATTCGTCATTCTTCTTCTTCTTCTTTTTTTTTTTATATCTTATTTTATTTTCTTTCTTGGCATAACTGTGATCGTCGTGTGTGTGTGTGTGTGTGTGTGTGTGTGTGTGTGTGGTGTGTGTGTGTGTGTGTGTGTGTATCTGTGTGTCTGTGTGTCTGTGTGTGTCTGTGTGTGTGTCTATGTCTGTGTGTGTGTGTGTGTGTCTGTGTCTATGTGTCTGTGTGTCTATATGTGTCTGTGTGTGTGTCTCTGTGTTCAAATCAACTCACCAATCCTACCTGTGTCTGTGTGTCTCTGTTCAAATCAACTCACCAAACCTACCATTTAGGTAACCGATCTTTCCAATACACTAATGCCCTTCGTAGAAAAGTCGTTGGAGCGGTGGTATGGGCGTGGAGGGATGGATGAAAGTGGAGTGGGGGTGGAGGCAGATTCCAGACCTACACAATGTGAGTGATGGCCGAGAGGTAACGCATCCGCCTAGGAAGCGAGAGAATCTGAGCGCGCTGGTTCGAACCACGGCTCAGCCGCCAATATTTTCTCCCCCTCCACTAGACCTTGAGTGGTGGTCTGGACGCTAGTCATTCGGATGAGACGATAAACCGAAGTTCTCGTGTGCAGCATTGCGCTTAGCGCAGGTAAAGGAACCCACGGCAACAAAAGGATTTGTTCTGGCAAAATTCTGTAGAAAAATCCACTTCGATAGGGAAAACAAATTAAACTGCACACAGAAAAAAAAACAACAACAACACAAATGGGTGGCGCTGTTGTGTAGCGACGCGCTCTTCCTGGGGAGAGCAGCCCGAATTTCACACAGTGAAATCTGTTGTGATAAAAAAAGAGGAAATACAATACTCCGACGCTCTCGTCAGGCCATGGAAGCCGCCGCCGAATGCTGAAGAAGAAAGGCTGAGGAAACAACTTGCATTAGTTTGTGAACAACAGGCGCACACTATTTTGTGAATAACAGGCGCGGCATTATTTTGTAAAAATCAGGCGCGCATCATTTTGTGAATTTCAGGCGCGCATTATTTTGTGAATATCAGGCGCGCATTATTTTGTGAATAACATGGCGCACATTGTGAATAACAGACGCGCATTATTTGTGAATAACAGGTGCGCCATTACTTTTGTGAATAACAGGCGCGCATTATCTTCTGTGAATATTAGGCTCGCATTATTTTGTCAATAACAGGCGCACATTATTTTTGTGAATATCAGGCGCGCATCATTTTGTGAATATCAGGCGCGCATCATTTTGTGAATATCAGGTGGCATATTTGTGAATAACAGGCGTGTGTTAGTTAGTGGACTAACAGGACATCTTTGCGGACTGCGATCTCTCTCTCTCGCCCCCCCCCCCCCGTTTTTGTTGTTGTTGCTTTGTTTGTTTAAAATTGAAGAAAGGAGTCTTAGTGTGTCGGGTGCGTTTTAAACAGCTCTGACCGTAGGCTCTCTCTCTCTCTCTCTCTCTCTCTCTCTCTCTGTGTGTGTGTGTGTGTGTGTGTGTGTCCATATATTTTTTTTCAGGAGTGGTGTCTGAAGCCGGTAATGTGCCCGAATAGGAATCGAACGTCCTCATATTCGATTCCCTCACGGACCAGGTGTTATTATGTTTTCACTCCCTCCCCCACTAGAACTTGATTTGTAGTCATGGTTCTCGTCTGAGTCTTCCGGTTTCGGTAACCGAGTTCCTATGTGCGGCATTACACTTAGCACTGGTTAGAAAAGGGAGGAACAAGAGACTTGTGTCTGGCACAATTTTGTTGATTCATTTTCATTGTAAAACACATGCATTTGTAGACAGAGGAGGTGGCGAAAGAGGTCGACAGAGGGCGGGTGGTCACGACGTGGTTCCAGCGGAGACAACGTCCCCAAATTCAGCGCAGAGAAAATTGCTGTGGATGAAGTACAATATGATACAATGCGATATAATATAATACAATGCAATGTAATAATAATAATAATAATAATAATAATAATGGATACTTATATAGCACACTATCCAGAAATTGCTCTAGGTGCTTTACAAAAAACGCTTTGTTAACATAAAACATTACATCTATATTACATACACACACCGAAATATGACTACACACACACAACACACACACACACACACACACACACACACCACACACACACACACACACACACACAACACACACACACACACACAGCGTACATACATCTTTAACAATACATGTGTATCTAACAGCTACCCTAACACATACGCACACAAAGGCAGGCACAAAACTTACATAAATGCATGCATGTAGTTATATACACATACATATGTATACATACATAGTCAAGCACAGCTAACGCAAAGGAAGTGGACCTGCCACAATTGAACTTACTGCTGAGGGAAAAGGTGAGTTTTGAGACGAGATTTAAAAGGTGCGAGGGAATCAGAATGACGGAGGTTATCAGGGAGCTTGTTCACGTCTTTGGCGATTGAAAAGAAACGATCTGTGTCCATAGTCTTACTTCTGACGTGAGGTATCCTGAGAAGTCGAGTATCAGAGGAAATATACCAATGTAATACAGTACAATACCAGTACTATACAGTACAGTAAATTACAGTTCAATGCAACGAACACAACAAACTCAACACAGTTTCAGTTTCAGTAGCTCAAGGAGGCGACACTGCGTTCGGACAAATCCATATACGCTACACCACATCTGCCAAGCAGATGCCTGACCAGCAGCATAACCCCAACGCGCTTAGTCAGGCCTTGAGAAAAAAAAAGAAAGAAAAAAAGGTGAATAAATAATAGATAAATACATTAAAAAAAAATTACGACTACCACTACTAATAATATGTATAAGGCGCAAAAAACGTGATGAAGTCAACTATAAGCGTACATAAACGAAATAAATAAACACACAACATCTAACAAAGGACAACTGTTCATAATACTATGAGTCGATATCACATCTCGGAGTCTTGAAAATGCTCGATTATGTTTGTTCAATGGTTGTCTGTGTTTTATGTATAAGCATATCAAGACGACAGACGATGTTCAGTTTTGAAAGGGAAGAATTGTTCATTTCGCGTTCATCATCCAAAATCCTCTGATGTTGATGTTGCGTATACTTTAAACAATGCACGAGGACATGGACCCGACTGTACATGCCCTTGATCATTGAAAAAAAAGAAGAAAAAAAGGAAAAAAAAAGAAAAGAAAAAAAAGATGGGCACATCAAGATTTTATTATGCTGTTTTTGATTGGCTGACTTAGCAGAATTGTATTTCTTTAGTTAGTTTTTTTTTTCTTTTCAATTAGCAATTGAGACGTGGTTTTTAAACTCACAGTGATATTCACAGAAGGTGAATACTGGAAAGCCTTGACGAAAGAGTTATTTAATTAACTGAAAAGACGGAACGAAGACCCCCCCCCCCGCACCCCCCAGCACACAACACCCCTCCCCCCCCACTTCCCATCCCCTTACCCCGCCCTCCACACCGTCCCACCCTTTCATTGATGTTACCTCTCACGCTTCAGACCCTCGTGTTAGTTTTCCTGATTCAAGCTTCGTTAACTACGGTGTGGGCTAGTTGAGTGTGTGTGTGTGAATGTGTGTGTGTGATGTGTGTGTGTGTGTGTGTGTGTGTTAGGAGTGTGTGTGTGTGTGTGTGTGTGTGTGTGTGTTGGGAGGTGTGTGTGTGTGTGTGTGTGTGTTGGTGGGGTGTGTGTGTGTGTGTGTGTGTGTTCTGTGTTGTGTGTGTGTGTTGGAAGGTTGTGTTGGAGGGGTGTGTGATGTGTGTGCTGTTGTGTGTGTGTGTGCGTTGCTGTGTGTGTGTGTGTGTGTGTGTGTGTGTAGTGTGTGTATGTGTGTGGAAAAGGGTTTTTGGAGGTGGAGGGTTAGGGGCCGGATGGGGTGGGGGTGGGTGTGTGTGTGGGGGGATGAGTGGAGAGTGGTACTGGGCAGGTAAGGAGGATGGTTGCAGGGCGTCGAGGACAGGCAGAACAGAGATAAGATGCCGAGGAAGGGGGGGGGGGGCCAGATATGCTGCGGATGGACAGCACGAGAGGGCTTCAGTGAGGGAAAGATGTGAATTAACCGGGGGAGGCTTGGGCATGGTAAGTGGAGAGCGGAATTGAATCCTGCCCTCTGTCTGGCCGTTCCTTGACTTCTCCTTCCTTCCTTCCTCTGTTCTTCCTTTTCTTCCTTCATTCTGTCCTTCCTTTCCTTCCTTCCTTCATTATTGTGTCTTATCTCTCTTCGCCTTCCTATCTTTTCTCTCTTTTTTTTCCCCTTCTTTTTCTATGTTGCGTTTTTTTTAGTTAATTTCTTTTTTTAAATTTCTTTTGTTCTGGTCTGTGCTGTTTCTCTGGATTTCTCTGTGTAGTGTGTGTGTGTGTGTGTGTGTGTTGGTGGGTGTGTTGGAGAGGTGTGGGTGTGTGTGTGTGTGTGGTGTGTGTTGGGAGGGTGGGTGTGTGTGTGTGTGTGTGTGTGTGTGTGGTT
>NC_134893.1:65225929-65230929 GCF_041734735.1 Babylonia areolata | reverse complement strand
ACCAGACGTCGCCATCTGGGGAGACAACACCTGGACTGTATGACTACCAGAGGTCGTCATCAGCGGAGACAACGACTGGTCTATATAAAGACCTTTTTACGTCGTCATCCGAGGAGATGAAACTACAGCTTGTTAACTACCTAACATTGCATCAAATCAGTCATCACATTGTCTACACGAAGAACACGTCATCACCTTGTATTTTGATAGTATAAGGCCCTTTATCTATCATTATCTTAGTTTTAAATTCGGATATCTCATTATCTAATGATATTTTTTTCTACGATTCATTCTAGCTGATAAATGACTAAGAAGTTGCAAATAACATGTAGGAATCTATCAGTCTTGCAATGGAACTCCCGCTCTTTGAGTACAAATATTGATAATCTGCGTGCTTACCTTTTTGAAAATTCTCATCATATTCTCCTTTTTCAGTCATTGAATGTTACTAAAAATAAGTTACCGAATCTGAAAGGTTATTATTATCCTCCGGTTTATCATATAAGCGAGGATTCTGACAAGATTAGTACAGCTATTTACGTACAGTGTGGTTTGAATTACGCAAGTGTCCATCCATCTCCTATTTCTAACTATACTGAAAAGATGTCAGCTACGTTTGTAAAATTGCATGTCTCTAATAATCAAATCATACATTTTGCGTCAGTCTACTATCCCAAAGGTCCAAGTAAGCAAAATACAAATTGGTTGCGAACATTAAATTGCTCAAAAGAAAGATGGATCGTCGGGGGAGATTTTAATTCCCATGCTCCCTTCTGGGATAGTGATTGTCAAATAATATCTCATCCTGACTTTGTTGAAAATATTGTTGATTCATCGTTGCATTTACTTAACGATGGGAGGATTACACGTATCCCAGATGTGGCTCATCATAGAGCATCGGCACTTGACCTAACCTTCATATCACCATCTCTAGCTTTAACAGTACAGTGGGATACTGGGGATGATCCACTAGGCAGTGATCATGTGCCAATCACACTGTCTTTTAAGGATTGTAATATATCTAAATACAGCGGAGAAGACGAAATCCCAAAATTCAATTACAAATATGCAAACTGGGAAACATTTCAAAACTATCTTACGAACATTTCTGAAAGTGAAATTTTTTGTGAAGATTTAAATGTTTTTTATAACAACTTTCAAAAATCAATTATTGGAGCTGCTGAAATAGCAATTCCCAAAAAAGGTTCAAAGAGGAGTGACATTTTTTCTGGAAATGTTTGGTGGAATGATGCATGTGCAGAGGCTGTAAATACAAAGAAACTAGCATACCTAACATGGTTGAAACTCAGAAAAGTACGTGATGAAGATGTAAAAGAAGCCGCTCATAAAGAAATGTGTTACACAAAAATCAAGGCGAATAGAATCATAGCCCGAGAAAAAAGACAATACTGGTCACAATTCTGTTTGAATGAAGTATCTGACCATAAGGATATGAAGAAAGTGTGGGCCAAAATGAAAGAAATGAAATCAGGCATTGTTCTCCAAGACTATCCTATTAAAACAAAAGATAAAGAGTTTCTGTCCCCTCAAGAGAAGGCTGAAGAATTTGTTTGTATGTATTCTAAAACAGGCAGTGTAGATAGTTTGTCAACTAAACAAAAGACTTTAAGAGAGGAAGAAGAAATCAGTGACAAATATAGAGATCCTACCCCACAAAATGATAATACAATCAATTCGGCAATAACTTTACATGAGGTAAAGAACGCTATTCATTTGTTGAGTAACAAAAATGTGTCAGTTGGTAAGGATGTAGTATCTTACACCATGTTAAACCATTTGCCAGAAAACTGGTTGATTATATTACATACATTATTTCAAAAGTGCTGGGAATGTGGACAAATCCCTGAGGTATGGAAAACTTCCATTGTAACTCCTGTATTAAAACAGAGTAAACCTCGAACAGAAGCTTCGAGTTATAGACCTATTTCGGTTACCTCCCACGTTGGGAAAGTCATGGAGAAAATTGTAAATATTAGAATGGTGTATTACTGTGACAAAAATAACATAATTCCGTCAGCTCAAACTGGATTCCGGAAAGGAAGATCTACAATTGATCATCTGACCCGTCTCACTACCCAAATTAAAAAACAGTTTTCTAAGCGAAAAAGTATCCTTGCGTCCTTCTTCGATCTTACTAAAGCTTATGACCGAGTGTGGCATAGCAGACTGTTATTTAAGCTGAAACAAATTGGTCTGTCGGGTCATGTTTATGACTATGTTAAATCCTTTTTAAGTGGGAGATATATAGTGGCAAAAGTGGGAGTAACTTTATCAACCTCTAGGCCTATAAACATGGGAATCCCGCAGGGTTCCATTATTTCTCCATTGTTGTTCAACATTATGCTTTATGATTTACATACATGTTTTTCATCATCTACCAAGCTGGCTCAATATGCTGATGATATTGCTATATGGATTCAGACATCCTTGAGGAAAAGGACAAGCTTACATTACATAAATTATGTACAGAAACATTTTCAGGGTGAACTCGATAGACTGAGTAGCTATATGCAATCTAATGGTTTTGAGTTTTCTGTAGAAAAAACACATTTGATCCTCTTTAATAATGGTTATAATCCCAGCAAACTACCACGGTTTTTTTTAGGAGGACGTGAAATATTTTTCAAGCCGGAAATCAAATTTCTTGGGATCCTATTTACTTCAAAACTAAACTGGAAGAAACACTTTGATTCAATGGTGACTAAAGCAGTTAAAAGTTTAAATTTCTTAAAAATTGTAAGTCACTCTCCTTGGGGACAAGACTCCAAAATTCTTTTACATTTAGCGATATCTCTCGTAAGATCAAGATTGACCTACGGTCAAGAAATTTTCTTTTCTGCCCCGCCGACGTTCCTAAAGAAGCTGCGAATAATTGACAGTAAAGCTGTGAAACTGGCTTTAGGGGTACCTGTGCATACTAAGACCTCAGAAGCCTATAAGCTTGCGGGTATTCTACCACTAGATGAAATCAGAAAATTAAGTTCTGCTAAATATATTGTGAGATGTACAGCAGTGGATGATTTTGAGGAATTAAATATTAGGTCTGATATTGATTTTCCAAAAAATGCACAAAATAATTCAAATCTACAAACCATTCGCACATATGTGTCAGATATTTTAAATTCTTCAGACATTGATTTGCATGATATGGCACCTCGTGTTCTGGTGCCACCTGTCCCTCCCTGGGAGTTAACAAAAGCAAACGTCAACATATGTGCTTCTGACACAACAAAAGGAGAATCTCCACATATAATAGCAGCATCTGTCAGAATTGAATTAGAAGAAAATTTTGATTATCATTTAAAAGTTTACACTGATGGCTCGGTCCTGGATGATAGCAGTGCAGGATCTGCTTTTGTCATTCCTGACCTAAAAACAGAAAAATCATATTATTTAGGTAAGGGACATTCAATTTTTACAGCTGAATTGGTGGCCATCCTTATGGCTTTAAATCATCTTGTTGATATACCAATCATAATAAGTAATATCCTATTTTGTGTTGATTCTCAATCTGTCTTAAAAGGTTTGCTCCTTTTTGAGAATAATCAAAGAGAAGATTTATTTTTTGAAATTAGGTATTTATTGCACTCCCTATTTGTGAAGGGTACAAATGTTGATTTTTGTTGGATACCATCCCACACTGGATTCCGTTATAACGACCAAGCAGATAGGGCAGCAAAAAGGGGAGCAAAAAATCATATAGATAGTATAAAAGTATATTGCCCATTGTCATACAAGGAAATAAGCAATATACTAGAAAGAGACTTTTATAGGTGCTTGAATTCAAGTCTAAAACCTCGTCAGTTGACTCTCTCAGACTTTGGTCCGATTCGCAGACCAATTCTGAGCTTAGCTCTCAGACTATTATCAAATTCATTACGGACCAAGTATTGTTCTAATGTCAAGTGTATATGCTTTAATAACCTGACAATTGAGCATATAATTTTTCACTGTAGCTTGATGAAGCCTTTTGTACACGAAAGTGTGTCTTCACAAGTGACTGAGAACGTTGATGTTTTTGACTTTTTGCATTCATTATCAGTTGTTTCGCTTGTCAGTTTAACGACTTCTCTTTTACGAAGTCCTTTAAGTAATTTCCTGTAACTGTATTTAGAGGGTTTTTTTGGTTTGTTTGTTTGTTTTGTTTTTCTTTCAAATTTCACCCACATTTTTACCCTCATTTGCCCAGTTTCCCCAAACCCTCCATTCATCCACATCTCCCACCCCTTCTAACAGATAATACTCAGATGTATTCATAAATACTTTTACAAAATGTCTTCAATCACCGATATGTGTGACGGGACATTAAACAAAAATTCCTTCCTTCCTACACACACACACACACACACACAGAAAGAGGTAGAGAGAAAGAGGAGGAGACAGACAAACAGACAGTGAACTAAAGGAGAGAGAGAGAGAGAGAGAGAGAGAGAGAGAGAGAGAGAGAGACAGGCAGACAGACAGACAGACAGTTAGACAGACACACAGAGACACACAGAGACAGAGATACACAGAGACAGAGACTCAGAAACGGAAACAGAAAACAGAACTGACAGCAGGAAACGTCACTTACATCACACACACACACACACACACACAACACACACACACACACACACACACACACACAACACAATTCACACGCTGATCCACAAATACCACCAGCTAGAGGGACACACACCACACGAGTATTGTTCACCCTCTGGTCCCAACCAACCAACCAACCAACTAACCCACTCAACGAAGCTAGCCGGCTTGGACACTGACCATGAGCTTGACCACGCTACACTGGTCAAGCCACCAGCCAACCAGGCATCGTTCATTGATCCGTCGACCCCTTCCGTCTGTCTGTCCGTCTGTCTGTCTGTTTCTCTCTCTCTCTCTTTCTCTCCACCACTTGCACCTTTTTGCTACTGCTACAACATCCAGACTTTTTCACCACAACCTGCTGGATTTGCAAAGCGCTTTGAGGCAGCTCA
>NC_134893.1:65208429-65215929 GCF_041734735.1 Babylonia areolata | reverse complement strand
CAGGGAGAGACAGAGAGAAAGGGGTGGGGTTTAGAGAGGGAGGGAGGGGTGGGAGAGAGAGAGAGAGAGAGAGAGAGAGAGAGAGAGAGAGAGAGAGAGAGAGCAGACAGGGAGAGACAGAGAGGATGAGAGAGAGAAAAAAAGAAAAGAAAGAAAACGAATGAATGAAAGCAATATAAACAAATAGATACGTGGATAGATAAATGGATAAATAGATTGTATTGTGTTATTGTATTATTCTTTTTTGTCACGACAGATTTTTCTGTGTGAAATTCGGGCTGGGGAGAGCGTGTCGCTACACTGAGAGCACCACCCATTTATTTATTTTTTTTTTTTCCTGCCTGCAGTGTTTTTTATTTGTTTTACTATCGAAGTGGATCTTTCTACAGAACTTTGCCAGGGACAAGCTTTTTGTTGCCCTGGGTTCTTTTACGTGCGCTAAATGCATGCTGCACACGGGACCTCGGTATATCGTCTCATCCGAATGACTAGCACCCAGACCACCACTCAAGGTCTGGTGGAGGGGGGGGGAAATACTGGCGACTGTGCCGTGATTCGAACCAGTGCGATCAGATTCTCTCGCTTCGCGTAACCTCTAGGCCATCACTAGATAGATAGATAGATAGATACACAGACGGATGTACAGACAGACAGATAGACAGACGGAGAAAAACTGGCTAAAAACGTTAAAAAAACACACCAAACAACCAACAACAAAAACAATAACAAAGTAATGAAATAAACGTAATGATGGTAAGGAAAAACAACAACCCCTTTTATCACGATAATAGAACTACAACTATAAAGGCCAAATGAGAACCAGATTTAGCGCAACCACAGTAAAAAAAAAAAGCAAAAACTCCCCCGACCCCTCGCCACACACACACACACACAGACACACACACACTCACACACACACTCACACACACACACACACACACACACACTCACACACACACACACACACACACACACAAAAGAATCAAGACAAAACCAAGTGGAAAACGGACAGAGAGAACACAGTAAAGAAAGTGTAGAAAAGAAAGACAGCAAGAAAGAAAGATAGATAGATAAATTAATGGGTAGGTAGGTATAGACGGGGGAAAAAAAAAGATAGGTAAAGACAGAGAAAGACAGGCAGACAAACAGGCAGAGACAGAGAGAGACAAACAAACAGGAAGACAGAGACAGAAAGACACAGTGGAGAGAGGGAAAGAGAGAGAGAGGGAGAGAGAGAGAGAGACCCACAGACCGAGAGAGAGAGAGAGAGAGACAGAGACAGACAGACAGACACAGAAAGACACAGTGGAGAGAGGGAGAGAGAGAGAGAGAGAGAGAGAGAGAGAGACAGACAGACAGACAGACAGACAGACAGACAAACAGACAGAAAGACACAGTGGAGAGAGGGAGAGAGAGAGAGAGACAGACAGACAGACAGACAGAGACAGAAAGACACAGTGGAGAGAGGGAAAGAGAGAGAGAGAGAGAGAGAGAGAGAGAGAGAGAGAGAGAGAGAGAGAGACAGACAGACAGACAGACAGACAGACAGACAGACAGACAGACAGACAGACAGACACAGTGGAGAGAGGGAAAGAGAGAGAGAGAGAGAGAGAGAGAGAGAGAGAGAGAGAGAGACCCACAGACCGAGAGAGAGACAGAGAGACAGAGACAGAAAGAGGAAGAGGGATGAAAGTCAGACAAAAAAAACACCCCAAAACAGAGATAGAGATAAATAGGTAGAAACTGAGAGACAGAAAAAAATAGAGACAAACAGAAAACAGACAGACACAAACGGAAACTGAAACTAGGACGAACCCTGCACTGAATGTACGAAAGTTCTTTCTTTTCTTTTTTTTCTTTCTTTTTTTTTTTTTTTTTTTTTTTTGCAAAGAACGTGTGTTGTTATTCGGCTAGCAGTGCTAGTTTGTCTTTACTTGTAATCAACAATGTTTAATTTGATATTTTTTTTTATTTAGAGGAAGACAAAAGTACCACACCACCATCTTGTAAATAATGCTTGAATGGGAGCAAAGCTTACCCACGGATCAAAATTCTCCACTGTGGGACATCTAACTGGCATGAACATGTTTTTTTTGTTTTTTCCCCCCCGAGTGCTGTTTGTTAAGACATGACAAATGCTACCCTACCCCCCCACCCCCCACCCCCTTCACCCTCCTGCCCATGGGAAACAGACGAGAAGAATAGTACCTTCATATGCCAATACGATGTGCTGAAAGATTCAGTGACTCTGTAAGTTGCGTGAAGGATTCCCTATTAAAGGTAGGAAATCTGACACGCACAGATTTTTTTTTTTTTTTTTTTTTTTTTTTTAAACTTTGGAATACTGCTCATTTCGTCGTGTAAATGCCAGCCCTGCCACCCCCCACCCTTCCCCCACCCCCCCACCCCCACCCCCAACAGATCAGCAGTCAAACACCACCTTCCTTTGAAAACGCCGCGGTGCTGAAATAAAATCAGTAACTCCATGAGCTGCGCAAAGGGTTTTTCATTGACGACCTCTCATGTGCACGGACACGTTTTCTGGGATGTTGCACGTTTTGTTAAAATGTCGTGTCAAATGCCAGCCTTGTCTCTCCCTGGTCAACAGACGGGAAGACCAGAACCTCCAGTACCTTGCTGTGTCAACAGGCAGCACTGGAGGAATCAGCAGCAGCTCTGTGAGCACAGCGGGAAAGAATGGAACTCTCTCCTGGAATGGTTTTCGCTGCCTTGCTGTATGCCTTGTCCAATGGAAATGTCTTGAGTACCAGGGGGCATAAAAAAAAACTGTTACAGCGTAGAGTCTTTTTTTTTTATTCATCTTCTCAACCAAAAAATCTAGGGTTTCCAGGGGGTACGCGAATAACCCATCCTTGTCTCTGTCTGTCTCTCTCTCTCTGTCTTCCCTCGTCTCTGTCACTCTGTCTCTCTCTGTATATCTCTCTCCGTCTCTCTGTCACTCTGTCTCTCTCTGTATATCTCTCTCCGTCTCCCTGTCGCTCTGTCTCTCTCCGTCACTGTCTCTCTGTCTCTCACTGTATCTCTCTCACGGTCCTCTCTGTCACTCTCTCTCTGTATCTCTCTCTCCGTTCCTATTCCTCTCTCTCCCTTTTCTTTCTCTCTGTCTCTGTTTCTGTAACTCTCTGTCCGTCTCTGTCTGTCTGTCTGTCTGTCTCTCACTCTGTGTGTGTGTGTCTCTGAATCTCTTTGTCTCTCTGACCTTGTTTCTGTATCTCTTTTTGATCCAGTTTTTTAAAAAGTATATTAAAAAACAAAGACAAGTGATTAAATAGATAGCTAGATAGATGGATAGACAGACAGACAGACAGACAGACAGACAGATAGATAGATAGATAGATAGATAGATAGATAGATAGATAGATAAATGAATAAAGAAATCGCATATTAGAAGGCCTTAATATTCGATCTTTTTTTTTTTTCGAAGACATACTAACAACAGCAACAACTACCAAAGAATCACGAACCTAAAATCAGCTTCCCTTTTTTGTGTGTGGATAAATGGCAAACAACAAACGTGAGAAGTTCCAAAGAATACATGCAGATAATGACTTTTCTGGGTTTTTTGTTTGTTTGTTTGTTTGTTTGTGTGTTTGACAAACGTGAATGTAAAGATGTTGGGTGAGGTGAGGAGGGTCCCTAACCTCCATTCTCTGTAAACACAATGCGGCTGAGAGAACAAGGATGTATGGAGGAAAAAGGACCCTCTCCCCCCCCCCCACCCACCCCCCCCCCCTCTGCCTCCCATACCCACCAAGGACAAAAAAAACAAACCAACAACAAAAAAACAAAACCAGCAACCCATCCTCAGTGGATACTGGGTCTGCGGATTGAAATATTGGCGGATTATTCAATGCCAGAGGCATGTCCTGGTTGGAGGTCGTTGAGTGTGAGCGTGATTCTGTTTCATTTTTTTGTCTTTTTTTTTTTTTTTTTTTTTTTTGCCATGGCTTGTATATAGTGTGTGATAGTTCTTCGTGCGGCTTTGATTTTGGTGGGGTGTAGATTTGTTTGTGACATCGGGGATTGTAGGGTTTTTTTGTGTGTGTTTGGTTGTTGGTTTTTTTGTTTTTTTTTATATAGTTTTTTGGTGTTTGTTTTCTATTTGTGTGTTATTTTTGGGAGGAGATAGCCTTAGGGGTATCAGCCATGATGATAATCATGGTCGTGTACGGTCATCTCGGTCATAAATAACAAGAATAAATCCAGGTTGTTTTTGTGTTTGTTTTTCTTTTGCCTCCCCTCGACCCCCTCTCCCCCCCCCTCCCCCAGCCCCCTCCCTCACAGCCCCCTCCCTCACCAACGGGTGGTGTGTGTATAAGTTTGTTGTTGTTTTTTTCTGTGTGCGTGCGCGTGTGTGCCAGCGTGTGTGTATTGTGTGTGTGTGTGTGTGTGTGTGTGTGTGTGTGTGTGTGTGTGTGTGTGTGTGTGTGTGTGTGTGTGTGTGTGTGTGTGTGTGTGTGCGTGTGTGCGTGTGTGTGTGTGTGTGTGTGTGTGTGTATTGTTTGTTTGTTTGTTTGTGTGTGTGTGTGTGTGTGTGTGTGTGTGTGTGTGCGCTTGCTTCTTTTTTTTTATTTTTAGGGAAGGAGTGGGGGATCAGCCATGACAAAATGCTCGTACCTGGTCATCTCGGTCCGATGTTGTTTTTGTTTTCTCTCACGTTTTAAATTCGGGAACCATTCTCTCTCTCTCTCTCTCTCTCTCTCTCTCTCTCTGTGTCTCTCTCCCTCCCTCTCTTTCTTGTCTTTGTTCTAAACAACAACACCAACAACAACAAATCACACACACACACAAAACAAACAAACAAAAAAACAACAAAAAACAACAAACCCAAACAGTAGAATATGTGCCATACCATTCAACACATCCGCCTAAAAAAACAAAACACACACACACACACGCACGCACGCATGCACACACACACACACACACATCCCGAAAACCCCACCGAAAAAAACAACAAACCAAACGCAGCCGTCAACAACAACAGCAACAAAAAACCTAAAAGAAGCAACAATCAATTTTGGTCTAGAACTGAGCTGTCCAATTGCTGGCTTTTGTGGCATCCTTCATTTGTTTTGTTGTTGTTGTTTTGTTTTGTTTTTTTACAGGGGACACGCAAAATTAAACTGCTTCCATATGTAACCCAGCCCCCCACCACCCTCCCCCCACAGCTCCCCCCCTCCCGCCCTCCGCCCTAAATAGCCCTTTTTTGTTTTGTTGTAGCTGGCAAAAGAAGAGAAAGGTCTTTCAATACTCACCCCCCGAACCCTTCTTTGTCATGATCCACAGCTGGTTGTGCCTGAGGGTAAATGTGTACCTGCGGGTAATCTGCCTGAAGCAAGGCAAACTGCCCAAGGGTAAGCAATATCCAGTATTCATGAACACAAGAGTATACGTGTGTCCACAAACCCAAGGCAATTTACCCTTACTACCTGCCAAGGGTGATTGCCCACGAAGCAGAGTTAAATATGGCGGATCCTTTTGCAGCATTTTTCTTTCTTTTTTTTCTTTTTTTAAAAGGGAAAACAGGCGTGATTTACAGATAGCACGTGTTTTGCGAACTCTCTCGACAATGTTCGAGCTGTGGTGTGATGAGAAGTGAAACTGAGAGCATGCACAGAGGGAATTGTTGGGATTAAAAAAAAAAAAAAAAAAATGATGGGTTAGCTGTCTGAGCGAACTGTGTGTGTCTTGAATACGAAGATAACTTATCCTTCAAGGTAAACGTACCTGTGGGCCCCAACCATGTCAAAGATAACTTGCCTGAAGGCAAAATGAATTTTGTCTTGAATACAGACCCTGGTCAGCTTTGCAAATGACACTCTATGCCAGGCCGTTTCCATTTGTACCCCAACCACCCCTTTCTTTTTTTTGTACCCCTGAAGCTGGCAACAACAAAAAAACAAAAACAAAAAAAGTAAGGGTGGGACTTCAAATTCTCACCCCACCCCAAATCCTTTTCTACCATGCTGGTGCTTGTGTGGCCTTTTACTCTGCTGGGGACACGCGTCGTGAAGCAATTTCCTCCAACCCCCCACCCCCCTCTTTTGTACGCCTGAAACTGGCTAAAGAGGCGGAGGACTTCCAACACTCCACCCCCCCCCCCTTCAGATCCCTGTCTGTCGTGTGTTAACAAATAGTAAAGAGTGGTAATTCTCTCCATTCACAAGGTACACAACTTCAAGTCAGTGCTGCTTACACTACTGATTCAGCTAGCACACAGGTAAATAAAAGGTACATTGGAACAAACCCAGACACTTCCTCAAAAAGGAAGCGCCGGGCCTGTCTTTATACCGATCATTGGACATGTGCACACAGCAGCAAAGACAGGAGAAATGTGCAAACACAAATTAGCTTTTATTCAAGACTGGCATAGCCTCTTAATTCTGAACAAGCCACACAGAACACATGGACAATACAGAACAAACACATGGTTGCCTCGGTGGTTTTTCAACTGGAAATTAACAAATAATGAGGCCAGGAGAAGAAATGATTAACAAATAGTAAAGAGTGGTATCTCCCTCATTCACAAGGTACACAACTTCAAGTCAGTGCTGCTTACGTGTGTTACTTCTGGTTCTTGTGGCCTTTTACACGACTTTGCTGGAGACACTACACTCTAAGTTTCCATTTGAACCCTCAACACCTCTTTCGTTTTTGTGCCCCTGAAGGTGATAAAAAGAGGTGTGTGTGTGGGGGGGAGGGGGGGGGGGGTTGTGGGGGTGGAGGGGGGGGGGACTTCCAACACCTCCAAATCTCTCTGACATGTTTTACCTATTGTTCCTGAGGCCTTTTTACTGGGCTTTGCAAGGGCACACTACGTACGTCCATTTCCATCCATAACTTCCTCCAGCACCGCTTTCTTGTACACATGAAGTTTGCAAAATGGGGGAAGGACTTCCAATACTTCCCTTTGCCTTCCAGAGACCCCTTTCTGCCATGTTTCCCTGCTGGTTCTTGTGACCGTTTACTCGGTTTTGCAAGGGACACGCTATGTAAAGCCGTTTCCATTAGTACCTTCCTCCAACACCCCTTTACGTTTTTGTACCCATGAAGCTGGTAAAAGATGTGGACGACTTCCAACACCCCACTCCCTCCAGACCCCTCTCTGTCATGTTTTACTGCTGGTACTTGTGGGGCCTTTCACTCAGCTTTGCTGGGGACAGGCTAAGTTTCCATTTGTACCTCCAACACCTCTTTTCAGTTTTGTACCGCCGAAGCATGCAAAAGAGGGGAAAGGACTTCCATCACTCCCATTCACCCTCCAGAGACCCTTCTCTGTCATGTTTTATTGCTGGTTCTTGTGACATTCTAGTCAGCTTTGGAAGGGACACACTACGTAAATCCATTTCCATTCATACACCTTCCTCCAATACCCTTTTTTTTACCCCTGAAGTTCGACAAACGTCGGCAGGACTTCCAATACTCACCCCCCCCCCCCCCACAGCCTTTCTCTGTGAAGCTTTTTTTTCTGCTGGT
>NC_134893.1:65185929-65188429 GCF_041734735.1 Babylonia areolata | reverse complement strand
TCTATCTCTCTTTTATTTCAATTGTCTATCTCCTGCCCATATCTTTTATTTCTCCCTCCCTCCCTCTTCCCCCACATCTCTCTCTCTCTCTCTCTCTCTCTCTCTCTCTCTCTCTCTCTCCTTTCCCTCCCAGTCACCCTTCACTGATCGTTTCTTCTTCTTCTTCCTTGTTTGTGGGCTCCAACTCCCACGCTCACTTGTATATGGACGAGTAGGCTTTTACGTGTAGTACCGTTTTTACCCCGCCATGTAGTGTAGGCAGCCATACTCCGTGCTGGTTATTTCATATTCAGAGCGATAAACAGGACGATGAACTGGTACATTCAGGTCTCGTCTCTAGCACACTGAAAGTTGCCTCTGTAACTTAGTGCACTTTTGCGAATCATCGTAAAGTAATGTTATGTTATGTAACGGCTGACTACATGGCGGGGTAAAATCGGTCATACACGTAAAAGCCCACTCATGTACATACGAGTGAACATGGTAGTTGCAGCCCATGAACGAAGAAGAAGAAGAAGAAGAAGAAGAAGAAGAAGAAGAAGAAGAAGAAGAAGAAGAAAAGGAATGGAAGTTAGAATGGTAGGTAAAGAACAACTGTGTTTCTGAGAGAATGCATCATAGCTTCTTGTTGGGATAAGGACGGGGCATGCAGATAAGAAGGGAGAAGGGAGGACAAGCAACTCTTTCCATACGAACGGCGAAAGAAACGACGTTAACAGCGTTTCACCCCAATTATCATCATCAAAATATTGCAAGCGGAAGGCTCTTATACTGAAGACGTGAATGTGGACAAAGAATACCACAATTCTGACGACGGAAGCTAAAGGTTGGGTCATTCAGACACCCACTGGACATCCGAGGGGTCTGTGTAGAGAAGAGAGGACTGGCCGTACTGAGTGAGTTAATCACTGTCATTTGTTCATTGTTCATTAAATTGGTTCTCCTGGCCTTATTCCCTCTAAAAACCACCGAGGCAACCATGTGTTTGTTCTGTAACGTCCGTGTGTTCTGTGTGGCTGATTCAGGATTAAAAAGGCTGTGCCAGTCTTGAATAGTTTCAGTTTCAGTTTCACTTTCTCAAGGAGGCGTCACTGCGTTCGGACAAATCCATACACGCTACACCACATCTGTTGAGCAGATGCCTGACCAGCAGCATAACCCAACGCGCTTAGTCAGGCCTTGAGTGCATGCTTACATATTTGTGTACCTATGAAAGTGGATTTCATTTTACGTAATTTCGCCAGAGGACAACACTCTCGTTGCCATGGGTTCTTTTTCAGTGCGCCAAGTGCGTGCTGCACACGGGACCTCGGTTTATCGTCTCATCCGAAAGACTAGACGCTCAGTTTGATTTTCCAGTCAAACTTAGGAGAAAGGGCGAGAGCGGGATTCGAACCCACACCCTCACGGACTCTCTGTATTGGCAGCTGAGCGTCTTAACCATTCTGCCACCTTCCTCCTCTTGAATAACGGCTGATATGTGTGTGAACATTTCTTCTGTCATTACTGCCGTGTGCATTTGTCATGTGATCGGTATAAGGACAAGCCAGACGCTTCTTTTTTGAGGAAGTGTCTGGGTTTGTTCCACTATACCTTTTATTAAGTTACCTTGAATCGGTAGCATTAAGCAGCATTGACTTGGGATTGTGTGCCTCGTGAGTAGAGAGAGTTACCACACTTCGCTATTTGTTGATTACTTTCCTTTTGACAGCTCTGGGTAGTCAGTGCTACCAGGAAGAAACTGAAAAGGAAGAGTGGTAGAGTCATCTGGAAGATTCTGGGATACTGGATGGTTGGAAAAAAAAGAAAGAAAATCGATGGAGGTTGTACAAGATGGAACCTGACCAGGATACGATTACCTGCCAGTGTGTGAATTGTTGATCTGATCAGCCAGGCTACTGAAGACTGCTTGGCATGTTGCAATGATTTTAGCGGAGTGATTTCGATGCCACTTTCAGGACTGTGAAGCTTGGTAGAGAGACAGGAGGACTGAGTACAGCCATAGATCAATAACATTGACAGAGAAAGCGGGAGATACCCTAGATGGAAGAGGGATGTGGGGGTGAGGGTGGTTGGTGTGGCAGAGAAACAGTCCACCACCACCACCACCACCACCACCACCAACGCCGCCACATCACCACCACCGCAACACTGTCACCTGTGAGGGAACACCAAACTCTAGCACGCGAGCAAACACTCAGTAAAGAATGCATTCAGAATGAAAATCTGTCGTGCCAAACCAACAGCTGAATGCAAACATGTATGAATATGGACGGAAATGGAAAGAGGGGAAGGGATAGAGAGATAAAAAGGAAGGTATGAATATACCATGAAATGTATTTGTAGGGTTCTGGGAAGGTGGAGAATAATTTCTGCTTGTTTAATAATTCTTCTATTGTCGTGTGTGGTTGATGACATCTTCGACTTCAAGTATCAATCAGAATGTTCAATAAGAGGTGGGTTTTTTTTTCTTCTCTTTTATTAGTAGGGTTGGTGATCG
>NC_134893.1:65168429-65170929 GCF_041734735.1 Babylonia areolata | reverse complement strand
ACGTTCACACACACACACACACACACACACACACACACACATAAACAGACAAACATTCACACACACACACACACACACACACACACACACACACACACACACACACACACATAAACATACAAACGTTCACACACACACACACACAGACACACACAGACACACACACACACACACACACACACACACACACACACACACGCACGCACACACACACACACTCAGACACACACACACACACACACATGAATTTACCAACGTTCAAACGTTCACACACACACACACACACACACACACACACACACACACACACACACACACACACACACACACACACACACACACACACACGCACAATCGTGGAATGGACGAGAAACATAATTCCCCGAAACGACGAGGACACCCCTTCCTGATGTGTTGTGTTGTATTGCATTGCATTGTATTGCATTGTTGACAGTGCGTATTGTGCTGTATTGTATTGCATTCTGTTTCATTGTATTATACCGTATTGCATTGGATTGCATTGCATTGTTGACAGCCCGTCAGGGCGTGTTGTGTAGTATTGTATTGCATTCTGTTGATTGCATTGCATTGCATTGTATTGCATTGTTGACAGACTGTCGGGGCGTGTTGTGCTGTATTGTATTGCATTCTGTTCCATTGTATTGTGTTGTATTGCACTGCATTCTTTTTCACTGCATTGTATTGTATTGCATTGCATTGTATTGCATTGTAGAGAGTTCATCAGGGTGTGTAGTATTGTATTGTATTGTATTGAGTTCATTAGGGTGCGTAGTACTGTATTATATTGCATTGTATTATGTTGTATTCATTACATTTCATCGTATCGTGTTGCATTGTATTGTATTATATTGTATTGCATTGTATTGTAATGCATTTCATTGCATTGTATAGTATCGTGTTGGATCGTATTGTATTGTATTGTATTGCATTGTGTTGTACTGTATTGTATTGTAGGTTCCCCATTATGGCGATTGTATTGTAGACAGCCCATCATGGCGTGTTGTACTGCATTACATTGCATTGTAAGGCATTGTATCGTATTGTATTGTATTGTATTGAATTACATTGTATAGTATTGCGTTGTATTGTATAGTATTGTTCTACCGTTTTAGTCACAACAAATTTTTCTTTGTGAATTTTGGGCTTTTCTCCACTAGGGTCAGCAAATGTATTATTTTGATTTGCAACTAAAGTGGACTTTTCAACATAATTGTGCCAGGGAAAGCCCCTTTTATTGACGTGGGTTCTTTAACGTGCGCAAAATGCATGCTGCACATGGGACCACGGTTTATCGTCTCATCCGAATGACTTCCATCCAGACCACCACTCAAGGTAGACAGTGGAGGGGGAAAAAAATACTGGCGAACGTGAGATTCGAACCCAAGAGCTCAGATTATCTTGCTTCTAAAGTGGACTCATTTCCACCAGGCCACCATTGCATTCCAATGCGTTTCCTTTTTCTCGGAGTCCCTTTACCATTATGCAAACGCTAGAGGGACATTAGTATGCGAGCCCACCATTTTTCTGGTCTTTCTTTTTTGTTTCAAGATTGCGTAGCTGGAAGGAATAGAGATGAGCGGGGTGGGGAGTGGATGGGTGGGGTGGTACGCGCACAAACTGGGGCCCTCCCCTACCCTCAACCCCTGCCAACTGCAGGTCTTTTCTGTGATCGGAATGATGGAGATTTGGCCGGCTGGCTGGATGTGTGTTTCAGGTCCTTGTGACTCTGACCCGCTTTGCCTGAAAACAATACAGCGTTTACAGTTGGGTTTGGGTGACCTGTTATTTCAATGTGTTGTTGTTGTTGTTGCTGCTGTTGTTGTTCTTGTCGCTGTTGTTGACTGACTATCTAACTGGTTGTCTGTCGGTCTATCTATTTATGTGTCGGCGATTTGGTCTATCTATCTATCTATCTATCTGCCTGTCTGTCTGTTTGTCTGTCTGTCTGTCTGTCTGTCTGTATGTATGTCTAGCTATCTATCTAGCTATCTATGTATCTATCTATACATCCATTGTTAAAATAGGACAAAGAACGATGGCAGTGAGACAGCAGCAATAATAATGACAACGACAACAAAACAACAGCAATACCATCTTAAACAACAGCAACAACAACAAAAATATCAATCATAAATGGTTCTAACAAAGATTTGCACAAGAAAATGCTTGCGTTCGTCATGTGCTTATCTATATATTTGTCAATCATTCAATTAATTGATAAATCAATCAATCAATCAATCAATTTAAAACAAAACCAGCATCAGCTCCTTCAAATCGGCCGACAAAACGTTCTTTTTTAGGATCTTAAAACTTTTTCAAAAAACTTTGTAGGTGACTCATCACAATATCTTATTTATTCTCTCCATGTCAATAACGATTTTGTTTTTTTCTGATAGCGCAAGCTTGTTCTTTTCAAATGCTAGTTTCTCTATTTGTGATGTCTCGTTAATGTCCATGTTTTGAATCATGTTCATTGTTT
>NC_134893.1:65150929-65153429 GCF_041734735.1 Babylonia areolata | reverse complement strand
CCTCTCTCTCTCTTCACCCTCTCTCTCTGCCTCTCTTACTCCTTGCCTCTCTCTCTCTCTCCTCCTCTCTCTCCCTCTCTCTCTCCTGCCTCTCTCTCCCTCTCTTCACCCTCTCTGCCTCTCTTACTCCTTGCCTCTCTCTCTCTCCCCTTCTCTCTCCCTCCCTCTCTCCCGCCTCTGTCTCCCCCTCTCTCTCTATCCCTCTCTCTCCTGCCTCTCTCTCCCTCTCTCCCCCCTCTCTCTTCTGCTTCTCTCTCCCTCCCGCTCTCTCTTTATCCCTATCTCTCTCTTTCTCTCTGCTGCCTCTCTCTCCCTCTCTCTCTCCCTCTCTTCTGCCTCTCTCTCTCCCCCTCTCTCTCCCTCCCTCTCTTCCGCCTCTCTCTCCCCTCTTCTCTCTATCCCCTCTCTCTCTCTTTGCCTCTGTCTCCCCCTCTCTCTCTATCCCCCCTCTCTCTCTCCTGCCTCTCTTTCCCTCCCACTCTCTCTTTATCCCTATCTCTCTCTTTCTCTCTGCTCTCTCTCTCTATTTCTCTTACTCCCTCCCTCTCCCTCCCACCTCTCTCTCTCCCTCTTTCTCTCCCGGTATGCGAGTAAACATTTTCTCTCTCCAATTTGTTCTCTCCCTCTCTCTCTATCTCTTTGTCTGTCTGTCTGTCTGTCTGTCTCTTTCTCTCCAGCTTGTTCTCTCTTTCTGTCTGTCTGTCATTCTCTGTCCGTTTGTCTGTCTGCCTGTCCGTTTGTCTGTCTGCCTGTCTGTTTGTCTGTCTCTCTCCAATTAGTTTCCTCTCTCTCGTTCTCTCTCTCTGTCTGTCTGTCTGTCTGTCTGTCTCTCATTATCTCTCTGTCAGTCTGTCTGCCCGTCTGTCCGTCACTCTGTCCGTTTGTCTGTCTGTCAGTCTGTCTGTCTGTCTGTCTCTCTCCCCCCCTCTCTCTCTCTCACCTCTGTCTCTCCCCCCACCCCTCTCTCTCCTCTATCTCTCCCCCACCCCCCATCTCTCTCTCTCCTCTATCTCTCCTCCACTCCCTCCCCCCCTCTCTCTCTCTGCCGCATCCATCTCGTGTCTCCCGACATCCCCAGCCTATCGGTTTCGGATCCTGACGTCTAGCGGAGCAGGCATCGATTTTGCTGCCAGAGACAGAAAGATGGCTATCTGGCCACGTGAAGCATTGTCTTTTCTTGCTTGCCCTTGCCCCCTCCCCCCCAGCCGCCCCCCCCCCCCCACAACCCCCCACCCCCACCCCCCAAGCCCTCTCCTCTGCCATGCCAAATGCTGCACTTCTGAAACCCTACAGAGCCGGTGTAATCAGGGATAACCATCCATGTCTGATTCGACCACTTTCAGGCTGGTTGAAAAATGGGGAATGGATTTTTTTGTTGTCGAGTGAATAATGAAAGATCCTGTGATCCATGGTCAGCGTTCGGTGGGTTATGGTAAACACAAGAACATACCCAGCATGCACACCCCACCCCCCACCCCCACCCCTGCCCCCCGCCTACCCCCCGGAAAGCGGAGTATGGCTGCCTACATGGCGGGGTGAAAACGGTCATACACGTAAAAGCCCACTCGTGTACATACGAGTGAACTTGGGAGTTGCGGCCCACGAACGCAGAAGAAGAAGAATGAATGATTAATGATATGGATATAATGGGGATGGATTTTTCTTTTTGTTGAATTGATGATATGGATATACATACAGTGCCTATCCTCGGTCGGACACCAAGCTCTAAGCGCTTTACAAGTACGGGGTCATTTGCACAACAGGCTGCCTACCTGGGTCGAGCCGACTAACGGCTGTCATTGGGCGCTCATCATTCGTTTCCTTTGCCACTCAGTGAGATTGCAGGCACGCACAACATACACACCCAGACAGACATGCAACATGTTACGTGTATGACCATTTTGTTTATTTAACTCGCATTGTAGGAAGCTATACTCCTATTTCGGGGGTGTGCATGTTGGGTATGTTCTTGTTTCCGTAACCACCGGACGCTGACATGGATTACAGGATCTTTAACGTGCGTGTTTGATCTTCTGCTGGCGTATACACATGAAGGGGATTCAGGTACAAACAGGTCTGCACATATGTTGACCCGGGAGATCGGAAAAATCTCCACCCTTTACCCACCAGGCGCCGTCACCGAGATTTGAACCCGGGACTCTCAGATGGCAAGTCCAATGCTTTAACCACTGTGCTAATGCGCCCGTTGTCGTTGTAGTCTCAGTGGTCAACAGTGTCAGGGTGAGGGAACGTTTGGTCCTGTCATGCCCAGCAGATAAAGTGTTAACATGTATAATAAAAATATGAATACTAAAAGCATGTGCCTCTGAGATAATGTTCTAGATGTTCTTGATATCCAGGAGAGCCCTGTTCCGTGTTCAAGTTGCTTTTCCTTCTTCATTTATCTTTCTTCTCCAGAGGCTAGGAAAATTGTTATTTATTTCTTCTTACTCGGGTTGACCTTATGAAGCTCAAGTATGTGCCGAGTCTGCGATTCCGA
>NC_134893.1:65133429-65140929 GCF_041734735.1 Babylonia areolata | reverse complement strand
AGTATAGTGATGTTTGGAGACAAACAGTGACTTAACAACTGCTGTCATTCAGTGATACGGTTGTTTTTAATCTGCATACGAAACAAAGGAGTAACGACTCAAAACATGACACAATAAACACAGCTTACTTAGTAAAGTTAGTGTCAGCGTAATAACAGCAGCGGCAACAACAAATGCGTTTAACAACAACAACAACAAGAACGGCGACGACTCAACAACAACAACAACAACATTGTTTGTGAGGAACTGCGAAACAATTCTGGAACCAATGAATCATGTTGTTGTGACTCGAACTTCGCAAATAAATGTGCACTGGTTTTGTATTTAACAGCGATTCAAAAAAAGAAAAAGAAAAAAAAAAGAAAAAAGAAAGCACGTGGTATTTCCTTTTGTGGAAGAAAAAAAAAAGACTTTCGGATTCCTGTACACCAATCGTCTCTGCCACATGGTGACAAATGGATGTATAACGTGAAACAACAACAACAACAAAAACAAACTTCCAAGTCTTCGTAGTGTGTCATCGCCGGAACGTTGCTTGTAGTGTTGAGGATTTCGGAGGTTCTGGATTGGAGGTGTTCAGCCATTGTTCTGCTGTGATTGGTCAGAATGGGCTTCCTGTTGTCTGCCGTGGCTGTGCTTCTGTGCGTCCTTCTGTTGCCGCACACAGGTAAGAAAGGGTGAGAAGGAAGGTGTGTGAGTGAGTGTGGTGGGTGGGTTGGGTGGTTGGGTGGTTGATTGTTTTTTTTCTCTCTGTTCCTCTGATTGTTTTTTCTCTCTGTTCCTCTTTCTCAAGCTTTCTGTTTCTCGTGGTTGGGAGAATGCGTTTCATTTCTTTGAAGTTGTTTAAAAAAAGAGAGAAAATATTGACTTCCAATATTTTACAAAGTCAAACTTCATTCATTGTTGTCTTGTAGTTGTTGTTGTCGTTGTTGTTGTTGTTGTTGTTGTTGTTTTAATTTTTACTGGTTCTTCAGGAAAGTCGTCATCGAAGTTTGAATGATTTATTACTTGAAGATAGAAGCATTTTCCAAGTCCGATTTTTCATTGTGGTCTTGATTATATAGGTCAAGGTAAGGAGATATATCCTTGTTTACAGGAACCGGAAACACATTTACATGGCTGACGGTCTTGTTTGTCTCGCCTACGTGTCGTGGTTCTCGTGTACATATGTATTCTGACGGGTTTTTTTTCGGGTTTTTTTTTTTTTTTTTTTTTTTTTTCCGGTGTCAATGTTTGTTTGTGCGTGTTGAACAAAATGTGAATGAACTTTTCGAGGAAGTGTCAAACACGTTCCGTCTGTTGCCGATTATCTCCTCTCTCTGTGTTTCTCTCTCTCCCTCTCTCTCTCTCTCTCTCTCTCTGTTTCTCTCTCTCTCCCTCTCTCTCTCTGTTTCTCTCTCTCTCTCTACGTATATATATATATATATATATATATATATATATATATATAAAAGTGTGTGTGTGTGTGTGTGTGTGTGTGTGTGTGTGTGTGTGTGTGTGCGCACACACACGTGTGCGTGTTTGCATGTGCGTGTGCATATGTGTTTGTGCGTGTATGTGTGCGTTTTATGTGTATGTGCGCGTGCGCTTGTGTTTTTGTTTGTTTGTTTGTTTGTGTGTGTGTGTGTGTGTGTGTGTGTGTGTGTGTGTGTGTGTGTCTGCATATGTGTGTGTGTTTGTTTGTGTGTGTGTGTGTGTGTGTGTTTGTGTGTGTGTGTGTGTGTGTGTGTGTGTGTGTGTGTGTGTGTGTGTGTGTGTGTGTTCGCGCGCGCGCGTGTTAGGTGCATCTGCCTGTTCCCTCTTCGTCTCTATCTCGCTCACTTATTGCCGCTTCTCTTTGAGAGAGACAGAACCCAGAGATCTCGGAAAAAAAAATTAAATGTAAGGCCACAGACATGTTTGCAAAATACATAGATACATACATACATACGTATATACATATATACATACATACATACATACATACCAAGCTCCTCGACATCAACACCAACCCTCCCAGCAAGACCGAGATCGTCAAGGCCATCAAGTCCCTCAAGTCAGGAAAGGCAGCCGGCCCAGATGGAATTCCACCTGAAGCTCTGAAGGCCGACATCCAGACTTCAACTGAGATGCTGCACCCTCTCCTTTGCAAGATCTGGGAACAGGAGCGAGTGCCAAAAGACTGGAAAAGAGGACATCTTGTAAAGCTGCCAAAGAAAGGGGACCTTTCATCCTGCAACAGCTGGCGGGGAATCATGCTGTTGTCTATTCCGGGCAAGGTACTGAGCAGAATCATTCTTGAGAGACTGAAGAACGCTTTGGACAAGACACTTCGGGACGAACAAGCAGGCTTCCGACAAGATCGCTCATGCACGGATCACATCGCAACCATGCGCATCATCATCGAGCAGTCCCTGGAGTGGCAGACCCCCCTGTACACAGTCTTTGTCGACTTTCAAAAAGCTTTTGACAGTGTCGACCGAGATGTCATCTGGAGACTGATGTACCACTATGGATTTCCACCAAAGTTTGTAAGCATCATCCAGCAAATGTACGAAGACGCCACCTGTCAAGTGATCCACGACGGGAAATTGACGGAACCTTTCAGTGTGCAAACCGGCGTCCGTCAGGGTTGTTTGCTCTCACCGACCATTTTCCTGATGGTGGTTGACTGGGTCATGAGGCAGTCTACAGCAGATCGGAGGACAGGCATCCAGTGGACTTTCACTAAACAGCTGGAGGACCTAGACTTCGCAGATGACATAAGTCTTCTCTCCCACAGGCAGCAAGATGCACAGGAGAAACTATGTCGTGTGGCAGAAGAAGCTGAGAAGACTGGACTTCAAATCAACATTGGGAAAACAGAGGTCATGAGGGTCAACAACAAGAAGCAAGATCCAGTGCAACTACACCAAGAGAACATCAAGGAGGTTGACAAGTTTGTCTACTTAGGCAGTGTTGTCAGCAAAGACGGGGGGACGGACGAAGACATCAAGAGCCGTACCAACAAAGCAAGACACGCCTTCAACACCCTTCGACCAATCTGGAGATCGACAGCCCTCTCAATCCGCAACAAGATCCGGATTTTTAACACCAACGTGAAGTCGGTTCTACTCTATGGCTCAGAGACGTGGAGAGTGACAAAGACCAGCACCCACAAGCTTCAGACATTCACCAACAGATGTCTAAGAAACATCCTGAACATCAGATGGCCAGAGGTTGTCTCCAATGAAGAACTTTGGAACATGACAAAACAGGCCCCACTGGAGACGGAAATCAAGAAACGGAAATGGGGATGGATAGGCCATACACTACGCAAGCCTGCAACAAACATCACAAGACAGGCTCTTGATTGGAACCCACAGGGGAAAAGGAAAGTTGGCCGTCCGAAGCAGACCTGGCGGAGAAGCATTGAGGCAGAGACAAGGGCGGCCGGAATGACGTGGGCTGAAATGAAGAAGACCAGCCAGAGCCGGGTGCGTTGGAGGAGTGTTGTTGCGGCCCTATGTTCCCCAAGGAATCAAGAGGAATAAGTCAAGTACATACATACATGCATATATCACACGGGTGAAAAGGGTCGCGGATTTATCCTTTGAGTGTTACACTGAATGGAATTGAAGAGTCATGTCCACAAACTATCACACAACGGAAAAGTCGTGGATATATCTTGTGCCAACTGTCTCAAGAGTGAATATCCCTATCTCCATCAACTGCCACTGTAAATTTCAAGTTATTCCAAGAACATTTCAACTAAGGGGAATGTAGTCTATTCTCTCTGGTTGTTTTTTTTTTTTTTTTTTGTTTCCCGATGGTTGGTACCTAACGTTACCCGACACAATAAAATTTCAGACGGGGGGAGAGGGGGGGGGGGGGTTGGCCGGGGGGGAGGGGGGGGGCGAGGGGGAGAGGGAGGGGGGGGAAGCCTACCATCTAAGAGTTATGGATAGGTAGAGAGTAGATTTAAACCAACAAACGAATAAGATACACAACCGTCAAACGGATTGTGACGAGAGGGAATAATTTCACAACATATAACAGCCAACAAGTTCTGAAGACTTGATTCATTTCTAGCTCCTTTGTTTATTCAGTCACATATTCCTGAGATAAACATCATAACAGTTATCTATCCATGGTCGCATTCTTCAGTCATCAACAAAGACATCCTACGGTCTAACTACTGCCTATGTTGACTTGGAATCTAACACGTCACATACCTCTTGAAATCATCATCTAGCTGCAGACGTGTCTTCTAAGGGTGTGCTCAGGTCTCTCTCTCTCTCGGTCCGCTCTTGGGGTCTGCTCCTGGGGTCTGCTCTTGGGGTCTATGTGTTCAGCCTTATATGTAGCCCAGAACTGACCAATCTCCCCATTCGTATTCCACGTTAGTGAAAATAATTACTCCCCTACATCTTTGAAGCCTATTCCATTGCCTGCCGTCCGACCGCATTATCTCAACAGGGAACTTACACATCGCTGGGATCGCTTTCTTTGTGCTCTTGCACACATGTCCAGCCTAACGGACCTCACTATTGCCTGATGCCCCCACGTGCTGGACTGGCCTCGGAGTGTGTGAGTTCATTTGTACCTAGCTGACCGTGTGGTGATCTAATCTGTTAATTGCTATACTTTCCGGGTCTGTACCTAGCTGACCCTGTGGTGATCTAATCTGTTAATTGCTATACTTTCCGGGTCTGTACCTTGCTAACCCTGTGGTGATCTAATCTGTTAATTGCTGTACTTTCCGGGTCTGTACCCAGCTAACCCTGTGGTGATCTAATCTGTTAATTGCTGTACTTTCCGGGTCTGTCCCCAGCTAACCCTGTGGTGATCTAATCTGTTAATTGCTGTACTTTCCGGGTCTGTACCTAGCTGACCGTGTGGTGATCTAATCTGTTAATTACTGTACTTTCCGGGTCTGTCCCCAGCTAACCCTGTGGTGATCTAATCTGTTAATTGCTGTACTTTCCGGGTCTGTACCTAGCTGACCGTGTGGTGATCTAATCTGTTAATTGCTATATTTTCCGGGTCTGTACCTAGCTGACCGTGTGGTGATCTGATCTGTTAATTGCTATACTTTCCGGGTCTGTACCTAGCTGACCGTGTGGTGATCTAATCTGTTAATTGCTATACTTTCCGGGTCTGTACCTAGCTGACCGTGTGGTGATCTAATCTGTTAATTGCTATACTTTCCGGGTCTGTACCTTGCTAACCCTGTGGTGATCTAATCTGTTAATTGCTGTACTTTCCGGGTCTGTACCTAGCTGACCGTGTGGTGATCTGATCTGTTAATTGCTATACATTCCGGGTCTGTACCTAGCTGACCCTGCGGTGATCTAATCTGTTAATTGCTATACTTTCCGGGTCTGTACCTAGCTGACCGTGTGGTGATCTAATCTGTTAATTGCTATACTTTCCGGGTCTGTACCTAGCTGACCGTGTGGTGATCTAATCTGTTAATTGCTATACTTTCCGGGTCTGTACCTAGCTGACCGTGTGGTGACCTAATCTGTTAATTGCTGTACTTTCCGGGTCTGTACCTAGCTGACCGTGTGGTGATCTAATCTGTTAATTGCTATACTGCCCGGGTCTGTACCTAGCTGACCGTGTGGTGATCTAATCTGTTAATTGCTATACTGCCCGGGTCTGTACCTAGCTGACCGTGTGGTGATCTAATCTGTTAATTGCTATACTTTCCGGGTCTGTACCTTGCTAACCCTGTGGTGATCTAATCTGTTAATTGCTGTACTTTCCGGGTCTGTACCTAGCTGACCGTGTGGTGATCTGATCTGTTAATTGCTATACATTCCGGGTCTGTACCTAGCTGACCCTGCGGTGATCTAATCTGTTAATTGCTATACTTTCCGGGTCTGTACCTAGCTGACCGTGTGGTGATCTAATCTGTTAATTGCTATACTTTCCGGGTCTGTACCTAGCTGACCGTGTGGTGATCTAATCTGTTAATTGCTATACTTTCCGGGTCTGTACCTAGCTGACCGTGTGGTGACCTAATCTGTTAATTGCTGTACTTTCCGGGTCTGTACCTAGCTGACCGTGTGGTGATCTAATCTGTTAATTGCTATACTGCCCGGGTCTGTACCTAGCTGACCGTGTGGTGATCTAATCTGTTAATTGCTATACTGCCCGGGTCTGTACCTAGCTGACCGTGTGGTGATCTAATCTGTTAATTGCTATACTGCCCGGGTCTGTACCTAGCTGACCCTGTGGTGATCTAATCTGTTAATTGCTATACTTTCCGGGTCTCTCCGGATATCAATCATGGAAAGGCTGGCTTCACTTATCGTTTCCACGCTCATGGCCATCTGTTCTTCCTTGTTCCGAGAGCTTCAAAGACTGCTATAGGCAGTGTGGTACATACATAAAAGGCAGACTGAAAGAACGCCGTAAAAAAAAAAGAAAATAAAAAAGTGGGGGGGTGGGGGGTGGGGGTTGGGGGGGGGGGGTAGATGGACAGAGACAGAGAAGCAAAGAAACAGACAGAGAGGAAGGCTTAGATGTTTGTCCGCACGCACTTGTACGCTGAAGCTGTCTTATTATCTCCCTTTCTCTCCGTCTCCTAGATCTCCTGGCTTACCTCCCCACCCTACTCCTCCCACCCCTCAACACACACACACACACACTCTCTCTTACAATGGACCGATTGTTTGAACAATTGAAAAAAAAAATTGTAAAGTGTAACGACATAAAATTTATAATTTCTGCACTATTGTGCAATGACTTACACATAAATATTGGTATTTGCAATACTCTCTCTTCTACCGAGCTTTGTATAACAAGGGAAAACTTCGCGATAGGCTGCCCGCAAGTGAGGATCGCCGCTCGTGCGGTGCTGGTGGCCGAGTGACCAATGTCCAGTCTGTGTCATTGGGTGCGCGACCTCCCAGCATGCATCGCGGCCCTGTATATATTGAGCCTACATTGTAGGTTTTGGCGCTTTTTGTAATTTCACGTGTCTCTCTCTCTCTCTCTGTTATAAGGGTAAAAGGTCAATGATTTTTATTTTATTTTATGTCGTTTATGTAATGCAGCTGAAGAAAACTAAAATCCATATCATGTTCTGTTGTTCTGTCTTGCATGATGATGTAAGGATAAAATTGGTTGAACTCAAGTACTATCAAAACCCGTGTCTTTTGAGATTAAATCTGCTGATGCCATCCAGACATGAAACTGTCTTGACTAACTTCCCTTTATGCACTGAGGCTACTCTATATTTGTCCAACTTAGAATGCAATCATGTGTTTCGTGTTATACTATTTTTTGTTTATATTTGTTTCGAATGTATAATTATGTTCATATTATAAATATTCTTTGCATACAATTATATAATATCCCCTTCAGACAGGGGCTGTGACATAATCTGAATGAAATATTCGCATTCACATTCTCTCTCTTTCAATGGGTCCATGGTCTTCTGAATAAACATTATTTAATTTCATCTCTCTCTCTCTCTCTCTCTCTCTCTCTCTCTCTCTCTTGCATTGTAAAAATCAGTTTAATCTCACT
>NC_134893.1:65123429-65128429 GCF_041734735.1 Babylonia areolata | reverse complement strand
GCTGTAGACCCACTCTCCGTGGGGAGAGCAGCCCGAATTTCACACAGGGAAATCTGTTGTGATAAAAAGAAATACAAAATACAAATAGTATTGCAGTTCGTTTCTCATTGAGAACTTCTGGCTGTTCTTCCCTGGGAGAGCACGTCACCAAACAGCAGAGCCACTTTAATTTTTGTGTGTGTGTGTGTGTTATTTTTTATATTGATATTTTTTTTTCTGCCTTCATGTGTATTCGTTTTCCTATCAACTTGAATTTTTTAATAATAATAATGATGATGATAATAATAATAATAATAATCATCATCATCATCATAATCGGTATCTGTATAGCGCTGAATCTTGTGCAGAGACAAATCAAAGCGCTTTCGCACCTGTCATTCACACGCATGCATAACTCTAAAACTGGAGAAACTGAAGACAAGGAAGAGGCAGGGAAGGGAGGCTATTTTGGGAAGTGGTGGGTTTTAAGGCCAGACTTGAAAGAGCTGAGTGTGGAGACTTGACGAAGCGAAAGAGGAAGTTCATTCCAATTGCAAGGTCCAGAGACAGAGAAAGAACGGCGGCCAACAGAATGCGTAAACAGAGTGGATCCGACGCCGATCGTAGTGAGCGAGATGGAGTGTAGTGGCGAAAGCAGCCGCAGAGATAGGAAGGGGCAGATTTGTGAATACATTTATAACATATAGTGCTCATCTTGTACTTTATTCTGTGTGAGACAGGGAGCCAGTGGAGATGTTTCAAAAGAGGATTTTTTTCTTCTTCTGTAGAATGTTGCCAGGGGCAATCTTTATGTTGGGTTCTCTTTCATATGAGCGTTGGGTTACGCTGCTGGTCAGGCATCTGCTTGGCAGATGTGGTGTAGCGTATATGGATTCGTCCGAATGCAGTGACGCCTCCTTGAGCTACTGATACTGATACTGATACTTATATGGGCTAAACGCATGTTAGTCACGGGACTTTGGTGCATCGTCTCATTCGAATGACCAGGGTCCAGACTATAGCAGTCACGGTCTAATGGAGGGGGAGGAAATAGTGGGGGATGTAGGATTCGATCTCGTATGCTCAGATTTTCTCTAAGGAAGACGTGTTCATATGTGATGATGTTTCGATCTCCCTGGAGCAAAGCCACAGTCCACATTGTCTTTCTTAACCTTCTGTTAGGAAAAAAAAAGAGAGAGAAAAAAAAAAAAGAAATGAAAGAAAACCATAAAGCAAACGTTGTAAAAAAAAAAAAAAATGTGGAAGTAATAAGTGAATTAAATAAGCTTAAAACCACTCAACCTTTTGTGTGTGGATTACAATACTTGAAAATGTTGGTTTATTTGAAAGCGCAGGCGCGCGCGCGCGTGTGTGCATATGTCTGCGTCTGTATATATATATATATATATGTGTGTGTGTGTGTGTGTGTGTGTGTGTGTGTGTGTGTGTGTGCGCGCGCGTGCGTGCATGGGATTCAAACTCACACCCTCCTAAACGCGAGCACGGTATTCAGCAAACTGATCAGCAGAAGCGGTCCTGCGTGCTTATGCCCTCGCGTCCGCACAGGTAGCGAGAGAATCTGAGCGCATTGATTTGAACTCCAAACTCGCCAAAATTCTTACCTCCTCCACTTAGACCTTGAGTGGTGGTCTGGATGCTTGTCGTTCGGATGAGACGATAAATCTATGTCCGGTGTGCAGCATGCTCTTAGTGTACGTAAAAGAACTCACGGCAACAAAGTGTCCATGGCAAAATTTTGTAGTTAAAAAAAATATTCACTTTGATAGGAAAACAATTACTCTGGCAGGCTGTAAAAGAGAAGGCGCTCTCACTGTAGCGACTTTCACACAGAGAAATCTGTTGTGTCAAAAAGTGTAATACAATACAATACAATACAAATCAAAACAAATTAACGCAGTACTATACTATACTATATTATACTATCATTATCTTAAAATGACAGTATGGGCAGAAAGAATACTACGTATTATTCTGAGCGCACACGATTCAAACTTGCAGCCTCCTAACGAAATGTTGGTTCCATGCTCAAGCAACTGACCTGTTTGGGCGTCTCTCTAAACCCCCACTGCATAGAAAGGGTCTTGTTTACAATCGATCTTCGATCGGTTTGGTTATCAAAGAAGACACGTGCAGAAGCGTTTGAATGGTGTCGTCCACAAACCACAATAGATTTTTCCCCCTATCACTTTAAACTGTATTGTATTTGGAAAAAAAAATGTCATGATGCAGTCACAATACATAAGCCCAACACAGCTTAAATCACAGTTTGATATGAGCTTACAATTGCGCCAGCAGCAAATTGAGAGCTGTATTGTTAGTGGTTTCCCCATCGCAATGGGAGGTCATTTACAACTTGGTCTTTTGTGAAGGGCTATGGCTTTCACACTAGGAGACAAAATCGCACTGGCTCTTAGTGCTGCAGCCTTGGGGGCTAGTTGGCCATTGGGAACATCCCCAACGTCGACTGTCCTAAAACCCTCTTGGCCGAGAGAGTGGGGATGTACTTGGGCAAGACACTCTCCACTATAATCAAGTTCTAGCCCAAATAGTTGGGACAGCAGTTGCCTCCTCTGCTGTTCTGATGGTCATAGTCGGACGCGACTGACTATCATACACATTCGACAATACTACCAGGAAGTCTTATATCATGTCTTGTGGTAATGTAGGTACATATAATCGCTATGTGTAGGGTGTCTCTGCAGGCAGTAATTCAAATATTGCAGTATGAATTACAAACAAGAAAAAAGTTGAGAACAATACAACTGACATTTTTTTGAAAAAAAAAAAAAAAAAAAAAAAAGCAGAAAAAAGCATAATGGTGGAAAGAGAAAAAATTAACAACGGTGTTTCAAATATGTGTTCAAAGTATATTTCCTACTTGTCAGCGTGGCAGGTTTAGAGATGGACCGTGATATGGAAAAAAAATGTGTAGCAAAGTAAATGGAGGGCACTAGTGCTTTAGTAGCAAAGAGTGCAGTGGGTTGTTAATCATTCATTTCTTGTTTGCTCCAGTTGATCTCTCGTCCGCTTGGAAGCTTATTTCCCGCTAATTGATCGAGCGACCAACTCAGTTTGCTTTTGTGTCTCTCTCTCTCTCTCTCTCTCTCTCTCTCTGTGTTTGTGTTTGTGTGTGTGTGTGTGTGTGTGTGTGTGTGTGTGTGTGTGTGTGTGTTGTGTGTGTGTGTGTGTGTGTGTGTGTGTTGTGTGTGTGTGTGTGTGTGTGTGTGTGTGTGTGTGTGTGTGTGTGTGTGTGTGTGTACGTGAGAGCGTGTTTGTGTTTGTATGTATGTGTGTATAATTATTATTATTATTATTATTATTATTATTATCATCATCATCATCATCATCATTGTTGTTGTTATTGTTGTTGTTCTTCTTCTTATTATTATTATCATTATTATTATTATTATTATTATTATTATTATTATTATCATCATCATCATCATCATCAGTATTGTTATCATCAGCATCAGCATCGTCATCATCACCACCACCCTGACCCATCATCATCACCACCCTGACCCATCATCACCACCCTGACCCATCATCATCACCACCCTGACCCATCATCACCACCACCCTGACCCATCATCACCACCACCATCACCCGCTCTCACCCATCCTCATCACCACCCTGACCCATCATTACCACCACCCTCACCCACTCTCACCCATCCTCATCACCACCCTGACCCATCATTACCACCACCCTCACCCACTCTCACCCATCCTCATCACCACCCTGACCCATCATTACCACCACCCTCACCCACTCTCACCCATCCTCATCACCACCCTGACCCATCATTACCACCACCCTCACCCGCTCTCACCCATCCTCATCACCACCCTGACCCATCATTACCACCACCCTCACCCACTCTCACCCATCCTCATCACCACCCTGACCCATCATTACCACCACCCTCACCCGCTCTCACCCATCCTCATCACCACCCTTTCCATGTCTCTGTCCTCAGCGGGAGGGCAGTACCAGCTGGATGAACGGATCGACAACCAGTGCCACACCAGTTACTACACCCTACCCGAGTGCATCGACCACCCGGATGGCTACGGGTGCGAGTGCGGGCCTGGCTTCCACTGGAACACCAAGATGTGCATGTGTGAGTTATCGTTCTACCATTACCCTCCCCCGTAAACGGAGTATAGCTGCGTACATGGCGGGGTTAAAAAAACCCAAAAAGGTCATACACGTGAAAGCCCACAACTGAACGTGGGAGTTGCAGCCCACGAACGAAGAAGAAGAAGAAAATATTGCTATCATTATCATTTATTATAAATGTGCCGAGTCTTTCCGTACCTAGCTGTTCTTGAGTCAAGGTGGTGTTGCCAGGCGTCTGATTAGCTCTGTGTGTGTGTGTGTGTTTATGTGTGTGTGTGCGTGTGGTACACACACACACACACACACACACAGAGCCCACACACCCCACCCACCCTCTCACCACTCCTAACTATCCATGACCAATTCTCGGGGTCAATTCAATAAACCCAGAAATGTGATCAAAACTGTCCTGGATCCTGGCACCGCGCGTTAGGGAAACATTGGCGAACAGCGTCTCTCTCTACCAACTCAAATCAGACTCGAGACTCTCCTGGGGGCAGTTGGGAGGCGTGGGGTGGCAGGGGGGCTGGTGCGGGGGTCCGTGGGAGGGGGGGATGTGGGGTGGAGGTTGGGGTGTGGAGGCTATGGGTCTGGAACTTTCAGTGATGCAAATGGCGTTTGTGCGGACGACGCGGAGCAGTTTAAAGATGTCAGAGTGTATTCTGCCCTCCTTGGGGAAGGATAGCGTGCGCGCGTGTGTGTGTGGGTTATAGTCATCTGCACGGATCAAATGAAACAATCCATCCATCCCCTGTCCCTCACCCAAACCCCCTCCCTCTGGAACTTTCTGTGATGCAAATGGCGTTTGAGCAGACAACGCACAGTAATGTGCACTGCTCAAATTAAATAATCCATCCATCCTTCCTGTCCCTCACCC
>NC_134893.1:65108429-65118429 GCF_041734735.1 Babylonia areolata | reverse complement strand
ATCTCAAAGCGTAGGACTTTCAGTCTGACGAACAATCTCTGTAACGGCGCCTGGTGGGTAAAAGGTGGAGATTTTTCCGATCTCCCAAGTCAACATATGTACAGACCTGTTTGTGCCTGAACCCCCTTCGCGAGCAGAAGATCAAATACACACGTTAAAGATCCTGCTATCCATGTCAGCATTCGTGGGTCATGGAAACAAGAAAATACCCAACATGCACACCCTGAAAAAGTTGCACTAGCTCTAAGCGCTGCAGCCTTGGGAGGCTAGTTGGCCTTTGGGAACCATCCCCAACGCCTGACTGTCCTAAGACCCTCTTGGCCGAGAGAGTGGGGATTAACTTGGGCAAGACACTCTCCATTGTAATCTTTTCTTTCTTCACTTTTTTTAATATATTTTTTTCGTTCGACAGCTGCGCAGTCAGGGTCGAAGTCCGAGGGATGCCACAAACTCGGACGTCCGGCACAGATCGGCTACCGTCCCCCAGAGCTTGGTGTTGAGGTCCGCACCCCTAGGCCAGGACTGCTTCCGCATCTTCTCACACAGGGGGCAGTCTTGGAGAATGTGGGATGGGGTCTGGTCAGCCTGGCCGTAATCACATAGGGATGTGGCTGCCACTCCAATCCTCTTCAGGTGTGCTCGGAGGCCGCAGTGTCCTGTGCGAAGGCGGTAGATGGTAGTCTGGTGTCTCCTCTCCAGTGTCCTGATGGGATCCTGGTGTGCCTGGTAGCGTCCGTTCAGGGTGACCCAGCCTCTTCGGAATCTGCTGCGGAGGAGAGTTTTTGCTTACTCATTCGTGGCAGGAACGGTCGGCTGTGTGAGCTGGTTTCCTTCTTTAGCAATGTGGTCTGCACTGTAATCAAATTCTAGTCCAGATATTTGGGACGGCAGTTGCCTCCTCTGGACACGAATAACGGACACGACTTATTATCATACACATGTACTCGAGTACTTACGTCAATTATATGATGATGGCGGTTTCTTCGTATCCGAAGATCACTGGGAAGAAGGTCTAGTCTGGGTGAGGCAAGCCTTCTGGTGGCTGTACAGGCCAATCTTGGACTTGCATTGTCGGGAACAGCTGGCGCACATGAAGGTTGGCTGGTTGCTGGAGGGGTGATCTTGAGATGATGCCTCCTTTCTCCGCTCGCGGAATTATATATATATCTGTAATTAAAACTGGAAATTTGAAAACAAAACAAAAAAGTGAAAAACTAACAGTGTTGTGTGTCCTGTAGGTACGGTGATGTCCTACAAGCACAACAACAACACCAACGTGATGCGTTTTCTGAGCGGACCAAGGCTGACCTTCGAGATCTGGGGTCAGAAGCAGCAGACCCGTTCTTACCTCATCCCTCACGAGCTGGTTCACATCGCCTGGAGCTGGTCCTCTCGGGGTGTGTGTTGTGTGTGTGGGGGGGGGGGGGGGGGGGGGGGGGGGGGGGGGGGGTGAGGGGGGGGGGGGGGGGGGGGGGGGGGGGGGGGGGGGGGGGGGGGGGCGGGTGAGTTGTGTGTGTATGTGTGTGTGTTTGTTTGCGTGCGTGCGCGTGCGCGCGCGTGTGTGTGTGTGTGTGTGTTAGGGGGTTATGCGTAGTGGGTGTAGGTTTGTGTGTTGTGTGTGTTGTGTGTGTGTGGTGTGTGTGCGCGCGCGCGCCCGCACGCGTCTGTAGTGTTTGTATGTGTGTGCGTGTGTGTGTGTGTGTGTGTGTGTGTGTGTGTGTGAGTGTGTGTGTACGCGTGCGCACACGTGCGTGTCTCTGCGTGTGTGTGCATGCGTGCGCGCGTGCTTGTCTCTGCATGTCTATGCGTGTATCGGTGTGTGTGTGTGTGTGTGTGTGTGTGTGTGTGTGTGTGTGTGTGTGTGTGTGTGACACGTGCTCTGTGCAGACGGCAAGTGGCAGCTGTTCAAGAACGGGGTACGGGTGGATGAAGGGGTACTTCCGGGTAAACAGAAGACCATCCCTTCGGGTGGCGAGTTCGTCTTGGGTCAGTCGTCCAGGCCAGGGGTCGACTTCGACCTAACTTACGCGCTGGAAGGTAAGTGTTGGTTTTGCAGTTTCAGTTTCAGTTTCGGTTTCTCACAAGGAGGCGTCACTGTGTTCGGACAAATCCATATACGCTACACCAGCAGCAGCATAACCCAACGCGCTTAGTCTGGCCTTGACTGCATGCTTATATATGTGTGTACCTTTCAGAGTGGGTTTCGTTTGGCCAGAGGACAACACTCTCGTTGTCTTGGGTTCTTTGTCAGTGCGCCAAGTGCGTGCTGCATACTGGACCTCGGTTTATCGTCTCATCCGAAAGACTAGACGCTTAGTTTGGTGGTTTTCCAGTCAAACTTGGGAGAAAGGGCGAGAGCGGGATTCGAACCCACACCCACACGGACTCTCTGTATTGGCAGCTGAGCGTCTTAACCATTCTGCCACCTTCCTCCTGCAATGCAATGCGATGCAGTGTAATGTAATGTTATGCAGTGCAGTGCAAGACAGTGTAATGCATTGCAATGCAATACAATATGATGCAATGCAACAAATAATACATTGGAATGCAATGCAATGTAAATTGTTTGGGGTGGTTGTGGGGATGTGGAGAAGGACTCTCATGTATGTATGTATGTACGTACGTACGCATGACCGTACGTACCAACGTACGTGCGTGTGTGTGTTTATAGTTTCCTTGGTACAGTGTTTGATATAACATTGATGGAATGTGTTGTGTGTAATATCATGTGTTTTGTAGAACACCAAGAGCAGGTTTCTGGATATAGTGTTATATGAATATCCATTATCATCATCATCATCATCATCATCATCATCATCACCATCACCATCATCATCATCATCATCACCATCATTATTATTGTTATTGTTGTTGTTATTGTTGTTGTTATTATTATCGTCATCATCATCACCATCATCACCATCATCGTTGTTGTTGTTGTTGTTCTCCTTCTTCTTTTTCTTCAACCTATCAAAGCAAAGCATAGCATAGCCTAACATAGAATAGCATTGCATTGCAATGCATCGTATCGTATCGTATCGTATCTCACTCACGGGCGCAACAGCCGAGTGGTTAAAGCGTTGGATTTTCAGTCTAAGGGTCCAGGGTTCGAATCTCGGTAACGGCGCCTGGTGCGTAAAGGATGGAGATTTTTCCGGTCTCCCAGGTCAACATAATCATGTGCAGACCTACACGCAGAAGATCAAATACGCACGTCAAAGGTCCTGTCATCCACGTCAACGTTCGGTGGGTTATGGAAACAATGACGTAAACAGAATGCACCCCCCCCCAAAAAAAACAACAAAAAAAACAAAAAAAAAAAACAAAAAAAAAAAAACAACGGAGTATGGCTGCCTACATGGCGGGGTAAAAACGGTCATATACGTAAAAGCCCACTCGTGTACATACGAGTGAACGTGGGAGTTGCAGCCCACGAACAAAGAAGAAGAAGAAGAAGAAGAAGAAGAAGAAGAAGAAGAAGAAGAAGAAGAAGAAGAAGAAGGAGGAGGAGGAGGAGGAGGAGGAGGAGGAAGAGAAGGAGAAGTAGCAGTAGCAGTATCGCACTGTATGTATCCCCCCCAGGTGATCTGTCCCACTTCAACATCTGGAACTTCATCCTGCCGCCCAAGGAGGTCACCTACCTGGCCTCCAGCTGCACCTTCCAGTACTGCGGCAACGCCGTGCAGTGGGTGGAGTTCCGGTCCGGCACGCGCGGGGCCATCAAGATGAGGTGGCCCTCCGGCATCTTCAGTGAGTCCCTGACTGTGGCTGGGTTGTGTTGTGTTGTGGTGTGTTGTGGTGTGTTGTGTTCTGGTTTGTTGTGGTGTGGTGTGCTGTGTTGTGTTCTGTTGTGTCGTGCTGTGGTGTGCTGTGCTGTGTTGTGTTGTGGTGTGTTGTGGTGTGTTGTGGTGTGGTGTGGTGTGTTGTGTTGTGTTGTGTTGTGTTGTGTTGTTGTTGTGTTGTGGTGTGGTGTGGTGTGTTGTGGTGTTTTGTGGTGTGGTGTGGTGTGTTGTGGTGTGTTGTGGTGTGTTGTGGTGTGTTGTGGTGTGTTGTGTTGTGGTGTGTTGTGGTGTGGTGTGCTGTGTTATGTTGTGTTGTGGTGTGTTGTGGTGTGGTGTGGTGTGGTGTGGTGCGGTGTGCTGTGTTGTGTTGTGTTGTGTTGTGTTGTGTTGTGTTGTGTTGTGTTGTGTTGTGTTGTGGTGTGCTGTGTTGTGGTGTGGTGTGTTGTGTTGTGGTGTGTTGTGGTGTTGTGTGGTGTGGTGTGTTGTGTTGTGGTGTGTTGTGGTGTGGTGTGCTGTGTTGTGTTGTGTTGTGGTGTGTTGTGTTGTGTTGTGGTGTGTTGTGTTGTGGTGTGTTGTGGTGTGTTGTGGTGTGGTGTGTTGTGGTGTGTTGTGGTGTGGTGTGCTGTGTTGTGGTGTGGTGTGGTGTGGTGTGGTGTGTTGTGGTGTGGTGTGTTGTGTTGTGGTGTGTTGTGGTGTGTTGTGTTGTGTTGTGTTGTGTTGTGGTGTGGTGTGGTGTGGTGTGGTGTGTTGTGGTGTGTTGTGTTGTGTTGTGTTGTGTTGTGGTGTGTTGTGGTGTGTTGTGGTGTGTTGTGTTGTGTTGTGTTGTGTTGTGGTGTGGTGTGGTGTGGTGTGGTGTGTCGTGTCGTGTCGTGTCGTGTCGTGCTGTGCTGTGCTGTGCTGTGCTGTGCTGTGCTGTGCTGTGCTGTGCTGTGCTGTGCTGTGTTGTGTTGTGTTGTGGTGTGGTGTGGTGTGGTATGGTGTGGTGCTGTGCTGCGCTGCGTTGCGTTGCGTTGCGTTGCGTTGTGTTGCGTTGCGTTGCGTTGCGTTGTGCTGTGCTGTGCTTTGTTGTGTTGTGTTGTGTTGGTCTCGTGGGCGTTGTCTTTTTCTTTGTGGAGGATTTTTTTTTTTTTTTTTTTTGGGTGGGGGGGTTGGGGGGGGGGGGGGGTCCGGGAGGGGATGGCGGAGGGCGTGGGGGGCCGTGGGGAGGGGGGTTGCTAGTGTTATTGTTGTTGTTGTTATTATGATGATGATGATGATGAGCATTTACGTCTAATCTTGAAAATAAGCCCTGAGCGTTTACAAATAGAAAAAAAACAACAACAAACAAACCGGTAACTACCAAAAAGAACAAAAAAAAGAACACAAGATACAAAACACTATCAAATTATTTATGCCCCCCTCCCCTCCTGCCCCCCCCCCCCCCCCCCCCCCCCCCCACACACACACAAACACTCGCGCACGCACACACACAAGTCATAGTATACAATCATAAAATATCATAATAATAATATTGTTGTTGTTATTATTATTATTATTATGTTTTTATATAGCGCTATAATACAACCATAAGCAAGCTCTACGCGCTTTACAATCCAGCAGCTAAAGTGAAACAAGAAATCATATAAAAAGTAGTAGAAGCATAAAACAGAATCATTAATACTGTAAAAAAACATAATGCATAAAACTCACAAAGTAACATACTATCAATACTACAACTGTTACACTCCAACACTCACACTAACACACACGCACAGACACACACAAGATTAAACGGCTGAGATGACAGCAATTTTCACTTAAAATACATACATGTGAAAAGGAACATAACTGTAATCTGCATGCCATAGATTTTGTAAAAATTGTAAAATAAAATTTTGGATAGAAAAGGTAAAAGGGGTAAAAATCGGGTCATTCTCCCTTTCGAACTACACCACCACCATCCGTCTACCCACCCCCATTCTCTCCACTCTCCCATCACACACACTCACATTGCCATGGGCCTGGGACAACAGCACTATTTGAGTTATGACAAGTATTTTTTAAAGAGATAAGTTTTAAGACTTGCTTTAAAGGTAGATAGATGAGTTGTTTGTCTGAGAGCAATAGGCAGAGAATTCCAAGTTGTTGGGCCGAAGACGGAAAATGACCTCTTTCTACAGGAGTTGAGGAAGTATCGGGGAACAGTTAGCTGGGAGGAATCAAGGGATCTCAATGTTCTGTTTGGCAAGTACGGGATGACAAACTCAGAAAGATAAGAGGGTGTTACACACTCAAAAATACAACCTACAATTTATGAATTCGGAAGTTGTTTCAGGTAGCTTATGCTCTCTCTCTCTCTCTGTGCTGTGCTGTGCTGTGTTGTGCTGTGTTGTGTTGTGTTGTGTTGTGGTGTGGTGTGGTGTGGTGTGCTGTGCTGTGCTGTGTTGTGCTGTGCTGTGTTGTGTTGTGTTGTGTTGTGTTGAGAGCAATAGGTAGCTTATGCTCTCTCTCTCTCTCTCTCTCTCTCTCTCTCTCTCTCTCTCTTGGGGGGCGTGGGAAGGTTGGGGAGTTGGGGGCGTGGGGGGGGGGGGGGGGGGGGGGGGGGTATTCTTCTTCTGGCTTTTTTCTTCTTCGTTTGGGCTTGTCATCTTGTTGTTGTTGTTGTTGAGGGGCTGGGTGGGTCTACATCTTGAGTGGGGACATTGGGTAAATTTGGTGAACAGTTCTTCTGTGCGACGCCCCAGTGTCACAGAGTTGATGAGTGTGAAGAAGAAGAAGAAGAAGAAGAAGAAGAAGAGGAGGAGGAAGAGGAGGAGGAGGAGGGGCGATAGGGTCGGGTTAAAATCGTTTTCAGGGAAAGGCTTTCCATTCTTTGAGTTAACTTTTTGTGTTAACATTTTCTGGCTGATCTTTCTTTTTTTGTCTGCTCTTCGGTAATCTTTTAGGGGCGTGGGGGTGATGGTGGGGGGTGGGGGTGGGGGATCGGGGAAGCGATCTGTCCTGCGGTAACAAAATTCACTTTGATTAGGGTTTATTGACCTTTTGCTTTGTTTTGCTTCAGGGCTATATGGCTTATCGGCGTCTGGCTAATTTGATTTTTGAATTATCATTTTGGGGTTATCTTAGTGGGTTTAAAAAATGAGCATCGTTTAGAGGAGGTTTAACATCGTTTGACTTATCTTTTGAGGGGTTAGCATTTCCCCCTTATCATGTTTTGGGGCTTTTAGTGTATCTTTTGGTGTGGGGTGGGAGTGAGTGTGGGGAGGGCTTATCATTTCCTGATACCTGGCATCTTTTGGCTTTATCTTTTTTTCCTTTTCTTAGGAGGATAGGGACAGGGGTTCTTCTTCTTCTTCTTCAGCGTTCCCAGGTCATGCTCAGACGGTTAGTCCGCTGGAGCTCTGCCACCGTTCCCCACGACTTGCTCTGGGGCGGTGCAGGACTGGGCGAGAACTGGCGCCTCAGCTCTTGGTGCAGAGGGCAGTCTTGCAAGACATGAACTGGAGTTTGAGGAGCGGTGTCACTCGGACATCGGTCTGTGTGGGGAAATGTTCAGTTTGTAGAGATGGGAGAAGAGCTGGCAGTGTGGCGCGTGCGCAGTCTTCTTCTTCTTCTTCTGCGTTCACTCGTATGCACACGAGTGGGCTTTTACGTGTATGACCGTTTTTACCCCGTCATGTAGGCAGCCATACTCCGTTTTCGGGGGTGTGCATGCTGGGTATGTTCTTGTTTCCATAACCCATCGACCGCTGACATGGATTACAGGATCTTTAACGTGCGTATTTGATCTTCTGCCTGCATATACACACGAAGGGGGTTCAGGCCACTAGCAGGTCTGCACATATGTTGACCTGGGAGATCGTAAAAATCTCCACCCTTTACTCACCAGGCGCCGTCATTGACAGTCCAACGCTTTGACCACCAGGCTATTGCGCCCGTCGTGTGCGCAGTCTGAAAATGATGACTTGCTGAGCTCGACCCAGTTGATGGATGCTGTCCTCCTCTGGTCCCAGATGTAGCCGTTCTCGCCAGCTGTTTCTGATGTGGTTACGCAGAATGGACAAGGGTTGTTTTGGAAACTTCCTGGCTTGTCTTCATTTGCGTGTGTTGTTGCACTGGCTGCAGTCAGCTCCTCGGACAGTGAAGATGGGGGGGGGGGGGCTGTCGCAGGAAGCTTAACAAAAGACCAGTAGATAACCTTACCTGTCTAGCAAGCTGAGAAGATCCCAGGTCTGTGGTCACCAGTCACGCGCTGGGCGGACACCCTACCTCTCTACAAGGTCCAGGTTTTGAGAGGGGGCAGGGGTTGGCGGCGGGCGGTGGGGGTGTGGGGGTGATGTTGATACTGGTCCTTTTGATGGGAGAGGATAAACCAGATGCCGTATACAGCATGCACGTAGCGATTTTGCAGGAAGCCGTGAAACGAGAAAGTTATCCCTGATATCAGTTCCGCGGAAAATCTAACGCTCTCGCAAATACCATTTGAAGCGAGAATGTTATCCACGACAACAGTCCCAGGGGAAATAACCCAACAACCTCACAGTGACAGGAGGAAAAAATATACTTGTTTATGCATGCAGACAAAAAATATGGCAACGACTACTCTCTGTAAAGGGTTACCCAAGTTACACTTCACACAGAGAAATCGAAAAAAAAAATAAAAATAAAAAGGAAATAAAAGAGACACAGCAGCCTAATCCAGGAAGGCGAGTATACAATTTTATCAAGTTAGAAGGAAACTACTTCAGGAGTAACGTCGTTGATGCTTCCTGGGTTGACTGATGCGCTTGGAAGAAGAGGCAGCAGCACCATAAGAGCTATTCCAGCCACCACTTGCAACTGTCACAAGCATGGCTGGTCCATTGCGGGAGCAGAGTGGAGAAGAAGTGGCCATGATCCATCACCACCCATTTCACACGAACGTCCCTCTTGCTCAGTTTATTAAGAAGAGCATGTATCCAAGTCTGTGTTGAAGCAGTTCGCTTTGATTTCTCTGTTCTGTGTAATTCTGGTGGTGGTGGTGGTGGTGATGATGATGATGATGATGATGATGATAATGATAATCATCATCATCATAGTAATGATGATAATGATAACAACAACAACAACAACAGTTGTAATAATAATGATAATGATAATGATAATAATAATAATAATAATAATAATAATAATAATAATAATAATAATAATAATAATAATAATAATAATGACGACGACAACAACAACAGCAATAATAATAATAATGAATAATAATAATGATGATGATGATGATGATGATGATATTAATGAATACTACTACTACTAATAGTAATAGCAGTAACAATTCGTAGTAGCAGTAGTAGTATGAAGATTATATCATTAGCAGCAGCAGCAGCAGCAGCAGCAGCAGCAGTAGTAGTAGTAGTAGTAGTAGTAGTAGTAGTATCATTAGTATTTTGTAGTATCATTAGTATCATCATTAGTATTATTGTGCAGTTTGACGCTCACGATTCCCAGAGCCGTCGTTCGTGGCTTTTACAATAACAGTTATGCATTCATAGATGTACACACGAAGTACGACATACCATACACAAACATGCATACATAGATATACATAGTACCTTGCATACATAGTAAGACATACCTTACACAAACATGCCTACATAGATATACATAGTACTGTGCATACATAGATATACATACATAGTACGACATTCCATACACAAACATGCATACATAGATATACATAGTACCATGCATTCATAGATACACATACATAGTACGACATACCATACACAAACATGCATACATAGATATACATAGCACCATGCAAACATAGATATACATGCACAGTACGACATTCCATACACAAACATGCATACATAGATATACATAATACCATGCATACATAGACATATATACACATTACGACATACCATGCACAAACATGCATTCCTTGAACACATAGTACGATATACCATACACACACATGCATACTTAGATACACATAGTAGACGTAGAATGTACGACACACCATACACAAACAAGCATGTGCACACTCAAACACACAAGGAAACACACACACACACACACACACACACACACACACACACACACACATGCACGGCCAGCAGAAGTTCGAGAAGCAAACTGGTTAATAACATGGTAGGCAGAACGGAAGAAGTGTGTTTTTGAGAGACATTTAAAACTGAAGAGGGGAGGAAGGGAGGGAATTCACGTAACGAACTAAGAAGGGCAAT
>NC_134893.1:65093429-65095929 GCF_041734735.1 Babylonia areolata | reverse complement strand
TTTATCCAACATTCAACCAGACCATCACCTTCTGTGAGGTCAGTAGGATTCATGAAATGTTAGTTAAATGTGTGCGTGCGTGCGTGTGTGTGTGTATGTGTGTGTGTGTGTGTGTGTGTGTGTGTGTGTGTGTGTGTGTGTGTGTGTGTGTGTGTACGCGAGCGCTCGCAGTGATCTTCTTTCTTTCATCTGGGTGAAAAAAAACAGTATGAAAGAAACATGAATTATCACAGAACAATGTTATATCAGCATCGCTGTTGTCGTTGTAATTACCATCATTGTCATTACCATCTTCATCGAAAATTTTAGCCATTATCACTATCATCATCGTCGTCATGAACATCTCGCGTGTGTTTGTGTGTGTGTGTGTGTGTGTGTGTGTGTGTGTGTGTGTGTGTGTGTGTGTGTGTGTGTGTGTGTGTGTGTGTGTGTGTGTGTGTGTGTGTGTGTGTGTGTGTGTGTGTGTGTGATCAACTTGGCCATCTATTTTGTGAGGTGGCATTGATTTGTGTGTGTCTCTCTCCCTCTCCTCATACCACCTCCCACCACCCGAAAACGGAGTATGGTTGCCTACATGGCTGGGTTAAAAACGGTCATTCAGGTGAAAGCCCACTATTGTATATACGAGTGAACGTGGGAGTTACAGCCCACGAACGAAGAAGAAGAAGAAGAAGACCACCTCCCCGTCCCACTGTCCACACTCCTTACACCTTCCCCTGTCTTAATAGCTCACCTCCATAACACGTCCCTCACCCTCTCTCTCTCTCTCTCTCTCTCTCTCTCTCTCTCTCTCTCTCTGTCCATCCCCGCTACTTCTGTCTCGCCCTCCTCTCCACCCCAACCTCCACCCTTACCGGTCCCCCTCCACCCCTGTCCTACTCTCCCCCCTTCCCACGTTCACCTCACACCCCTGTCCTACTCTTCCCCCTTCCCACGTTCACCTCACACCCCTGTCCTACTCTTCCCCCTTCCCACGTTCACCTCACACCCCTGTCCTACTCTTCCCCCTTCCCATGTTCACCTCACACCCCTGTCCTACTCTCCCTTTTATCATTCTCTCTCTCACCCTCCGTAACCCCTTCCCACCATCCCGACTTTCCTCTTCCCCCACCCCCATAGCACATGTCTCCTGTCCTACCTCCCCCCCCTCCCCCACTTACACCTCCATCTCCTACTATCTCACTCCCTGACGGGCGCAATATCCGAATGGTTAAAGCGTTGGACTTTCAATCTGAGGGTACCGGGTTCGAATCTCGGTTGCGCCTGGTGGGTTAAAGGGTGGAAATTTTTCCGATCTCCCAGGTCAACATTATGTGCAGACCTGCCAGTGCCTGAACCCCCTTCGTGTGTATACGCATGCAGAATATCAACTACCCATGTTAAAGATCCTGTAATCCATGTCAGCGTTCGATGGGATATGAAAACAAGAACATACCCAGCATGCACACCCTCGAAAACGGAGTATGGCTGCCTTCATGACAGGGTAAATAAACAAAACGGTCATACACGTAGAATGTATGTGTGCTTGCCTGAAATCTGATTGAATGACACAAGAAATGAATGATGACCCCCCCCCTCCCCCAAATGGCAGTCGTCAGTCGGCTCTACCCAGTTTGGCAGCCTGTTGTGGAAATGACCCCGTGTTTGTAAAGTGCGTAGAGCTTGGAATCCGACCAAGGACAGGCGCTATACAAGTATCCAAATTATCATCATCATCATCATTATCATCATCATCATCATCATTTCTATGGCTTTATTTGACACAAATGTCCAAACATCCTATACAGACTCTGGCGAAGATGACGCCACATTTCTATGGATCGATTAGCTACAATGTCCAAACCTCCGATGCAGATTCTGGCCAAGATCGTCAACAACCTTCTGAAGGCTAAAAACGAAGCTGGCTGGAACGCCACCAGCCCTGCGGGGGCGGAGGGCGACAGTCTGATGCAGGTGATGCGCCGCTTCGCCCAGGTCATCTCGCGCTCGCTCATCTTCCACGTGGTGGACATGCGGGCCCTTATGCGCAACGCCAGAGTCAGCCAGTTCTTCGACAACATTGGTGAGGGGCTGGGACGTGGGGAAGGGTGTGGCGGGAGAGTGTTTCTGTTTTTGTGTCGTGTTTTGTCGTATTTCAAATCCTGTAGACGAGCGCAATAGCCGAGTGGTTAAAGCGTTAGGCTTTCAATCTGAGGGTCCCGGGGTCGAATCTCTGTAACGGCGCCTGGTCGGTAAAGGGTGGAGATTTTTTTTTCCTATCTCCCAGGTCAGCATATGTGTAGACCTGCTTGTGCTTTAACCACCTTTGTGTGCATACACAAGCACAAGATCAAATACGCACGTTAAAGATCCTGTAATCCATGTCAGCGTTCGGTGGGTTATGGAAACAAGAAAATACTCAGCATGCACACCCCTGAAAACGGAGTATGGCTGCCTACATGGTGGGGGTAAAAACGGTCATACACGTAAAAGCCCACTCATGTACATACGAATGAACGCG
>NC_134893.1:65073429-65075929 GCF_041734735.1 Babylonia areolata | reverse complement strand
ACTTTTTGACTCACTTGTGTAAACAAAGTGAGTCTATGTTTTAACCCGGTGTTCGGTTGTGTGTGTGTGTGTGTGTCCGTGGTAAACTTTATCATTGACATTTTCTCTGCAACTACTTTGTCAGTTGACACCAAATTTGGCATAAAAATAGGAAAAATTCAGTTCTTTCCAGTCATCTTGTTTAAAACAATATTGCGCCTCTGGGATGGGCACAAAAAAAAAGAAAAGAAAAAAGAATTAAGCCTAATTATATGCAAGCTGCATTTACTGTTATATTTATATTTTTTGTATTCTCTAAACTTGGCACTTTGATCTGATATTCTGACCCAACAACTAGAGCAGTCATTATTATCATTTTTTGTTCAAACAGGAACTTCTTTTGCTAAGCATGGAAGTTTTATTTATTTTTGCAAACGTTTTGGTGCAGATAGTAAAAAAGGGAAATTACTCTGTAATTAATGCTAGGGGAGTTAATTTGCTTTAAACTGATCTTTCTCATCTTAAACATTACATTTTGAAATTATACTCAATACATAAAAAGCTTGGATTTTTTAAAAAGTGTATCACAAGTGAGTCTTGAAGGCCTTGCCTCTCTTGTTTCTCTATGTGCTGTGCTGTGTGTATGTTTCACAGCTGGTGTGCCAGGTGTTCGCCATCCTGTTCCATTACGCCTTCCTGACCACCTACTCGTGGGTGATGAACGAGGCCTTTAACCTGTACATCGTCGTCACCTACTCCGCCCACTCCAAGAGCGACACGACAGAGACTGGTTCCATGCTCAGATACTACATCCTGGGATGGGGTGGGTGACTTTTATTTGTATATCTATTTCCCTCTTTTCGTTCTTTTTTTATTTTTTTTTTATCACAACAGATTTCTCTATGTGAAATTCGGGCTACTCTCTCCCCAGGGAGAGCGCGTCGCTACACTACAGCCCCTCTTTTTTATTTCCTGCGTGCAGTTTTATTTGTTTTTCCTATCGAAGTGGATTTTTCTACAGAATTTTGCCAGGAACAACCTTTTTGTTGCCGTGGGTTCTTTTACGTGCTCTAAGTGCATGCTGCACACGGGACCTCGGTTTATCGTCTCATCCGAATGACTAGTGTCCAGTTTACCACTCAAGGTCTACTGGAGAGGGAGAAAATATCGGTGGCTGAGCCATGATTCGAACCAGCGCGTTCAGATTTTCTCGCTTCCTAGGCGGATGCGTTACCTCTAGGCCATCACTCCACGGAGAGGAGGGGCGCGGGGGGTGGATTTGGGGTGTGGGTGTGGGCTGTGTTGTGTTTGCATTGTGTTATTGTGGTGTGTGGTGTGGTGTGTTGTGCTGTGCTGTGTCGTACTGTTCTGTGTTGTGTTGTATTGTGCTTTATTGTGTTGTGCTGTTCTGTGTTGTCTGGTATTGTGCTGTGCCGTGTTGTGTTGTGCTGTTTTGTGCTGTGCTCAGATACTACATCCTTGGGTCGGGTGGGTCCTTGGACTTTTGTGTGTGTGTGTGTCTGTGTCTGTGTCTGTGTGTCTGTCTGTGTCTGTGTGCGTGTACGAGGGGGTTGGTGGGTGGAAGAGAAAGAAGGTTTGAAAGTAAGATCAACATGGAACGAACACATACATGACACAACAATAACAACAACAACAATAAAAACAGCAGCAGCAACAACAACAGCAGCAGCAGCAGCAACAACAACAACAACAACAACAACAGCAGCAGCAGCAGCAGCAACAACAATAACAACAACAACAACAACAACAACAACAACAACAACAACAGCAGCAGCAGCAGCAGCAGCAACAACAACAACAACAGAACCAAAAGTGACAATAATGATTATAAGAATGGCCTTGGACAATAATGTTGCATCTTTTGTTAACACTCTATCCATTCTGCGATGAAAATGAAGGTTCGGTAATTCAGTTCATATGAGTTATGTACACTTAATGTAGGAGAAAATTCATTGAAAAAGAAAGGTAATTCTGTCGCAGTGTTCCCTGCGGTCTTGGTGGGGGCGTTTGTTGGAACAGCCGACAACTATTACGCCACGGATATGTAAGTCGAACATTCACTGAACTGTTTGCTGTCTATCTGCCAATCGGGCTGATGCAAGCCTTGTGCAGTGTGTGTGTATGCTTATGCGAGTGTGTGTGTGTGTATGGGGGGAAGGAGGGGGTGCAGGGGGTGGGGGCGGAGGGGTGAGGTTGAATTATCTCTGTGGGAAGCTAATATATATCGGGTGTCCCCCCCAAAAAAATGAACCGCTTTTTGACAACTATTTTCTCAGTGATAGGGATAGTGATTCATCAAGAAGGATGAGTGGCCTCCACGAAGCCCTGACTAAAACCCAATGGATTATGCCATATGAGACTCTCTGAAGGAGAAAGTTTACCGGGGAGTGAGAGACAAATTGACCGAGAAGGCGTTAAGGAACAGGATAATTATGTCATTGGAGGAGATATCAGTGGAAGAAATACGTAAAAGCATTTCTGCTTGAAAGAAATGGCTTCG
>NC_134893.1:65063429-65068429 GCF_041734735.1 Babylonia areolata | reverse complement strand
GTCTGTCTGTCTGTCTATCTCTTTCTCCCTCACTCTGTCTTTCTCTTTATTTCTTTGTGTCTGTTTATTTCTTTGTCCGTCTGTCTGTCTGTCTGCCTGTTTATTTCCTTTTCCTCTGTCTGTTTATCTCTTTCTCCCTCTGTCTGTCTGTCTGTTAATCTCTTTATCCCTCTCTCTGTCTATTTCTTTCTCCCTCTGTCTGTCTGTTTATTTCTTTGTCCCTGTGTCTGTCTATCTCTTTCTCCCTCTCTCTGCCTGTCTCTTTATTTCTTTGTGTCTGTTTATTTCTTTGTCCGTCTGTCTGTCTGTCTGTCTGTCTGCCTGTTTATTTTCTTTTCCTCTGTCTGTTTATCTCTTTCTCCCTCTGTCTGTCTGTTTATTTCTTTGTCCCTGTGTCTGTCTATCTCTTTCTCCCTCTCTCTGTCTGTCTCTTTATTTCTTTGTGTCTGTTTATTTCTTTGTCCGTCTGTCTGTCTGTCTGTCTGCCTGTTTATTTCCTTGTCCTCTGTCTGTTTATCTCTTTCTCCCTCTGTCTGTCTGTCTGTTAATCTCTTTATCCCTCTCTCTGTCTATTTCTTTCTCCCTCTGTCTGTTTGTTTATTTCCTTTTCCCTCTGTCTGTCTGTTTATCTCTTTCTCCCTCTGTCTGTCTGTCTGTCTGTTTATCTCTTTCTCCCTCTGTCTGTCTGTCTGTTTATCTCTTTCTCCCTCTGTCTGTCTGTTTATCTCTTTCTCCCTCTGTCTGTCTGTCTGTCTGTTGATTTCTCCTCTCTGTTTCTCTGTTTATCTCTTACCCTCCCTTTGTCTGTCTCTTTGTTCATTCCTTTGCTCACTCTGTCTTTCTCTTTGTTTTATTTATTTCTCCTTCTGTCCGTCTCTCTGACATTCTGCTGTCTGTCAAGACCACGGTCCAACCGATGACCGCTGACCACTGACCACTCGGTGGTCCAGCCTGGGGTCAATCCCAGGAAAGCACCGGGCGGTGAATGATTAGCGTGGGGTCAAGAGCAAGCAGAAAGACCTCACAGCTGATTGAGAATCGGGGGTGAGGGTGGGGGAAGGCGACACAACCGCAAATTTCACCCCATGCCAATTCTGCACCCAGACGGTTTTTTTTTTTTCTTTTCTTCTTCTTCTTCTTCTTCGCCTTCTCCTTTCCCCTTTGAACCAGACTGACACAGCAGAAATAATAACAAAAACGAAATGTCTAATTGAAGTGATATCTTTTTTTTTTCCCTTTTCTTTTTTATTTGTAAAAAAACCCAAAAACACAACAAAAAAACAACAACAGGGAACGTTCGCTCAGTCTGCTTTCATTATGTAATGTTGTTATTGTATTTCTTATCTGAAGAGATGAATCGAAATAGCTGATTGAAATTGATAATATAAAGAAACGGGGGTATTGGGCGTTCGCGCATTGTCGTTCCATGATATTATCTTTGTCGTGTCGGGGAGTTTGATGATTTGTGTCAGATTTCTCGGCTTGGTGCTGCCGATGTCATGTAAAAAGAGAATTGGATAGAATAGAATAGAATAGAATAAAAACAATGAGATGAAATAGAATATATAAAAATGAATAACATGAATAGAAAAAATTAAAATAAATAAAATAACATTAAAAAAACAACAACAACAACATCGCGGTCTCCTTTGGGCGAATGGTCTTTTCCAGCGTTAAAACAAAACAAAAACAAACACCTGTTTTTACGTTTTTTTGGTCTTACTGTTTGGAAGAATTCTGAAAATGAAAGTAATTTCATATGACCATTAGTATCACAAACGGGATAGACTGACAGAGAAAGGATTATAAACAACGCGCAATACTGATGCTCGCATGAAACAAAAACAAAAAACAAAATAAGTGAACGGTGTGCATGCGTACATATTAATTTTTGAAGAATAACAAATCTTGCGTGTAATTAGTTACCACAACCACCACTAATACACCTCCCCCACCTTCCTCCTACTACTTCTACTCCTACTGCTTCAACTACTATTACTACTACTGCTGCTGCTGCTACTACTATTAGTACCTGCACTACTACTACTACTACCTGCACTACTACTACTACTACTGCTGCTGCTGCTGCTGCTGCTACTACTACTACTACTACTACTACTACTACTGCTGCTGCTGCTACTACTATTAGTACCTTTACTACTACTACTACTACTACTACTACTACTACTACTACTACTACTACTACTACTACTACTACTGCTGCTGCTGCTGCTGCTACTACTACTACTGCTGCTGCTACTACTATTAGTACCTTTACTACTACTACCTGTACTACTACTACTACTACTACTACTACTACTACTACTACTACTGCTGCTGCTGCTGCTGCTGCTACTACTACTACTGCTGCTGCTACTACTATTAGTACCTTTACTACTACTACTACCTGCACTACTACTACTACTACTGCTGCTGCTGCTGCTGCTACTACTATTAGTACCTTTACTACTACTACTACTACTACTACTACTACTACTACTACTACTACTGCTGCTGCTGCTGCTGCTGCTACTACTACTACTGCTGCTGCTGCTACTACTACTGCTACTACTACTGCTGCTGCTGCTGCTGCTGCTACTGCTGCTACTACTACTGCTACTACTACTGCTACTACTACTGCTGCTGCTGCTGCTGCTGCTACTACTACTGCTACTACTACTGCTACTACTACTGCTACTACTACTGCTGCTGCTGCTGCTGCTGCTGCTACTACTACTACTGCTGCTGCTACTACTATTAGTACCTTTACTACTACTACCTGTACTACTACTACCTGTACTACTACTACTACTACTACTACTACTACTGCTGCTGCTGCTACTACTACTACTACCTCTGCTACTGTTGCTGCTACCACTACTGCGTTGTTACATTGTCACGAAACTCAGCTCACCCAGACTTAACTAAACAAAGAGGGTGCGGGGTTGGGGGTGGGGGAGAGGAGGGGGGTGAGCGGGGGGGCGGGGGGCGGGGGGGGGACAAAAGGGAAATCCCGTGGACATAATGTCTGTCACTTTCACACACAGAGACAACAGCAGCAGCAAAATGTCATCAATGTCCCCACCACCAGAGGTCGCGCCACAGACCGTAGGTGGTTAAAACCAGCACCACAGTTATCAGAACCCCCACCCCAACACACACACACACACACACACACACACACACACACACACCCAACAACGGCCACACAGGGCCACTCTGTGGTGTTTAACCCCTTCTAGGTCGCTTCGGGGGTAACAGGCATGTTGGGGTTAAGGACACGACAGGGCAGGACAGGACAGGGGTGTGGTACTGCGAAGGGAGAGAAGCACGGACGCGAGCAATAACAAGGGGAGAGAAAAAAACACTGACAGACGCTGGCCACCTCCCCTAGGTCAACCCCCCAATCCGCACGCTCCACCCTCCACACCTCCAACCTTTCCTCCCCTACCCCTCCACCCCACCCCTTCTCTCGCCCTCTTGACTCTGTCTCCTTGTTTCCCTCTGCCCTTCTCTCTCTCTCTCTCTGTCTCTGTCTCTCTCCCTCTCTCTGTGTCTCTGCCGGTCTCTCTCCCTCCCCTTCTCTCTCTCTCTCTCTGTCTCTGTCTCTCTCCCTCTCTCTGTGTCTCTGCCGGTCTCTCTCCCTCCCCTTCTCTCTGTCTCTCTCTGTCTCTGTCTCTCTCCCTCTCTCTGTGTCTCTGCCGATCTCTCTCCCTCCCCCCCCCCTCTCTCTCTCTCTCTCTCTCTGTCTCTGTCTCTCTCCCTCTCTCTGTGTCTCTGCCGGTCTCTCTCCCTCCCCTTCTCTCTCTCTCTCTGTCTCTGTCTCTCTCCCTCTCTCTGTGTCTCTGCCGGTCTCTCTCCCTCCCCTTCTCTCTCTCTCTCTCTCTGTCTCTCTCTATGTGTCTCTGTCTCTCTCTCTCTCTCTCCTCTCTCTCTCTGTCTCTGCCTGTCTCTCTCCCTTCCCTTCTCTCTCTGTCTCTCCTTCTCCCCCCTCTCTCTCTCTTCTTTCTCTCTCCCTCCCTCCCCATCTCTCTCTCTCGCTCTCTCTCTCTATCCCCTTCCCATTCTCTTTGTCTGTCTGTCTCTCTGTGTATCTGTCTCTCTCTCCATCCCCTTCTCTATCCTCTCTCTCTGTGTCTCTTTCTCCCTCCCCTTCTCTCTCTCTCCCTCCCCTTCTCCCTCCCTCCTCTTCTCTCTCTCTCTCTCTCTCTCTCTCTCTCTCTCTCCCTCCCCTTCTCCCTCCCTCCTCTTCTCTCTCTCTCTCTCTCTCTCTCTCTCTCTCTCTCCCTCCCCTTCTGGCTCTCTCACACACCCTCTCTCTTTCTCTTCCTCTTTGACCTGCTTGCCGCCTACTACTCTCAGCACGTCCATCATAATATCATACATGAAAGGGGTGGAGTGGGCGGGTGGGTTTTGGGTGGTGGGGTGGGGATCACAACCTTCTGTCATAGACAGGGTGGGGGAAGGGAAGGGAGGGGGGGAGAAGGGAAGAGTGGGGAGCAATCCAAATCCCGACCCCACCCCCCACCCCCCAACTCGCCGACCCCCACATCTCTTCCGCTCACCTCCTCACCCCACCCCCTTAGTAAAAGAACAGTGACATGGAGACGTGGTTGGTGGTTGAGAGAGAGAGAGAGAAATTTCGGGTGTAGGAGGGGATAGAGGGGAGGGACAGGTCTAGAGGAGGAGTATAGAGGGTATAGTGTGTGGGGTGTGGGTGGGACGGAGCGAAAGAGAGTGGAGGAGAGTAAGAGGGAAAAGAGAGAAAAGCAAGGTTCGGGGGGGGAGGGGGGGGGGGTTCGTGTGTGTGGGGGGGGGAGAGAGAGAGATGGGGGAAGGTGCATGAGAGGTTTTGGGGGTTTGGCGGGTAACAAAGCGAAGTGGTACCTTCTCTGCTACAACACCTCTCGACGCCTCCCCCTCCCCCCTTCTCTCCCCTAACCTACACCCCCCCCCCACCCCAAACCCAACTCCCCCCAGTCCCCCTTTCACCCCAGGCC
>NC_134893.1:65048429-65053429 GCF_041734735.1 Babylonia areolata | reverse complement strand
TGGTTAAACTTACAGCTCTGAGACTGAACGTACGGTGCTTGAATTCTGCACGGTGCGACTGCTGCATTGGTTGAAACGAAACCTTATTCAGAAAACATATTACACATGTACAAAAAACAGCGGCAGTGTAACAACAAGCCAGATGCGCTTATTTGGATGGTTTCAACAGGGCAATATTTTCAGAATTATGTCTTAATGAAAATACACGAATAATAAAGTCTTGCATAAAGAAATGTGACACACGTTTATTTATTAAGTTCTCTCTCCACTGCTCTTTATGATCAGAATATCAATCAGTAAAGAAGAGAGGGGGAACACCCACTCCCTGTAACATAGCAAATGACCATCATCTTTATTGTCAATGTATGTAAAGAGGTTGTAAATGTCCACTTCAAGTACTAATGCCTAATCTGCAAGAGAGATTTTTCCCTTTAATGATACCTTATAAAATTGCTGCAATGGTTTTTCCACACAATGAATCTCAGTCCAAATGTTTTGTATGAATCTGCTGTCTGTATCGAACTGAGGTCCTTTCCTATGTTATGGCATAATTTTTATTGTTTTAACTGGGCAATGAGGTTTGCATATTGTGTTCTGTTTTACCCTGCGTATCATGTTTTGTAAACAGTTTCCAAAGACAGTTGGGCACTTTGCATCATATGAACATGTCACGCTTTTTGAACAAATTGTTCCCAAAGACAGCAGGGCACTTTGAATTATATGCAAATGTCACGCTTTTTAAACAAACTGTTCCCAAAGATAGTTGGGCTCTTTGAATTCTATGAACATTACACGCTTTTTGAACAACCCGTTCCCAAAGACAGCTGGGCACTTTACACTCTATATACATGTCACGCCTTGTGCACAAACTGTATCAAAGACAGCTGGGCATTTTGCATACTATGAACACAGTATCACGCCGTGTCACCAAACTGTTTCCTCAGTGGCGAAGACAGTTGGGGACCTTTGCATACTATCAACACAGTATCACGCCGTGTCACCAAACTGTTTCCTCAGTGGCGAAGACAGTTGGGGACCTTTGCATACTATCAACACAGTATTGTTGACAAGAGATGGGCGTGAACCTCGAGATCCAGCTGATTTAAATTTCTAATGAAATCACAGTTCTGAGAAAACATTGTCATCCTTAATTATGTTTCAGAATTAGGCTCAAAGAAAGAAAAAAAAATCCACTGAGGCAAGCATCCGATGGCTTCAGACTTTTTTTTCAGCCTTTCTCCCACCCCCTTTTTTTTTTCTTTTACGTTTTTTGAAATGTTCAACATATGGCGTAGCCGTATCCCTCCCGTACCCCCCCCTCCCCCCGCCACACACACACACACACACACGCCCTCCCCTCATCCACGCGCCCCTGGTACCACTCCCCAGTTAACAGAAGGAAGGTTCAGAAATCAGATCGTTGCGGACTGGGTAGAGAGCCCTTGACGGTTTGGGGGACGGTCGGGGCTTATTTGATTCTGTTTAATCCCTCCTTTATTAGTGCGATATAACGGGGGGCTCTAAGAGAAAAGCCCCCACCCCACCACCACCATCACCACCACCACCACCGTCACCCTCCGTTGTCGCCCCTCCTCCATCCTCCGGCCCCCAACCTCCACTCCACCCCACCACCACCCCAAGCAAAGGGAGATAATCAAAACCGGGCCCTGCTGCCGACAGATGGCGGGGAAGTGGCGCGAAGCCAAGGCGCCATTGTTCGGCAGGCGTGCACGCGCTTTGCCTCGCGTATGCTCCCTTGGCTAATTTGTCATAGTGCAGGTATTGAGCTTGAATGGGGCTGAAACGACTCTCTCTCCCCCCCTCTCTCTCTCTCTGTTCTGTGCGCACAGTTTGCGATGCGTCACGAGCTGAACGTGGGCATGCATAATTAGCGACGCCGTTGGTATCGCAGGAAACGGATAGTGCACGAGTGCACGCGCCGCGTCAGTCGTCAGTTGTAACTCTTGGTCCGTCACTTGGAAAAGCGCGGGGATGCCCGAATACAAGACTGTCGTGGCCCCGTTAGTAGGGAGTGAAGCCTCAATGGTTGGTGTGTGTGTGTGTGTGTGTGTGTGTGTTGGGGGACAGGGGGGCGGGGTTAGTGGGGGTGGGGGGATGCATTGGATCTGCAGATATTCCGTTTTATTTCCTCCAGAATGGTTTGCCACTGATACACACACACACACACACACACACACACACACACACACACACCAAGCATACTAGCCTCCTCTTGATCCCCTCCGTTCAGTTCAGGGTTAAGGCCTTCATTGCTTCCTCAAGGTCTCAGTGATGACCGTCGGAACCAGTTGGCATCGACACCACATGACAAATGATTCTAAAGCCTGCTGATGAACTTTGCAGGGAATGATTTATTTACAGGCCAAATGTGCTGATACCAGGTGCTGAGGGTGCTTTCCCTCACCTCGTGAGTTCGATAAAACATCGGCATTTGTGACTTCTTCTTCTTCTTCTTCTTCTTTATTTCCAGCGTAAATCAGATAGAGCTATTGTCCCAAAGCCTAAAATTGATTTATTTAAGATGAGTCTCTCATTTAATGGAAGCATAGAATGGAACATGCTTCCAAAGACATGTCGTCAAATTCCAGCCATATCTCTCTTTAAAACTAACATAAGAATATTTCTATTCGATACATTTGATTAACCTACTCGCGGTCTTTTGCAAATGCTTGCTTGTACTCAGTCCACTAGCTGCCATGCCATGATGAATGAAATACTGAATGTATGTGTATGTGTGAACAGTAAGTGCGTGTGTGTGTTTGTGTGTGTGTAAGTACGAATGTACATGTAATGTACCAATTGTTCAAGTTTTCATCGCTTTGTTACTTTTAATAGACAATTCAAGTTCCTATTCTTATTCGTCGTTCTTATTATTTTTATTTTATTTCAGTTTATTTCTTTATTTTTATGTTTTGTGTCGTTCTTTATTTATTCTTTTTTTTTATGTTTTGTGTCGTTAAATAGGCAGAATTGTAAAAAGGCCTTTACTGTGCCTAATTCTTTACCCATTAAAGATTCAATCAATCAATCAATCTTCTTCTTTTTTTTTTTTTTTTTTTCGTATCGAGCAACAACAATGTAACCAAGTTTTCCAAAATTATGCAGCTGTCCTTGTTAAATAGTCCAGTTGGTTCGCTGTTATAGTTGTTAGTTTTTCATTAGAAATATGTTATATTGTTATGGGTTTTTTTTTGTTTATTTTTTAAACAAAACTTAAATCAATAATTTTCACACACACACACACACACACACACACACACACACACACACATCGATTATAACAGACTTACCAGGTTTTCTTCACCACACGGTAATCACCATAAATTTCCGCGTTTTTTTTTTTTTTTTTTTTTCAATCTGGTGATTACAATCCTTTTATTCTCCCATCAACACAACCAGCCAGTAGCGCACACTGCCGAGACAAAACTGTTCAGTTGCCAAGCGACGGGGGAAATTTGAGGGGGAGAGGGTGTGGGGGGGTGGGGGGGTGTTGGTGGGTGGCGGCAGGCGCTATCATATGACAAAGTAAGCGTGAGGCACGTGCCTGAGATTTTTGTCGACAGCCCCCCCCGTGAAAGTGTAGCAGGACAAACACTGCTCTCTGTCACCTCAAGCAACTCGACTCCGCTTGTACAAACTGGCGTGTTATTGGAGCCATGGCTCTCTCTTGAGAGAGAGCGCCAGAGAGGCTTGCCGTTCAAGTTGCCTGTCTTCCCTGCTTTGGGGAAGAAGGGACAGGGGGGAAGGGGGGCGGGGGTCGGGGGGGGGGGGAGCATGAAAATGGGACTGGGCTGGGTGGAAGAGCTATGTCAACAGCATCTCCCTAGCCTCCCTATGAGCCGATTTTTAAGGAGAGGGGGAAGTCGCTTTGATGAGGAACGTGAATCTGCTACGACCCTTGCTTTAAAAAAATAAAATAAAATTAAAAAAATAAAAAATAAAAACACCCCCAAACCGGACGCACCAAGTCTTGGTTCTAACGTTGCAGAGAGATAAACAGAGACAAGTGTCTTTAATTCATCATAATTCTCCCCCAGCGACAGCCGCGCACCGAGCCTGACCTTAATCACACTTTGGAGGACAAGCGACACTGCGCCCGCGCGCGCCCGTCGGAGAGCGAATTAACAGATTATGTTCGGGATAAACTTCTGTCTCAGTGACGAAGCTGCCCAGGTCCCGGAAGCTTTGCGCGCCGGCTTTTGCCAAGCAAGCCGCAGCGCTTTCATGGAGTTTGTCTTTGCCTGCGCGGGACCTCGTGATTAATTTGCCCGAGTGGCCGCTATCGGTGGCACCATCTGTGTGTTTGATTTACAAAACCTTTTCGATATTGTGCTCTTTTTTTTTCTTTTTGCGCACAAAACAGTTGAGGCACTGAGGGGTGGAGGGGGGTGGGGGAGGGGCGGTGCCCGTTGCGCATGCTTGCACGAGACTCGCGCGTGACCGCCACGCGCCGCAAATCGACAGGCCCGTGATTTTTGCGGCCATATTTTTCCTGAAACTGGTTTAATCTAATTAACAGAAACCCAAGCACAGGAAGCCTGGGAAAAAGACTCCTTTTTGGAAAAAGTGGTGACACGGTTGACGGGTAGGAAGAGAAGGGAATGAGAATGGAAGAGGAAGTGTGTGTGTGGGGGGCGGGGGGGGGGGGGAATATGGGGGGGGGGGGGGGCGCAGGAGGGTTGTAGGGGAGTGGATGATCAGCAGGAGGAGGAGGAGGAGGAGGAAGGGGAGGCAAATGAAAAGTTTCCATGGGGGCTGTTAATGCCGGCGTCTTAGGTCGGAATGACGGGCAGGAAGGAAAACAAACAGGGCCAGTTTGTTCAGACAAATTGGCGGGTGGAACAGGGCCATATTCTCACACCCCCCCCCCCCCCCCCTCCCTTCCCTGCTCTCTCGCGCAAGGGGAGTGAATTATGACTACTGCCGTGTCCGGGGGAGGGAGGGGGGGTGTTGGGAGGCGACATGTGATGGGCGATTTC
>NC_134893.1:65028429-65030929 GCF_041734735.1 Babylonia areolata | reverse complement strand
AGACAGAAACACAGAGAGAGGGTGAGAGGGAGTAAGAGAGAGAGAGAGAGAGATCAAGAAGCAAGCTAGGATGGGAGGAGTCAGCATTGATTAATCACAGAATAACGGGGCTCTTTGTCAAAGACTCAGAATTACTTCTCGTGCCGGTTTTTTTTTTTTTTTTTTTTTTTCTTGCTTTTTTTTTTTTCAATCTCTTGGTAGTTGATTTTGTAGCCCACACCCCCACCCCAACCTTCCGAACCTCCTCCACCCTCCTCTGTTTCTCTGTTTCTGTTTCTCTCTGTCTCTGTTTCTGTCTGTCTGTCCCTGTCTGTCTCTCTGTGTCTGTTTCTTTCTCTGTCTCTCTGTCTCTGTTTCTGTCTGTCTGTCAAAGTTTCTCTCTCTGTCATTCATTCATTCATTCATCCATTTTGCCCATCGCTCCTGGTGGAGCATAGGCCATCGACGACCCCTCGCCATCGCACTCTGTTCTGGGCTGTTCTGGCCATTCCAGTCCAGTTGGTCCCTTGCTGCTTCTGTGTATCCGTCTGTTTTTAGTCTCTGTCTCTTTCTCTATCACCCTCCGTCTCTCTGTCTCTGTCTCTCTGTTTCTGTTTTGATTTCTGTCTCTGTCTCTCTCTGTGTGTCTGTGTCTGTCTCCCTATCCCTGTCCCTGTCTCTCTCTCTCTCCCCTCCCCCCCACTCCCTCACCCCCCCGGGGGAAAAAAAGGGAATCGGTCGTTATATCGTTGTTTGAAAGCGTCAGCGATCATTTTCTATTCACTGCTACAGTTGGTGTATACCCTTATGGAAATGATGAAAACAGAACATGTCTGTAGCTGTCTTATATACTGTTTTGTCGTTTAAATATTCATGTCATTGCAATTTGTGTTCTCTTGTTTTTCGTATTACATCGAAACATGGTCATAATGCCGTTTTTCTGTTGTTGTTTTTTTTTTTTTGTGTGTGTGTGTGTTTCTTTTATGTGTTTTTCTCTCTTTCTGAAATACGGTGGAGGGTTGTGAAAAAGGTAAAAGAATACACTGATTTCAATCGATATTTTACGTATGTCTGTCTGTCTGTGTGTCTGTTTATCAATATCTGTCTGTCTGTGGTTTTAGTGTTTCTGTGTTTGTCTGTCTGTCTGTCTGTCTGTCTCCCCCTGTGTGTGTGTGTGTGTGTGTGTGTGTGTGTGTGTGTGTGTGTGCGCGCGCGCGCGCGTGTTCCCATATTGTGGTCCAGCGTCTGTGGACTTGGTTTGATCTATATATATGTAGAACGCAAGCGTAAAATCACAATTGTTCATATTCTAACCACACTCGGAAAACCTTATTCGATACAAAACACATTCAAGCCATGAACGTAATTATGACCCGACATGAGTTTTATTTCATCTTGTTGTTGTTCTTGTTGCTGTTGATGTTGTTGTTGCTGTTGTTGTTGTTGTTGTTGTTGTTGTTGTCAAAGTTGTGCATTACAACTTTCAGGCTCTTTTCGAGAAATTCTAGTTGGGTTCCGCTAAAAACAAAATCACAAAATAACCCCTGTCGAACTCCACTACAATTTACCAGGGACCAATTTGACATAGGGGGGGGGGGGGGGGGGGGGCCACACACTTCTGACGGCTGGGCACGCGTCCTCCTTCTCTTCCTCCTCATCCTCCTCTTCCTCGTCCTCCGACCCCAGGCCACCTCCGTTCACCCTCGTTCCCGAGGCCCGTTGGGAGGGGGGTTAGGCAAGCTCGGGGGACACAGGGGTGTGTGTCCGGGAGGTAATTAGCGCGCAGTTGGGCATGGGTCTGCCCTCTCCCTACCCCCCTCCCCGCCCCCCCTCTCTGTCTGTCTGTCCGTCTGTTTGTTTCCATCCCCTGGGGGGTGGGGGTGGGGGTGGGAGGGGGGAAGGGTGTGGGCGATACAAGACGGAGGTGAAGAAAGACTTTTTTCGTGGAGGGAGGGGTGTGGAGGACAAAGCAATAATTATGATGAGTTCCCCTCTGCTGTGTTATGACTTCTGTTACGTAGTTGTTTCTTCTTCTTCTTCTTCTTCTTCTTCTTCTTCTTCTTCTTCTTCTTCTTCTTCTTCTTCTTCTTCTTCTTCTTCTTCTTCTTCTTCTTCTTCTCCTCCTCCTCCTTCTTCTTCTCCTTCGTCTTCTCCGCCCCTCCTCCACCTCCTCCTCCTCCTTCTTCTTCTTCCTCCTCCTCCTCCGCCTCCTCCGCCTTCTTCTTCTTCTCCTTCTTCTCCTCCTCCTCCTCCTTCTTCTCCTTCTTCTTCTTCCCCCTTTTCCTCCTCCTCCTTCTTCTTCTTCTTCTTCCCTCCTCCTTCTTGTTCTCCTCCTCCTCTTCCTCCTCCTCCCCCTTCTTCTTCTTCATCTTCTTCTTCATCTTCTTCTTCTTCTTCCTCTCCTCCTCCTCCTTCTTCTTCTTCTCCTCCTTCTTCTCCTTCTTCTTCTTCTTCCCCCTCCTCCTCCTTCTTCTTCTTCCCCCTCCTCCTTCTTCTTCTCCTCCTCCTCCTTCTCCTCCTC
>NC_134893.1:65000929-65018429 GCF_041734735.1 Babylonia areolata | reverse complement strand
TTTTCTCCCCTGCCCTCCGTCTCTCTGTCCCTCTCTCAGATATATATATATATATATATATGTGTGTGTGTGTGTGTGTGTGTGTGTGTGTGTGTGTGTGTGCGCGCGCGCGTCTGTGTGTCTGTGTGTGTACATGTATGGTGTATATGTGTATGTATGTATTTCATAGAGAGAAAAAAAATCTTTTTAACCTTTCATTCATTCTTTCTGTTGAGAGTGAGACTGGTCCAGAGAGCATGATTACGTGGATGTCCTGTGTGCGCTTGTGATTGAACAGAAAATCTCTGCTTGCATCTCTTCTGTTGATCTCCAAGACTTTCACTTCACTATTTACTATCTTCGACTTCAAATAAAACGTTTGAAAATAACAAGAAAAAAGCAAAAAAAAAAGCAAACAAACAAAAAACACGAAAATAAACACACACACAAAAAAACAAACAAACAAATAAAAACACACACGAAAAAACAACAATACAACAAAACGATTTAAACAAAGAAGGAACCTGTCAAATTTGAGGGAAAAGGTTTCCTTGAGATCCAGCCAATCTCTCGGTGTCTGTAAACTATGTCTGCCGAGTTCTCTTTTAGAATCTTCACCTCTTTCTCTGTAAGTCTGTCTATCTATCTGTCTGTCTGTCTATCTGTCTGTCTGTCTGTCTGTCTGTCTGTCTCTATCTGTCTCTCCTTCTCCCAGTCTCTCAGTCTGTTTCTCTCTTTCTTTCTCTCTCTCTCTCTTTCACACACACACACATAAACGCACACGCACACACACACACACACACACACACACACACATAAACGCACACACACACACACACACACACACACACACACACACACACACACACACACACACATATATATATATATGTAGGAGGCTTTTAATTTCTGCAGAGTCCCGAACAATTCCCCGCAACCCACCCCCACACCCAAACCCCCTATCCCCCATCCCCCATCCCCACCCCCCACGCCCCCCCCCCACCCCCCACCCCCACTCCCAACAAACAGTCGCTGCCCTTCATCCCCATCAGTGCTAGACGCTGTTCGTCAGATAGTCAGGGAAGGCTGGAAGTGGGCGGAAGGAGACAATAAAGACCCCGCTGACGTTCGTCAGATATGACGACAAGGGCCCTCAGGACTTTCCTCCCTTTAACTCCTTCCACCACCCCAACCCCCCCACCCCCACCACCCCCACACCTCACCCCACCTCTATCTTTCCCTCCCTCCTCCGTCCTCTACCTTACCCCCCCCCCCCTTCCCACCCCTCCCCTCCTCTACATAGAATGGACATCTTTAGCACGCCAAGCTTTTGCAGCCCCTCCCTGTAAATTAGGTACGGGGGGGTGGCTCGCGAAATAAAGTGCCGGGCGAAAGTGAATGTCAGCTCTGCTGCCTCTGTCCTGTCCATGTCTAATAAACATGGGCTCCCCCCCCCCCCCTCTCTCTCTCTCTCTCTCTGTCTTGCTCTCCATCTCAGGATCTATAATCTTTGTGAGGAGGAGAGGTGGGTGGTTCTCTTCTTTTCTTGTGGACTTTCTTCTCTTTCTTGGCTGGGCCAAGTTTGCACCCCCCCCCCTCCTCCCAAACCAACCCCGACCCCAACCCGGATAGTTTCTTATCATGCCTCGGTCGGACCTGTTAAGATTAAACTAAACTTATTTAAAAAAATATATATATATATACATATATAAAGAGTAAAAAAAAAAAAAAAAAAAAAAAAAAGAAAGAAAAAAAGATGGTGTAGCAAAGATACCTTAGGATGATAGGATGATGAGAACACGTTTCGAGTCGTAAACTCTTTCAGTGTCGTCTTCCTATCATCTGAAGGTACTTTTTAATGTTACTCCATCTATTGCGATTTTTTTTTTTTCCATTTTACTTCGTTTTTACCAGATCCACCAGTACCTTTTTTTTCTTTCCTTTGTAATAAACTAGACTTACCTGTAAGTTGAAATTTGAGTGGAGTCCTGCCCCTGTAATAAATGGGCATCCCAAAAGAATTGCTCTGACGCACCGTTTAGGTCTTCTGAAAGCCAGGATGTACATTGTTCAAGATTGACTGACCCAGATAACTTGCTCGCACACTATTGGACAAATCTCTGATCAAACTTCAACATTCAGACAAGTCTCGTTTGATCTGTCAAATCCGCCACAGGAATTAGGGAAGAAAAACAGTAATTGGGGAAGTGGAGTGATGGCCTAGAGGTAACGCGTCCGCCTAGGAAGCGAGAGAATCTGAGCGCGCTGATTCGAATCACGGCTCAGCCGCCGATATTTTCTCCCCCTCCACTAGATATTGAGTGGCAGTCTGGACGCTAGTCATTCGAATGAGACGATAAACCGAGGTCCCGTGTGCAGCATGCATTTAGCGCACATAAAAGAACCCATGGCAACAAAATGATTGTTCCTGGTAAAATTCTGTAGATAGGAAAAACAAATAAAACTGCACGCAGAAAAAAAAGAAGAAAAAAAAAGTGGCGCTGTAGTGTATCGACGCGCACTTCCTGGGGAGAGCAGCCCGAATTTCACACAGAGAAATCTGTTGTGATGAAAAGAAATACAAATACATATACCAAAAAAAAAAAAGAAAAGAAAAAAAGTAGAGCTGAAATGTGTTGGGATAGACTGAGGGCTGAATCGCATGCTTTCTTGCAAAATATGAAGCAAAGAGCGCGCCCTTTGTTAACATTGATTAAAGATAAAAGTCTTCAGTTACTGTTCTTCCAGACGTCTGCAATTTTCGACCAGTTAATTTTACTTTGAGCTGGTGACCTCCACCCAGCCCCCACACACCCCCCCCCCCTCCCTACCCTCCCTTCCCCCGCCATCCCAAAACCCCTCCCCCCCCCCACGACCCCATTAGATTCCTGTTGTCATTTGTAATACTGTTGTTGTTCTCTTTCTAGGTCACTTTTGGTTGCTCTCTCTCTCTCTCTCTCTCTCTCTCTCTCTCTGTCTCTCTCTGTCTCTCACTCTCTCTAGTTACCCATCTCTCTCTCTCTGTCTCACTCTCTGTTTCTTTCTTTCTCTCTCTCCCTTCTCTCTAGTTACCCATCTCTCTCTCTCTCTCTCTGTCTCACTCTCTCTTTCTTTCTTTCTCTCTCTCCCTTCTCTCTAGTTACCCATCTATCTCTCTCTCTCTCTCTCTCTCTCTCTCTCTCTCTCCCTCTCTCTCTCTGTCCCTTCCCCCTTCTCCCCCACTCAATATGTTCAGTAAATGTAAGTCAACTAATTACTAACATGGCATCAATCGTAAGAACATCAAGTTCCCACGTGACTTAATTTTTCATTTCATTTTATTTTATTTTGTAGCTTCCGTGTGGAGGCAGCTCGTTAGCTGACGATTTGTTTCCAAAGGATCGACGGGCGCAATAGCCGAGTGGTTAAAGCGTTGGACTTTCAGTCTGAGGGTCCCGGGTTCGAATCACGGTGACGGCGCCTGGTGGGTAAAGGGTGGAGATTTTTACGATCTCCCAGGTCAACATAATAATTATGTGCAGACCTGCTAGTGCCTGAACCCCCTTCGTGTGTATATGCAAGCAGAAGATCAAATACGCACGTTAAAGATCCTGTAATCCATGTCAGCGTTCGGTGGGTTATGGAAACAAGAACATACCCAGCATGCACACCCCCGAAAACGGAGTATGGCTGCCTACATGGCGGGGTAAAAAACGATCATACACGTAAAAAGCCCGCTCGTGTGCATACGAGTGAACGCAGAAGAAGAAGAAGTTTCCCAAGGATCAGCTGAAGGGGGATGGGGGACGTACTCCGCAGGGTGAGCTTAACCAAAAAATGCCCAGGGGGGATGGAATGGAGACCGATCTGACATGGGAACAGTGCTGGCATGTTCCGGCCGGGGAAAGAGTGTGTGTGTGTGTGTGTGTGTGTGTGTGTGTGTGTGTGTGTCTGTGTGTGTGTGTGTGTGTGTGTGTGTCTGTGTGTCTGTGTGCTTACATGTGTGTGTGTGTGTGTGTGTGTGTGTGTACGTGTGTGTGTGTGTGTGTGTGTGTGTGTGTGTGTGTGTGTGTGTGTGTGTGTGTGTGTGTGTGTGTAGTGGTGGGTGCCCGGGAGAGCGGGGGAACAAAAATATGTTGCCTTGTAAACGATATCGTTTGCATCCAGCAGCGAGATTGGCTCTGTCGCGGAGAAGAAGAGAGAGAGAGAAAGGGAGGGAGGGTAGGAGGTGGAAGAGTTGGCGGGGGGGGGGGGGGGGGGTGAGGAAAGAAAGGGGTGGGGGAGGGGGGGGCGGTCCAAGGAGTGCAGGTTATTTTTTCTCATGCCCCTTTTCCGATGATATTTCTCCACGCACGATTGAAAAGCAGGAGGTTGGTGGGGGGGGGGGGGGGGGGGGGGAGGGGGGTGCGGGGGAGTACGGAGGGTGAGGGGGGGGGGAGAGTAGGAGAGGAGTATGGGGTGGAGGGATGCGAGGGAGGGGGTGTCGGAGGTTGTGGGGGGTGGGGGATGGGTGGTGGGTGGGAGGCTTGTCGTTTGTGTTATGGGTCTGACGATGACACCAACAATCACTCAGAAAAACGACCAATCCGCTTCCTGGGTCGTCTGCCCGGAGATAAGGATCGGAGGGACAGGGTGGGGAAGGGGGCCCACACAATGATCAAAGCCACTCGTGACTCAGCGGCCACAAAGAGGACACTGAAAAAAAAAAAAAAAAAAAAAAAAAAAAAACAAAAAAACTCCTAACTAAAAACTGAAAACAAACAAATAAACAAAAGACCCACCTCTAGACCCACCGCTACTAATAGAAACAAAGAAAACCAAAACTACGCCTCCATATTGTGGTTCAGAAGCTACGAAACTTACCATTGCTCTATTTAGAAACAACAAACAAAACAGAACAACACTAAAAGTACCCCTTGAAGACTGGTTCACAAGCTAATGAAAACTGCAGTTGTTTCTTTTCGGTTTTCGGAGGATCAGAAAAGACGACACCTAACATGAGGCTGTTTTTGTTCTTGTGGTAATTCATTTTAGATAACCGGAGAAAACAAATTGTGCCACAGTTATGAATAGTTGTTGAAGGGAGTGGATCAATGGGAAAAAAAACACAAAAAAAAACCAACAAAAAACCAATAAGGAAGCTGGCCGTGGAATGTCTGTCTGTTAGCCACATGCGTTGCCATCATGCTTTCTTGGTATAACTTCAGGGCAGAGAGTTCCATCTCGAAGACTAATAGGCAATATTAATAATAATAATAATAATAATAATAATAATAATAATAATAATAATAATAATAATAATAATAAAAAATGGTGTTTGTATAGCGCATTTACCTACTGTAAATTTAGACTCATTGCGCTGTCAGTCGCCTAGTCACACGCAGTCACACCCGAACACGACTTATCACACTCAACAATACGCACACGCACCTTCAAGCATAATAGAGCTCAAATCAACAATGGAAAAAACAACAACAACAACAAAAACAAGAGAGGCTAGGCCTTCAAGACTCACTTGTGATACACTTTAAAAAAAAATCCAAGCTTTTTATGTATTGAGTATAATTTCAAGATGTAATGTTTAAGATGAGAAAGATCAGTTTAAAGCAAATTAAGTCCCCTAGTATTAATTACAGAGTAATTTCCCTTCTTTACTATCTGCACCAAAACGTTTGCAAAATAAATAAAACTTCCATGCTTAGCAAAGGAAGTTCCTGTTTGAACAAAAAATAATAATAACTGCTCTTGTTGTTGGGTCAGAATACCAGATCAAAGTGCCAAGTTTAGAGAATACAAAAAATATAAATATAACAGTAAATGCAGTTTGCATATAATTAGGCTTCATTTTTTTATTTTTTTGTGCCCATCCCAGATGTGCAATATTGTTTTAAACAAGATGACTGGAAAGAACTGAATTTTTCCTGTTTTTATGCCTAATTTGGTGTCAACTGACAAAGTATTTGCAGAGAAAATGTCAATGTTAAAGTTTACCACGGACACACACACACACACACACACACACACACACACACACACACACACACACACACACACACACACACACACACACACACACACACACACACACACCGGGTTAAAACATAGACTCACTTTGTTTACACAAGTAAGTCAAAAAGCCTCACAGAGTTTCAGCTGAGGATTCGAACAGAGGGGGGTGTTGTTTGGTGCCTAAGACTGACAGGCAGCGAATGCCAGAGAAAAGCTAAAACTGCGCCAGGTGAAAGACTTTGAGTTCATTCTGGTGCTTTTAAGATTTTTTTTCCCCCTTCGTCAACCGTTCAGCTCAGCACCAGCTCAGCTGGGACTTCTCTGATGCGTGGTCTCGTGGTGACCTGATGATGAATCATGTGGACTACTGATGCTGAGTTTGTTTGTTTGTTTGTTTGTTTGTTTGTTTTGTTGTTGTTTTGTTTGGTTGGGTTTTTTTGGAGTTTTTTGCCCGGACTTTCTTGGCTCGACCACCGTTTTATTATGTATATAAATTCATTATGACAATTCATAATAGATTGGAAAAATGTGAACATAAACAATAACAGATGTAAGTGATTATAGTTCATTACACAATCAAACACATGAATCATTTTATGGTGTTCAGTGACAATATATAAAGTCACAGACACAAACACAAACACAGACACAGAAACATAAGCACACACACACACACACACACACACACACACACACACACACACACACACACACACACACACACACACACACACACATACACACACACACACACGTTTTGCTATGTCATCCATCTTTATGCTGAGCGCAGAGCTGCAGTCATTTCTAGCCCAGGCATGTTACCATTGTCTTCTACGTCCGCTGACAAACTTTTTTTTTTTTTTCATCGCTGTATCTTCATACTATAACACATCACATTACTGTTACAAACTGTTACTGATGCTGAGTTACAGGTTAGTGAAATTAAGAATACTTTGGTATCTCAACAAGGAATTGCAGGGCTGGTGTCTGGTAGTGCATTGAAGCATTCGCAGTGAACAGCGTGACGGCAATGCCACTGAGACTGCGCTCAAGACGGGGCAAGTAACAGATCAAAAACAAAGTACACTATGGACCTCCATAGCAACATCGTCATCATCATCGTCATCCTCCTTCTCCTTCATCGTCATCAATATAAACAAAATAGTCTCAAAGTCTGTGACCTTTCATGCCCTGCTCTCATGGTGACCTCAGTTTCGATACCCCTCCACTTCCGTGCTTGGGGTGAGTCCTGTCAATGTCGTCAGTGTCGGCAGATTCATGGGGGGCTGTTGTTTGAGGGACGTGGTGGCGGTCTCCACTCTGGGAGAGACGCTCACTCAGTCTGGCTCCGCGACTAAGCCATTATTGTCGTTAGTAGGGGGCTTAGTAGGTGGTGTCCTAAGTACGTTAAAACAGAACAGGCACCACTGAACACCACCGAAGTGACTCAGCAGCAGTGCAGGGTCTCCTCTGGTGTGTGGCCTCCAGGCGATCTAACATCGATGGTTCCCTGTGGACTGCCGACACTGGAACTGCGACGGACGAACCCGGGTGTGGCCGTGTATGGGGGGAATCTAAATGAGCGGCGTGGGAGTAACGCCACTGAAAAGGCGCAGATGATGGGGCAGCAGAAAAAAAAAGTACACTAGTTCAATTCAGTTCAGTTAACTCAAGGAGACGTCACTGCGTTCCGACAACTCCATATACGTTACACCACATCTGCTAAGAAGATGCCTGACCAGCAGTGTAACCCTATGCACAGTTAGGTTTTGAGGAGAGAAAAAAAAAGCATAAACAAATAAATTGATGCATCATTAAATTAATGAATAAATGATCAAACGAATAAATCAATAAATAATTGAATTAAATAAAGTAAGCAGTACGCATAAAAGACTGAAAGAAAGAATGGGAAAGTCAGACTCATCTGTCATGGTCTTTTCTCATTCACCTCTAACACTCCATCTCGCTCACTACGATCGGCTTCGGATCCACTCTGGACGGGTGCAATAGCCGAATGGTTAAAGCGCTGGACTTTCAACCTGAGGGTCCTGGGTTCGAATCTCGGTGCACCTGGTGGAGATTTTTCCGATCTCCCAGGTCAACATATGTGCAGACCTGCTAGTGCCTGAACCCCCTTCGTGTGTATATGCAAGCAGAAGATCAAATACGCACGTTAAAGATCCTGTAATCCATGTCAGCGTTCGGTGGGTTATGGAAACAAGAACATACCCAGCATGCACACCCCCGAAAACGGAGTATGGCTGCCTACATGGCGGGGTAAAAACGGTCATACACGTAAAAGCCCACTCGTGTGCATACGAGTGAACGCAGAAGAAGAAGAAGGATCCACTCTGTTTACGCATACCCAGATTCAAACACTCGACTGTTGGCCGCCGTTCTTTCTCTGTCTCTGGACCTTGCGATTGGAATGAACTTCCTCTTTCGCTTTGTCAAGTCTCCGCACTCAGCTCTTTCAAGTCTGGCCTTAAAACCCACCTCTTCACAAAACAGCCTCCCTTGTCTGCCCTTCTTTGTCTTTAGTTTCTACAGTTTTAGAGTTATGCATGCGTGTGAATGACTGGTGGGAAAGTGCTTTGATTTGTCTCTGCACAAGATTCAGCGCTATATAAATACCATTATTATTATTATTATTATTATTATTTTGTTTAACTCTTCTTTAAATTTTTTTGCCCTCTTTTCTGATCCCTCTGCTTTGTAACATTCATAACTTTTTTTTTCTCTTTCTTGCAATTTACAATGAAGCACTCAGTCTGCCACGCAGAACTGATATTTTTACGTCCGCTTGGGTAGTTGAAGGAAACGATTCCGAAAGGTGTTGCATCCATCAATGTCAGATGTGCCAAGAGAAAAGCACGTGGGGAATTCAGCAACAACAACAAAAGTCATGAAGTAGGTCTGTCTCCATTCAATGATTCGAAGGTATTGTTCCATTTCAGAGCAGTATGTTTTAATGTCTGACTGTCAGAGGGGTTGATATTATTCATTATAACAAACAAGAAAACAAAACAAACAAAAAAACAACCCCCCCCCCCCCCCCCAAAAAAAAAAAAAAAAAAAAAAAAAAAAGTTTGGTGGCTGTCGTTTTGCACTGGACAGTATTCAAAGTATACAAATTACAGTTGATAGAACATTGCTTCTCTGTTCTTCACTCTCTCAAACACACTCACACACACACACACACACACACACTCACTCACTCTCTCTCTCTCTCTCTCGCTCGCTCGTTCTGTTTCTATCTCCGTCTGTCTCTCCACCAGTCTCTCTGTCTCTCTCCATCTCTCTCTCATCCTCTCTCCATCTGTCTGTGTACCTATGAGATTGTGGGTATTCTTTTGAGCAGAGTAATATTTTATTGCACACACAAATCACACTTGATCGAACGTTGCTCTGTCTGTCTCTGTCTGTCTGTCTGACTGTCTGTCTCTCTCTCTCTCTCCATACCCCACATCTTATGTCTCTCTTACCATAGCCCCCTCTTCTCTGTCTCTCTGCCCCTACCCCACCTCTCTCTTCCCCTCCCCTCCCCCCATTCACTCTCTTTCCTCGTCTCTCTCTCCCTCAAAGAGATGGCAGCACCACTTTGATACACAAGGCACCGTCACACATCAGTCATGATAAGTCATATAGTCGGACACTACACACTATCATACACGTTGGTTACCATCTGTATTATGTATGGCCTCGTCTCTTTCAGACACAGTAAGGGACCAAAAAAAAAAAAGGAAAGAAAAAAAAATGTGGATGACGGGAACAGCGCCAACAGCCCTGCGATATATTTGCTGTAGTCAGACGAACTGGCAGCATATTTCCAAAACCGAGAGAAGAAAGAAAAGGAAAGAAAAGAAATGAAAAAAAAAAGGAATGAAAGTTTACTGAGGACCGAACCCTTGACCCCTGCCTCATGCTGTAAAGTTGGACGTGTGTGCAAGCAACATGTTTGCTGTTGGCTGAATGGGAGGGTGGTCGAGAGAGAAAATTAAAAAGCCTGTATTGGAGAGAGTGAAAGATTACAACACCGATGGTCCATCTCCGTTCAGTGGTTCGTGGATATTGTTCCTGATTTACAGCAGTGTGTTTTGGTGTCCGACCACAAAGAGAATCTTGTGTAATTACAACTGATAAAATATGGTGGGTATTGCTTCGTGCAGAATAATAATCAACGTATGTAGGTAATGGTTAGCAAAGCATTGCTCTCTCTCTCTCTCTCTCTCTCTCTCTGTGTGTGTGTGTGTGTGTGTGTGTGTGTGTGTGTGTGTGTGTGTGTGTGTGTGTGTCTCTCTCTCTGTCTTCTTCTCTCTGTCTCTCCTTTTCTTTTTCTCTCTGCCTGTGTATCTCTGTCTCTCTCCATCTCCATCACTCTCTCATCTTCTCTCTGACTGTGACTGTCTGTCTACCTGTAAGAGTGTGGGTTTTTTTGTTTGTTTGTTTTTTTTTTAGCAGAACACTCATTTGTTATACACATCAATTATACTTTATGTAACGTTGCTTTCTCTGTCTATCTCTCTTCCCTTTCCTACCACACCCTCATCCCCCCCCCCCTCTCTCTCTCTCTCTCTCTCTTTCTGTCTGACTGTCTCTGTCTCTTCTAATCTCTCACTCAAAGAAAAGGCACACACCACTTTGATACATAAGACACCGTTGCAGGTCAGTCTTCACGTGAGCACGTGCAGGCCCATCAATATCATATATGGCTCTGCCTTTTTCAGACTCAGGCTGACATAAATTGGCCAGGAGAAACAAAAGACAAACAAGTCCACCAAAAAAAGAACAATAACAACAACAAAAAACCAAACAAAAAAACACCACCAACAACAACTAAAACAAACAAACAGTGGATGACAGGAGCAGCTCCAATTGCTCACCAATACTCTTCTTCTTCTTCTGCGTTCGTGGGCTGCAACTCCCACGTTCACTCGTATATACGCGAGTGGGCTTTTACGTGTATGACCGTTTTTAACCCGCCATGTAGGCAGCCATACTCCGCTTTTGGGGAGTGTGCATGCTGGGTATGTTCTTGTTTCCATAACCAACCGAACGCTGACATGGATTGCAGGATCTTTAACGTGCGTATTTGATCTTCTGCTTGCGTATACACACGAAGGGGGTTCAGGCACTGGCAGGTCTGCACATATGTTGACCTGGGAGATCGTAAAAATCTCCACCCTTTACCCACCAGGCGCCCTCACCGTGATTCGAACCCGGGACCCTCAGATTGAGGGTCCAACGCTTTAACCATTCGGCGATTGCGCCCGTCGCTCAGCAATACATTTGCTGTAGTCGGACGAACTGGCAGCATATTTCCCAAAACCTAGAAAAGAAAGAAAAGGAAAGAAAAGACATGAACTAAAAAAAGGAATGAAAGTTTACTGAGGACCGAACCCTCGACCCCTGCCTCATGCTGTAAAGTTGGACGTGTGTGCAAGCAACATGTTTGCTGTTGGCTGAATGGAAGGACAGCCGAGAGAGAATTAAAAGTCCGTGTAGAAGAGCGTGAAGGGTTACAACACCGATGGGCCATCTCCATACAGTGGTTCGTGGATATTGCTCCTGGTGTGCAGCACTATGTTTTGGTGTCTAGACTGCAAAAACAAAAAAATAATCTTGTGTGATTATAACAGACAGAACATGTTGGGTAGCACTTGTTGCAGAATAATAATTAACGTATGTAGATACTGGTTACCGAAGCATTTTTCACTCTGTGTGTGTGTGTGTGTGTGTGTGTGTGTGTGTGTGTGTGTGTGTGTGTGTGTGTGTGTGTGTGTTGCTCTCTTTCTCTCTGTCTGTCTGTCTATCTCTTTCACACTCTATCTTTTTCTCTCTTTCTGCCTGTCTCTTTGTCTTTCTCTATCTCCATTCCTCCCTCATCCTCTCTCTGGTTGACTGTCTTTCTGTCTGCCTGTGATTTTGCGAATATTCTTTTCAGCAGAACATTCTTTTCAGAACAACATTCATCTGTTATGCACGTAAGTTATACTCAACGGAACATTGTCTGTCTCACCCTCTCTCTCTCTCTCTCTCTCTCTCTCTCTCTCTCTCTCTATGTCCTTCCTCACACCCACACCTCTCCCTCTGTCTGTCTGTCTGTCTCTGTCTCTGTCTCTCTCTCTCTCTCTCACCTCGTCTCTCGCTCAAAGAAAAGTAGACAAGACACGCGCCACGCCACGTTGATACATGTATAAGGCACCGTCACACGTCAGTCTCCACGTGAGCGCGTGCAGGTCCATCTGTATTATGTATGGCTTGGCCCTTTCAGACCCCGACTGACATAAACAAGTCAGGGGAACAATTTGTTTTTAATTAAATAAATAAAATAAAAATAAAAATAAAACTCTGGTGACTGGAGCATCGCCAAACAGCTCAGCAATATGTTTGCTCTTTCTGAAGAACCAGCAGCATATTTCCAACAAGCTGAAAAAAAGAAGAGTAAAGAAAGAGTGAAAGAAAGGCAATAAATAAATAAAAGGAGAGGGAAAATAATAATAATAAAGGTTTTTACTGACGACCGAACCTTCCTTGACCCTCCTTGCCCCATGCTGGAGAGTTGGACAGTGTGTGTAGGCAACATGTTTGCTGTTGGCTGAAAGGGAAGGAAGAATGGGTGGTGGTATTGGGGTGGGCTTGCTGGTGGGGAATGAATCCATTTCTCCTCCCTTCTCCTTCCCTGTGGGATTAAGGAGGGGTGTGTGGGTGAGGGAGGGGGTCGGGTGGCGGATTGGGGGTTCCCTGTTCCGTGCTGACTGTTGCTGACCCAAGGAGCCCCCATGGTGAATGTAGACAATATTGCCTGTGCACAGAGTCCAGCTGGCGTGATTGATGAAGGAGGAAGGAGAAGGGGGGGGGGGGGACCCTTTGCTTGCTCAACACACCACGAGCTGCTGCTGCCCAGAGTAGAAATCCCGAACCTGTGTGTGTGTGTGTGTGTGTGTGTGTGTGTGTGTGTGTGTGTGTGTGTGTCGGGGGGGGGGGGTGTTGCTGGTGGAGGCACGGGAGGGATCTGTGTGTGGGTCTGTGTGGGCCTCTCTCTCTCCCTATCTCTCTTTCTTCCTTCCTCTCTCTATGTCTCTCTACCCGTACCCCCAAATGTATCTGCCTGTAAGGTTTTTGGTATTCTTTTGTGCAGAACATATATTCCATAGACACATAAATTATACTTGATGGAACTTTGCTCGATCTGTTTGACTGACTGTCCTTCCTTCCCTACCCCGAAACATCTCCCTCTCTTTGTCTATCTGTCTTTCTGTCTGTCTGTCTATCTCTGTCCTTTCTCACACCCACACCTCTCCCTCTGTCTCTGTCTCTCTCTCTGTCCTCGTCTCTCGCTCAAAGAAAAGTAGACAAGACACGCGCCACGCCACGTTGATATATGTATAAGGCACCGTCACACGTCAGACTCCACGTGAGTGCGTGCAGGTCCATCTGTATTATGTATGGCTTGGCCCTTTCAGACCCCGACTGAAATAAACAAGTCAGGGGAACATTTTTTTAAATTAAATAAATAAAAATAAAAATAAAAATCTGGTGACGGGAGCATCGCCAAACAGCTCAGCAATATGTTTGCTCTTTCTGAAGAACCAGCAGCATATTTCCAACAAGCTGAAAAAAAGAAGAGTAAAGAAAGAGTGAAAGAAAGGCAATAAATAAATAAAAGGAGAGGGAAAATAATAATAATAAAGTATTTTACTGACGACCGAACCTTCCTTGACTCTCCTTGCCCCATGCTGGAGAGTTGGACAGTGTGTGAAGGCAACATGTTTGCTGTTGGGTGAAAGGGAAGGAAGAATGGGTGGTGGTATTGGGGTGGGCTTGCTGGTGGGGAATGAATCCATTTCTCCTCCCCTACTCCTTCCCAGTGGGATTAAGGAGGTGTGTGTGGGTGAGGGAGGGGGTCCAGTGGCGGATTGGGGGTTCCCTGTTCCGTGCTGACTGTTGCTGACCCAAGGAGCCCCCATGGTGAATGTAGACAATATTGCCTGTGCACAGAGTCCAGCTGGCGTGATTGATGAAGGAGGAAGGAGAAGGGGGGGGGGGACCGTTTGCTTGCTCAACACACCACGAGCTGCTGCTGCCCAGAACCTCTGTGTGTGTGTGTGTTGGGTGGATCTGTGTGGGCCTCTTTTGTGTGTGTGTGTGTGTGTGTGTGTGTGTGTGTGTGTTGGGTGGATCTGTGTGGGCCTCTTTTGTGTGTGTGTGTGTGTGTGTGTGTGTGTGTGTGTGTGTGTGTGTGTGTGTGTCCCCAACCCCTCCTGCTGCTGTCCGGCAGTTCATGCAAACACTGACCATCCCCCTTCCACTTGTTTCTTTTTTTCTTTTCTATTTTTTTTTTCCTTTTGGATCTGTTTCTTTCTCTGGCCCAAGTTTATGATTATGTTGCTTTCGTCTGGTTCTCCTTGTCATTCTCCTTCTCCTTCCTTCTCTTCACACTCTCATTCTTATCCTTGTCCTTCTTCTTTCTTTCTTCTACTTGTTTTTGTGCTTCTTGTTCTTTTGCTCTTGTACTTCTTCTTCTCCTCGTCTTCCTCCTCCTTCTTTTTTTTCTGGGGTTATGTTCTGTGACGGGTGATATACTGCTGTTTCGGTTTAAGGGGGGTAGGGGGTGGGTGGGTGGTGGAATTGATCAATGTCCTGATGCAAATGGTTCTGGCATTGTGATGATGTTGAACGCGTTTTGCATTCTGTGCGTAGACAGGACTGTTGCTGCTGCTACTGCTGCTACTGATGGTGATAATGATGATTTTCTTTAATCTTTCTTTATCATTAATTTGTGTCATTGTCGTGTACTATTAATACCATTGTGTTTTTGGATTATACTGAGTTTTCGCTCTTCTTTTGAATTACTCATGACAATACGAGTGTCGTTATATCTCCCTTAAGCATCAAGATCTAGAACAATTCTTTCATTTATATGTTAGAACAGTTCATGACCTTTCCAGAAACATGACTTCATGAAAAAGAAACAGCAGAAGAAGAAGAAGGAGGAGGAGGAGGAGGAGGAGGAGAAAAAGGAGAAGGAGGAGGAGAAGAAGAAGGGGGGGAGAAGAATAAGAAGGAGGAGGAGGAGGATAGGGAGGAAGAGAAGAAGAAGAAGGAGGGGTAGAAGTAACAGTAGAAGAAGACGACGACGAAGAAGAAGAAGGAGATGAAGAAGAAGAAGAAGGGGAGGAGGAAAAAGAAAGAAAGAAAGAAGTACAATATGCACCAGCTAGACTTTCGTTTTTCATAATCACAGTGCGATAATAAAAAATTAAAAAAATGAAAAAAAAGAAAGAAAAAGTCCAGACTGTCGGTAAGAACGTCACTGTCAAGAGAGTTGTAAGAGAACGGGTTAGTCCCATCGTTCTCCGCCACCCTCCTCTCCTTAGTTCGGACGTCCCCACCACCCCTCACCCTCTCCCCCCCTTGCCTTCCCCCCGTCCCCCCCCCCCCAATCCCCCCGTCTCGCCCCCCCCCCCCCCCCCCCTTCCCCCCCCCCCCCCGACTCCACACACACACACACACACACATACTGCTACTACACCTCTCACAATCAGTTTCCTCCCGGACCAACAACAAACACAAGCTCCTCCCTCCCCCCACCCCCCAACCCTCTCCAGGGATCGAAAGTGATTCTGTACCCACCTCAACCCCCTCCATCCCATAGCCTCCCCCCCCACCCCCCACCCCCTGCCCTCGGCAAACACGGGCATGACGTGGGACCTGTCTGTGTTCTCTGCCTGCCAAGCAGACCTGACACTGGATTGAGGGTGTTGGGGGGGGGGAGGGGGGGGGGGGGGGGGGGGGGGGGGTTGTAGGGGGGGGGGGGGTAGGGGGGGGGTTAGAGAGGGGAGAGCATCGCTTGTTGGCTCACCGATTGTCCCTCGCCCCTGCCTCGCTTCCATCTTCACTTCTGACAGGGGGTTCGTGCGGGTGTGGGCTAGTAAGACTTGGCCCAGCCAGGGAAGGGAGTGATGAAGAAGAAGGACTGAAGGAAGGAAGGAAAGAAACGAGGAAAGGGAGGGGGTGGAGGGGGGGTGGAAGAGGGAAGGCAGGGAGAAGGGAGGAGGGAGGGGGGGAGGCTGGGTGATAAATCTCGGGACAATGGACACGGCAGGGCAGGCTTCATGCCAGCCCAATGGACTTTCCGTGCTTCTTTCTCGGATCCGTCTTGCTCCATCTGTCACAACGTACGTGAAAAGCTGTGCCTTTGGAGAGGACGTGGGATTTTTTTTTTTTTTTTTTTTTTTTTTTTTTTTTTTTTTGTCTGGTGGGGGCGCAAGGTTCTCTTCTTCAAACCCTTCACTCATTCCCTCTTTTTGAAAGAAAGAAAAGAAAAAAAAAAGGATGGTTTGGGGGATGGAGGGGAGGGGAGGGGAGTAGAAAGGAAATAAAACTTGGGGATTGCTCGTGTCGTCTCCGTCAAGTGCATCTGTCATTAATTACTATTGACGTATTCGTGATATGTGTTTGTTTGTTTCTTTGTTTGTTTGTTTGAACAACAGTTGTTTGCTTTGTTTTCTTTTGCATTTACATGTTTGCCCTTATATATATATATAAGGACTCTGTGTTCTTCATTTTAACGTCTATTCACTTTAAGTGTTTTTAGACTACGGAAAGGAGTAAAGTAGTGTATAAAGGAAAGGGAATGCATGTGAATATTAGTGTAAAAAAGAATTTAAAAAAAAAAGTTCATATTATGTATCAGAGGAAAAGTATATTATAAGAAAAAGTCTAAGGAGGTTGTGGTGTGTATTGAATGAGTTGTCATGGGAAGGAGAATATGTATATGCATATCAACAAGTATTAACCTACAACAATGTAAATATAAATAACAGTATTCAATATAATACATCAAAAGAGGATACCAACTGGACTGGAGTTTAAAATTTCTGAAAACATTCTAAGCAATGAATAATTATTCAAAATCTTTTCAGTGGCTAATGTGTGTGTGTGTGTGTGTGTGTGTGTGTGTGTGTGTGTGTGTGTGTGTGTGTGTGTGTGCAGTTTTTGTTTTTTTGTAGTGCGGTCTCTTGATTGTTAGCATAAGGTCTCTTCAGTTTTGGCATGGTGCCAGTGTGATCTTGTTCAGTCCCATATTGGATGACATTCTTTCCCCGTTGGGAAACAGCAGCTGCTCTCTTCAGCCGACACATGTCAGCACTGATCAGCTTCCGAAAAACGAAACAAGGGATGCATGTTGTTACGCACTGTGACATAATTCATTATCTTGTTGATGACATTATTAATAATTATGTTGATTACTTTTTTTTTGTTTAGAGAGAAAAAGAGCACTTTTTTTTTATTTACCTTTCACAGTTTATCATGTTCTACCTTTTAGATTGATATAGCATCTTTTTATTTACCACTCATGGTTTATCTTCTTAGATATGACATTATCAATAATCATATTGTGGGGGTGGGGGGGGGGGGGGGGATGGACGGGGGGAGGGGGTTCTTTGTGTGTGTTTTTTTATGGAGAAATGAAGTACCTTTCTTATTTGCCTTTCTCTTCTGTAATGTACAGTTCCAAAGATGGGGG
>NC_134893.1:64988429-64993429 GCF_041734735.1 Babylonia areolata | reverse complement strand
ATTGAGCTGTTGTAATGTTTTTATCTGGCTCGATATGTAAGGCGCCTTGAGCAGCTTTAGTACTGAATATCGCGTCATAGAAAAGTTATGAATTATTATTATTATTATTATTATTATTATTATTATTATTATTATTATTATTATTATTATTATTATTATTGGGACATTAAACAAAATTCCTCTTCCTCCACATAAATAATGAAAAATAAAGGAAGAGATAGATAGATTAGTCAATAAATAAATGAAAACAAAACAAAACGTTTATCAACAGAACACAGACAGACACAGATATTAAAAGGGTTGGGACAAAGTACCATACACCCCCCAATGCCCCTCCCACATATATCACGGCAGATGACTACTAACCTAGGACACTGCTCTCTCTCTCTCTCTCTCTCTCTCTCTCTCTCTCTCTCTCTCTCTCTCTCTCTCTCTCTCTCTACCTCACTCTCTCACTCTATCTCTCTGTCTCTCTTGCCATCTCCTCTCTCTCTCTCTCTCTCTCTCTCTCTCTCTCTCTCTCTCTCTCTGTATATCTCGCATATAATAGTGTGTATTGGTATTGGTATTTCTCTGTCACAACAGATTTTTCTGTGTGAAATTCGGGCTGCTCTCCCCAGGGAGATCGCGTCGCTACACTACAGCGCCACCCCCCTTTTTTTTTTTCCCCTGCATGTAGGTTTATTTGTTTGTTTTCCTATCGAAGTCGATTTTTCTACAGAATTTTGCCAGGAACAATCCTTTTGTTGCCGTTTGTTCTTTTACGTGCTCTAAGTGCATGCTGCACACGGGACCTCGGTTTATCGTCTCATCCGAATAACTAATACTGCATTGATGAGTGGTCAGTTATCTCAATTTTGTTTGACATTATGACCGTTGTTTTTTTACCCTCACATGAGAGCCGTACGATGCCTGTTAAGGAATAAATCATCTGAATCTGAATCTCTTTCTGTCTCTGTCTCTGTCTGTCTGTCTCTCTGTCACTCTCTCTGTCTGTCTCTGCCTCTGTCTCTCTGTGCCTCTCTCTGTGCCTCTGTCTCTCTGCCCCCCCCCCTCTCTCTCTCTTTCTCTCTCTGTCTCTCTGTATGCTTCTCTTGTAAGTGTGTGTATTGGTATCTCATCGGTTAGTTATCAGATTGTTCTGGCTTCTCCTTTTCTTTGATATCATGTATGGTGCTTATTTTACCTCTTCGTGAGGGGCCTACGCATTTTAAGGGATAAATCGTCTAAATCAGAATCTGAACATCTCCCTTTCTCTTTCACTTTCACATTCTCTCTCTCTCTCTCTCTCTCTCTCTCTCTCTCTCTCTCTCTCTCTCTCTCTCTCTCTCTCTTAGTACATTCTCTCTCTCTCCCTCCCTCCCTCCACCTTCTCTCCCCCCTCTCTCTCCATCTCCTTCTATCCCTCTCTCTCTCTTTCCCTCCCTCCATCCTTCTCTCCCCTCTCCCCCTCTCATTCTCTTCCTCCCCCTCTCTCTCTCCATCTCCCTCTCTTTCTCCATCCCCCCTCTCTCTCTTTCCCTCCCTCCATCCTTCTCTCCCCTCTCCCCCTCTCATTCTCTTCCTCCCCCTCTCTCTCTCCATCTCCCTCTCTTTCTCCATTCCCCCTCTCTCTCTTTCCCTCCCTCCCTCTCTCCTTCCATCCCTCTCTCTCCCTCCATCCCTCTCTCTCCCTCCCCTCTCTCTTCCTCCCCTCTCTCTCTCACTCTGTCTCTCTCCCCTCCCCCCCCCAGTCTCACTCTCACTCTCTCTCACTCTCACCAGTTTGTTCCCTGTGTCTTTCAGGACGGCAAGGAGTCTGTGGGACTGGAGGGACGAGGAGCCGCCCGGAGACCTGCCCGACGCAAACCCAAGACGGGCATCGAGGCCAGCAGTGACGAGGGCTCCGACCACTCCGACTCGGAGATGATTAGCTCTGTCTAGGGCATAGGTGTGTGGGTGTGATGAGCGCGAGGGGGTGTGGGGTGTGGGGGGGGGGACTTGGTTTCGGGGTCACACACCGGAACGCCCCCCCCCCCCCCGCCCCCACCCCCACCCCCATCCTCCCTTAATCACACCCTCCAGGGGGCTACCCGAGAGACAGACAGAGAAACAGAGACATATACAGAAAGAAGGAGAAACGGTAATACTGACGGTACTTGCAGTTACCCGCATAATAGTTTATTGGCCTACTCGTCGGAGACAGATAGAGAGACAGAAAGAGAGAGACAGACAGACAGACAGACAGACAGAGAGAGAGAGACAGAGAAAGAAACAGAAACGGGAATACTGACAGTACTTGCAGTTCCCGCCTAGTAGTTCATCAGCCTACCCGTGGGAGGCAGACAGAGAGACAGAGAGAGATAAAGAAAGAAGGAGAAAGGGGAATACTGACAGTATTTAAAGTTACCCGACTAATAGTTCCTTGGCCTACCCGAGAGAGACAGACAGACAGAGAGAGAGACAGAGAGAGAGACAGAGAAAGAAACGAAAAACGGGAATACTGACAGGACTTTGCAGTACCCGCGTAATAGTTCATCGACCTGTCTTCACCCGTTCAAGACAGAACCCCCACCCCCACCCCCCACCCCCACCCCCCACCCCCCCAAAAAAAGAATACAATAATGAAAGAAGAAGAAAAAGGGAAAAATAAAGAAAAAACAAAATAGAAATTAAGAAAAAAAAAGAAAGTAAATAGAAAGAAAAAGACGTGAGGGTGTGCGCCAACAAACCGGAAGTTCGGAACCGGAACCGGAATCAAACAGGAGATGACCGGAAGATGACCATCCGTCACATGAGCGCCTTTGTTATGAGTTAAAAACATCACAGCCACCTCCTTCGCCGAACAAGTCAAGGAGCCCTCAATTGTGCTGCCACCACCCTCACCTCCGACCCCCCCCCCCCTTTTTTTTTTTTTTTTTTTAAATATATATTCGCCCCAAAGTGTTCTCAATCGACTGATATAACTAGTTTCTGACGAAACGAAACCATGTGTGTTGCAGAAACTTCGAAAGGGTGAAAGATCTCTTGACAATATTCCTCAACATTCTGTCCATCGAAAGAAAAAAAAAAAGCGGATTGTCCGTGCTGTGTCAAATGTCAAGCCTTTGTTTGAAAAACAATCTTCAATAACATCTTTTTATCTTGTTCCAATCAGCCACCCCTTCTCCAAACATTTGCAGTTCTCATCTCCCCAAAACTGTGCGCCAAGTGTTTTCAGTACAGAACTGATTGCTGACTGAGATGGATGTGACTGCTTACCATATTGTGTGGAACAAAAGGCTAAAAATTATATATATATATATATATATATATATATATATATATATATATATAAGAAACATTAGTCATAATGTGTAACGTTTGATTTATACTGAGCTAATGAAGAACTAAAGTTATGAATGAAGGATATAGACAGAGTGGATTCATAGTCACATGCCCACGTCATACCGTGAAATGTGTGTGTGAGGGGTGGGGTGGGGTGGGGGATTAGGGAGTGCGTGCTTGCGTGCACGCGCTCGTGTGTGTGTGTGTGTGTGTGTGTGTGTGTGTGTGTGTGTGTGTGAAATCATTCCCGAATTGAAAGTTTGTCCTGTCCATCAAAATAGGTGGTTTTTTTTTTTTTTTTTTTTTTACTTGTGCACTTTTGGATATGAATGTCTTCATTATTTGAACAGGAAGGATAACATTTCTTTCCTGTTTCTTTACAGCACTGGATGATAATAATGATAATGATGATTGTGATAATGATGATAATAATTATGATATAGTAATAATAATGATAATTATATGACAATATTACTACTACTACTACTACCACTACTATCATTAGTTATTGTTATTATTATCATTATTATTGTTGTTGTTGTTGTTGTTGTGGATGGATGACAATGTTGTAGATGTTAGCGTTGTTGTATTGATATTGAGCAGCAAAGAGATAGGGACATTTGTTTTTTTTCCTGATGATCTCTACGATCAAACCGACATGAGTTAAGAGTGGAATGTTTAATACACAAGTTTTAGTCTTCAATTCAATGGAGAGAACGAAGGCCATTAAGGAGAAGCGTGAGCGAAGGAAGCAGGGCTCAACTTCTGGAGACGTTTTCCCTTGCAACACCCGTGGGAAGTGCTGCGCATCCAGAATCGGCCGCTTCTCCCATTATGAGGACACACACCGACAGATAAGCCTGCCTGCCTACTCATCCGTCGGTCCGACGGGAGACTCCATCATCAGTCTTCAATTCAATCGTGACGAATGATACACACGTCTTCAATCACAGAGATTCCATGCGCTAAAAAAAAATATTTTAAAAAAGAAAAAAAAAAGAGAGAAAAATTAAAAGTTCGAAACAGTGATGATTGTGATGAACTTTCGCGCTCAGACTATTCCACCACAGCGGACGAGAGCTAGACATCAATCATTTTTCATCATCAATAAACCGTGACTGCATTATTGATAATTATGTGATGAACATGTATGTCGTCAAGTTCAGAACCATCTAGGGCGGTTTTTTGTTTTTTTCTGCGTCTTTTCCCATCCTGTGTATCGTATCGGGTGACGCTTTGCATGGGAGAAGGCTCCGTGGAGGTCTTCTTGCTTTGACAATCGCTCTGGAGTGCACTGTGATAGGGAAGAAACCAAACGAAAAAATATCGGGGACCAAACTGAAGGGTGGAAATCAGTGAACCATGGAGGAATGTCCCAAAGTAAAGCCCTGACGCTGTGTGTGTGTGTGTGTGTGTGTGTGTGTGTGTGTGTGTGTGTGTGTGTGTGTGTGTGTGTGTGAGTGTGTGTGTGTGTGTGTGTGTGTGTGTGTGTGTGTGTGTGTGTGTGTGTGTGTGTGTGTGTGTGTGTGTGTGTGTGTGTGTGTGTGTGTGTGTGTGATGAGTACTATTACTGTGCCCTTCTAGTGTTGTGAAATCCCTTACCCCCCCGAATCATAATGATGGTCAGACTGGGTCCGTGCGCTGTATAAAGCAGACAACGATGATAATTTGTCCGTTTTATTGTGTGTAACCCA
>NC_134893.1:64980929-64983429 GCF_041734735.1 Babylonia areolata | reverse complement strand
TGGTGGTTGGGGGACCTAAACAGAGGTGTTGGAGGGTAGTGGGGTGGGGGATGAGTCTACTTTGGTGTGTCACAGCAGGAGGCGAGTCTAGACTTGAAGCAGTCCAGCGACTCGGTTGTGACAACCTCCTGGGGCAGTGTATTCCATTCCGGGATGGTACGGGGAAAGAAAGACATCTGTCTGTACTGCGTCCTGCAGGCAGGTATGTCGTAGTTGCAGGTGTTGTTGTTGTTGTTTTTTTCTGGAGCTCAACCTACTGTCTGATGGTGTTGGTAGATTGTCTGTGTTGATGGAGATGAGACCATTGTGGAACTTGTAAAACATCTCCAGGCGATATAGTTTTCCGTCTGACTTGTAGAGGGTACCAGTTGAGGGAGCTAAGGATGGAGCTGGTGACTTGTAGAGGGTACCAGTTGAGGGAGCTAAGGATGGAGCTGGTGACTTGTAGAGGGTACCAGTTGAGGGAGCTAAGGATGGAGCTGGTGACTTGTAGAGGGTACCAGTTGAGGGAGCTAAGGATGGAGCTGGTGACTTGTAGAGGGTACCAGTTGAGGGAGCTAAGGATGGAGCTGGTGACTTGTAGAGGGTACCAGCTGAGGGAGCTAAGGATGGAGCTGGTGACTTGTAGAGGGTACCAGTTGAGGGAGCTAAGGATGGAGCTGGTGACTTGTAGAGGGTACCAGTTGAGGGAGCTAAGGATGGAGCTGATGACTTGTAGAGGGTACCAGTTGAGGGAGCTAAGGATGGAGCTGGTGACTTGTAGAGGGTACTAGTTGAGGGAGCTAAGGATGGAGCTGGTGACTTGTAGAGGGTACCAGTTGAGGGAGCTAAGGATGGAGCTGGTGACTTGTAGAGGGTACCAGCTGAGGGAGCTAAGGATGGAGCTGACACAAGAAAGAGAAGCGTACAGACCAATTGCTCTGAAATTGCGAAACAGAAAGTTACCTAAATGGGATATGGGCAGGGATTTCATCCTTGTCAATTTACAACTCTGAGGACATCTGAAACTTCTTTGCTATGATTCAACACAATTTGTTAGAACCTGTTATAAAAGTGTAATGGATGATTTTGCTCCAGTGCGTCTGATGATGAGATAAACATTTTAATAGTACCGTTTACTTTTCATGAGAAGATTGAATTGATGGTACGATTGAATTGATGGTAGAATTTTGCTTCAATATATCTCACGTTAAGATCACCTATTATCATTTTCTTTTCGTGAGAAGATTGAAATGACTGATTACTTGACTGCAGTGATTTTCGGTAGTAGTGTTGATGTAGTATTATTCGTTGTGTGGTGTTTGTGTTGAAGTTTGTGACCCATTTATCATTTACTGTTTCATTAAATTAGTTTCCTACTTACGAAAACTCACCCCCTTTTATTTCTGTATGATCCTTCCATAGGCTTATGTGGATTTGTGGATGTGTTTCTATATTTGATATGTGTGTACAAAGTAAGATATTTAATGAGAGTACAAGTCAATGTGTCCACGATGAATTCTGTCCTATGAAGTGTGTCCATGCTGCTTTTGAAGTAAAGATACTGAAGAACAGAACAATGCAACGGTGTGGTGGTTCCTTCTGAGCATGTGATGCGACTGTCGATGTTTGCCTTGTATTGCATTGCATTGCATTGCATTGTATTGTATTGTATTGTATTTATTGTGTTGTATTGTATCGTATCGTATCGTATTGTATTATATCGTATTGTGTTGTCTTTTATTGCAGTGCGCTGCATTTCGTTGCATTGTATTGCATTAAATTGTGTTCTATTGCATTGCATTGCATTATATTACAGTGATTATTTTGTATTGTATTATATTTTGTCACAACATATTATTTCTCTGTGTGAAATACCGGCTGCATTTCCTAGTGAGAACGTGTCTCTTCAGCTCAGGGCCACCATTTTTTTTGTCTGCCTGCAAGTGCATTCGCTTTCCTGTTCAAGTGTATTTTTCTACAGAATCCTGTCCGAGACAACTGTTTTGCTGTGGGTTCTTTTACGCGCGCTTAGTGCATGCTGCACACGGGACTTCGATTTATCGTCTCATCCGAACGACTAGTGTCCAGACCACCACTCAAAGTATAAGTGGAGGGAGAGAAAATGCCGGTGAGTGTGAGGTTCGAACCAGTGCGCTCGGATTATTTCGTGTCCTGTGCGGATACGTTACTACTAGGCTGCTAGTCCACTAGAAAGTAGGAAGTGTGGAGCTGTGCTGCGTGTTCTAGAGTGGTGCAGGACGTGTGTGTTTTTTTTGACTGATCAATATGGATACTTACATAGCTCCTGTCCCCCGTCAGAGACCAACTCTTCTTCTTCTACTGCGTTCGTGGGCTGCAACTCCCACGTTCACTCATATGTACGCGAGTGGGCTTTTACGTGTATGACTGTTTTTACCCCGCCATGTAGACAGCCATACTCCGCTTTTCCTGGGTGTGCATGCTGGGCATGTTCTTGCTTCCATAACCCACCGAACGCTGTCATGGATTACATGATCTT
>NC_134893.1:64968429-64970929 GCF_041734735.1 Babylonia areolata | reverse complement strand
CCCCCAAGAATATTCCTTGTGACCCCGGTACACATGATAATGAAGACATATTCTATTCTATTCTATTCTATTATATACATCAACAAAGTCTGTGCCAGCATTAGGAAATCCTGAGTTGGCTTCATAAGGTTTTGTTAAACGTAAATAACTTAACAGAAACAAGACTCAATCAGTGTTAGACTTATGCATACACAGTTTATCATCTTTCTCAAAGTGACTGTAATTATGAACCCTCGAACAAACACTGATAACGCCTCTAGTATTTAAGATTCACACTTTTGCCAAAGGAACACATCTTGGAAGGCAAAGAGCGATGGACGGAAGAAAGAAAACAACAAAGAACAAACAAAGAAAGAGCTGTGATAAATGCAAAAAACACAGGGAAGAGAAAACGGAAATTTGTCTTTTTAAGTGAACAGGTCTGGAGGAATAATTTCTCCTGTGAATATTTTATGCTGGGCTGATATCTGAGACAAATAGAATTCAGGACTGCCAGAGGAAACACGAGCTTACGCTTTGTGGCTGTCTGTGTTGAGCAATTAGCCTTCATTTCCCAGGACAGACTCCGGGATTCGGAGCTAGCCAGCAGATGGGCATGCAGTATGGAGAGGAAGGGGCTGCTAGAGTCTCTGGAGTTTGACACATCATTTGTTTGTTATTGTCGTTGTTGTTTTGATTCTGTGAAGATGCTCGCATTTTCAGATAAAGAGCGTAGAATATGCCGATGTCTATAAAATTGTTGATGATAGGATTGGCAGGCTATGAATTATGATATTTCTAAATTAATGTTCGTATGTGTGTTCATATGTGACCAGTAGACGCGCAAGCACGCGCATGTGTGTGCCTTCCACCCCCACACCCCACCCACACACATACACTTTCTACATTTGTTATTGATAAACCCTGATGGACTTCAGCTTTTAACTGGGGACTTTTTTCTGGTGACACACCATGCAGTTCAACAACACTGAGACCCTGAATCTTTACAATGACGCTTTCCTTGCAGATTTGGACACAGGCTTGCGAGCATCTGCAGTCTTGACACGTCTTGGGCCATTGAATTGGACCTTGTTACATGGCCTTGCTAACACAATCCTCAAAAGAACTGTTGAGGGAGAGAGACGGAGTTGAACACAGAGAAAGACGGGTACAATAGCCGAGTGGTTAAAGAATTGGACTTTCAATCTGAGGGTCCCGGGTTCGAATCACGGTGATGGCGCCTGGTGGGTAAAAGGTGGAGATTTTTACGATCTACCAGGTCAACATATGTGCAGACCTGCTAGTGCCTGAACCCCCCCTTCGTGTGTATACGCAAGCAGAAGATCAAATACGCACGTTAAAGATCCTGAAATCCATGTCAGCGTTCGGTGGGTTATAGAAACAAGAACATACCCAGCATGCACATCCCCGAAAGCGGAGTATAGCTGCCTACATGGCGGGTTAAAAACGGCCATACACGTAAAAGCCCACTCGCGTATATACGAGTGAACATAGGAGTTGGAGCCCACGAGCGCAGAAGAAAGAGAAGAAGACGAAGAAGAACACAGAGAAAAACGTTGGACAGACAACACTGCAGTAAGGACAAGAAAACTACTGACAGAGACCAAGGCTTTGGCACACAATCGACACACCTGGAGGAATTTGTTGGAGGAATATGTGGAGTGATGGCCTAGAGGTAACGCGTCCGCCCAGGCAGCGAGAGAATCTGAGCGCGCTGGTTCGAATCACGGCTCAGCCGCCGATATTTTCTCCCCCTCCACTAGACCTTGAGTGGTGGTGTGGACGCTAGTCATTCGGATAAGACGATAAACCGAGGTCCCGTGTGCAGCATACGCTTAGCGCATGTAAAATAATCCAGGGCAACAAAAGGGTTGTTCCTGGCAAAATTCTGTAGGAAAATCCACTTCGTTGGGAAAAAATACAAAAAAGTGGGTGGCGCTGCAGTGTAGCGACGCGCTCTCCCTGAAGAGAGCAGCCCGAATTTCACACAGAGAAGTCTGTTGTGATAAAAAGATATACAAATGCAAATACGGGTGCAATAGCCGAATGGTTAAAGCGCTGGACTTTCAATCTGAGGATCCTGGGTTCGAATCTCGGTGCACCTGGTGGGTAAAGGGTGGAGATTTTTCCGATCTCCCAGGTCAACATATGTGCAGACCTGCTAGTGCCTGAACCCCCTTCGTGTGTATGCGCAAGCAGAAGATCAAATACGCACGTTAAAGATCCTGTAATCCATGTCAACGTTCGGTGGGTTATGGAAACAAGAATATACCCAGCATGCACACCCCCGAAAACGGAGTATGGCTGCCTACATGGCGGGGTAAATAAAAACAAACAAACAAACGGTCATACACGTAAAATGTTACATATCTGTCTGAGTGTGTATGTGTGTGCGTCTGAAATCTGATTGAATGACACAGGAAACGAATGATGAGCGCCCAGTGGCAGCCGTCAGTTGGCTCTACCCAGGTAGGCAGCCTGTGTTGCAAATGTCCCCGTG
>NC_134893.1:64955929-64963429 GCF_041734735.1 Babylonia areolata | reverse complement strand
CACACGCACACACCGATACACACCTTACACACACACGCGCACAAGCAATATGCTATCTCTCTCTCTCTCTCTCTCTCTCTCTCTGTCTCTCTCTCTCTCACACACACACACACACACACACACACACACACACACACACACACACACACACACACACACACACACACACACACACAGCCCTCCAGGCAGAGAAAAAAACACCCAAAAAACAAAAAAACAAATGCATATTGTACACACACAAAACATCGAAGGAAGACATTTTCCAGACAGAGATAGCCGATAGCTTATTGCAACAAAGAACGTCGTAAGAACAACATTGTAATACACTGCACACATGTTAGACCGCGTTTACAGTGACAGAATGGACAGACAACACATGCACAACAGACATGCACAGAGAGAGAGAGAGACAGAGAGAGAGAGAGAGAGAGAGAGAGAGAGCTACGGATACAGATATTTTATTCAATAAAGACCACGGCCCCTCATGAAGGGGATACAGTGAACCAACATTCCATTAAAAAAAAATCTAACCAATGACAAAAAGTAAATGATAAACTGTGAATGATAATCTACAAATTGGATAATGCACAACAAATGATCATTAACTACATGATGCACCGCGAAATTCAAAAGCCTCATTTAAATAAATAGCAAACTGTTTTGTAAGTTTCGTTAGTTGATGACAAAAGCATGGCAAGTCGAAATACAGTCTATGATATTCTTTTTGTGGAATTAACTTATGTCTGAGATTGTTTAAAGGAGGGCAAGATAACGCAAAGTGAAGTTCATTTTCTTCAGCACATCTGCATAAGGGACAAATAAGAACAGAAAGCTTAGACTTTCGACAACGATAGCGATGAAGAAATAACACACACACACACACACACACACACACACACACACACACAGGCAGACAGACAGACACACACACACACACACACGCACACAACACACACCCACACACACACACACACACACACACACACACACACACACACACACACAACTTATAATGAACAAGAAGAAGAAAAAATAAACAGAAAAAAAAATACAGAGACAGACAGAAAGAACATGGAGATGTTATTTCCTTTTGACGTTTTTTTTTTCCTAAAAAAAAATAAAAATATAAAAAATAAAAACCGCCCCCCCCCCCTCCCCTTCTATTCTTCCCCCATCCCCACTCCGCTCCCATCCTCCTCACCCACACACATTCACCCCCACGCTCCCCCCCCCCGTCCCCCCACCCCCGCCACCCTCACCCTATGTTGCAACCATGCTCTGACAGGTCTCATCACAGACAGAAGGAAGACACAAAAGAGAGAGAAAGAGAGAGAGGGGGGAGAGAGAGAGAGAGGAGTGAGTTGGAGTGTGGGTGGGGAGGGTGGAAGTGTCTGTGGGATGAAGTTGGAGAGTGGTGGGTGGGGAGGGGAAGGGAGGTGGTAGAGGAAGGGAAGGAGAGGGAGGGAGGGATGGAGGGAGAGAAGAAGGTGGGGTGTGAGGGAGCAGGAGAAAGGCAAGTCCCTCTTCTAGCGCTGACAGAGCTATTAGGTCTGACGATGCGAGAAATATGAGGCCCGGGAAGCAATATTGTTTGAGTAAATAACTCACGTTGAAGAAAAACGCAATTAACTGCTGCCTGTCGCGCGCGCGCGCGTGGGCCCGCGTCACCAAGGGACACCCGCACCCATCCACCCACCCATCCCACCCCCCATCCACCCACACACACACACACACACACACACACACACACACACACACTGCCCCCACATCCTGAAAAGCTAACGACGTTTCTCTACCCTACACCACTCTCCCCTCTCCTCCCCCTCCCTCCCCCTTGCTATACTCTCTCCTCCCTCCTCCCCTTTCCCCTACCACACCCTTCCCCACCCCCCACCCCACCCCCCACCCCCGCCCGCCCACCCCACCCCTCCCCTGCAAAAGGCAGTACAGCAGTTTAGACGCTTATGGCCAGTCAGGTGCGGTCTCCCTACGGCCCCCTAGATGTATAGCCACCCACCCCAGGGCTAGAGTTCTGTTCAGCTTGCGCGAGAATATCGGCAACAAAAAACAAACAAAAAAATGGAAAGCCTGCAGTCTGCAGAGCACAGCCCTGGAGCCAGCTGCATTGCTCGGGGCGGAAGAGCCTAGTATGGTCGTAACCCGCTACTAACTGTGTGTAGTATGGAACTGACCAATGGCGTAGTTCGGTCAACGTAGATATTTAGTCACGTGGGAAAAAAGTTAGAACCAAGCAATGCAACTGGAACCAGCTGGGGCGGGTTTGCACAAGCGTTCCTTAAAAGTGCACTTAGCTAAGTTTGCTTAGGGCCTGAGCAGACTTTGTAAAGATCCACGTTTCGAAGATGCCTCGAGTTGCATGAGGCGACTTTTGCAGCACTTAGTTTGCTTAGAGCTATGAATGTTCCTAAGAGTTACACTTATATATATATATATATATATATATATATATATATATATATATATATATATACTGGGCATTTACCGTGGAGTTAGGTATGTTCTTAACGATAAGCAAACTTAGCACTGCTAAGTTCGCTCATGCAACCCACTCCTGGGCTGTATAAACGATCTTAGCAGTTACCACTAAGTTTGCTTATGAGCATTAAGAATTGCCTCAAGTCTACTAAATCTGCGAATTAGACTTAGCGAAATTCTTGACTCTTATTTGAGATCGCTGTTTGTGTGACTCAGTCCTATTCTGGGTGCCTCAAGCACCTAACTGGATCTCCAAGGCGCCGTCACCGAGATCCGAAACCGGCACCCTCATATTGAAAGTCCAACGCTTTAACCACTCGGCTATTGCACCCGTATCCTCTCCAACCAAGAGCTACTCGCCCAGTGCAATCAGAAGAACATGTAGACCGTTATCACGAACGGGCGGTGAAAATGGATTGGACACGTCATGCGAAGAAAGCAAGGTAAACATCACCCGGACAGCCCTTCACTGGACACCAGAAGATAGACGTAAGAGATTGGAAGGCCATGCAACTCCTGGAGCAGAGCAGTTGAAGGGAGAACAGAAGACCCTGAAGCACACCTAGGGTACGGAACAGAGACTGGTCCAGTAGAGGCAAGAGTGGGGGATCTTCGTTGCTGCTCTGTATGCCAGGGGGCATACTGGGTAGTAAGTAAGTAACTGAGTAAGCAAGTGAGTGGGTGAGGAGGAGGAGGAATTTTTGTTTAATGTCCCGTCACACATATCGGTGATTGAAGACATTTTGTTAAAGTATTTATGAATACATCTGAGTATTATCTGAGTATTTATGAATACATCTGAGTATTATAGTACTAGGCAAATGAGGGTAAAAATGTGGGTGAAATTTGGAAGAAAAAAAACACACCTCTAAATACAGTTACAGGAAATCACTTAAAGGACTTCGTAAAAGAGAAGTCGTTAAACTGACAAGGGAAACAACAGATAATGAATGCAAAAACTCAAAAACATCAACGTTCTCAGTCACTTGTAAAGACACACTTTCGTGTACAAAGGCTTCATCAAGCTACAGTGAAAAATTATATGCTCAATTGTCAGGTTACTAAAGCATATGCACTTGACATTAGAACAATACTTGGTCCGTGAGTGGGTGAGTGATTAAGTAAGTAAGTAAATAAATAAGTTAGTGAGTGAGTGAGTAAGTCAGTCAGTAAGCAGGTCCTGCATGCTCCCTTCTGCGTATTGTTTCAACGTATGACATTCTAATGTATTTACTCGCTTGTTTGTTTATTTTGTTCATGTCATTTTATGTAAACGTTTTATACAAGACTTAAGGCAGGATCTGAAGACCTAACCAGTGCCGTTTGAATTTATGCAGAAGTCAGGCATCTGATATGTTTTGTTGTTGCTGTTGTTGGTGTGTGTGTGTGTGTGTGTGTGTGTTTTCCTCTCTATGTCTTTCTTTGTATCATATATGGATCAGTTCGCACGCTTAGACACCTCCTTGAAACTGAAACTGAAACTGAATCTACCCAGTTTGGGGGGGGGGGGGGGGGGGGGCGCGTCATCTGTGGCTGGATCCGAACGCGAATCAACGGTGTCTGTCACAAAGGTCACAGCATCTGTGCGTGGCTATGGTTACGGCTCAGTTGGAGGAATGTTATCTTGTTCTCATGGTGACTCCTGGTGGTTTTTTGACTCACTTGTGTAAACAAAGTGGGTCTATGTTTTAACCCGGTGTTCGGTTGTCTGTGTGTGTGTGTGTGTGTGTGTGTGTGTGGTAAACTTTAACATTGACATTTTCTCTGCAACTACTTTGTCAGTTGACACCAAATTTGGCATAAAAATAGGAAAAATTCAGTTCTTTCCAGTCATCTTGTTTAAAACAATATTGCACCCCTGGGATGGGCACAAAAAAAGAAAAAAAGAAGCCTAATTATATGCAAACTGCATTTACTGTTACATTTATATTTTTTGTATTCTCTAAACTTGGCACTTTGACCTCTTATTCTGACACAACAACAAGAGGAGTCATTATTATCATTTTTTGTTCAAACAGGAACTTCTTTTGCTAAGCATGGAATTTTTATTTATTTTGCAAACGTTTTGGTGCAGATAGTAAAAAAGGGAAATTACTCTGTAATTAATGCTAGGGGACTTAATTTATCACAAGTGAGTCTTGAAAGCCTTGCCTCTCTTGTTGTTTGTTTGTTTGTTGTTGCTGTTGTTTGACGGGCGCAATAGCCGAATGGTTAAAGCGTTGGGCTTTCAATCTGAGGGTCCCGGGTTCGAATCACGGTGACGGCGCCTGGCGGGTAAAGGGTGGAGATTTTTACGATCTCCCAGGTCAACATATGTGCAGACCTGCTAGTGCCTGAACCCCCTTCGTGTGTATACGCAAGCAAAAGATCAAATACGCACGTTAAAGAGCCTGTAATCCATGTCAGCGTTCCATGGGTTATGGAAACAAGAATATACCCAGCATGCTCACCCCCGAAAGCTGAGTATGGCTACCAACATGGCGGGTTAAACACGGTCATACACGTAAAAGCCCACTCGCGTATATACGAGTGAACGTGGGAGTTGCAACCCACGAACGCAGAAGAAGAAGAAGTTGCTGTTGTTTGTTGTTGTTTTTCACTTGCACTACTTCTGGTGAATTTGTGCCAGTCATCGGAGGTCTCCTCTGTGTGTGTGTGTGTGTGTGTGTGTGTGTGTGTGTGTGTGTGTGTGTGTGTGTGTGTGTGTGTGTGTTGATTCAGAACAGACACCACTGGAGTGGCTCAGCAGTAGAGCAGGATCTCCTCTGGCGTGTGGCCTACTTGCGACCTGATGCCGATAGCTCCCTGTAGACTGCCAGCGATGGGGATGAGACTGCGGCAAAGAAAGCATCACTGTGTGGCTGTGTTGGGGCTGCTCTGGATGGCTGCCTTGGAGGTTAATGCCACTGAAATGGCGCGGATAATATTATGGCAGCAACAATACAAAAAAAAACAAAAAAAACAAAAAAAAACAAAAAAAAAACAACAGCAGCACAAAAACTATCTTTGTTGCCGGTGCAATTTTGTTCATCACCGTTAAGTGCATTCACCCGCCCCCCTCCACCTACCCACCCCCTCCCCCACCCTTTTTTATAATGTAACCTCTTGGGGATTTCTTAATATCGAATGTCTTTTCCTGTTCTTGTCTTGCCCTGTCTTGTCCATTTCTTGTCTTGTCTTGCCTTGTTCTTGCCTTGTCCTGTCTTGTCTTGCCCTGTCTTGTCCATTTCTTGTTTTGTTCTTGCCTTGTCCTGTCTTGTCTTGCCCTGTCTTGTCCATTTCTTGTCTTGTTTTGTTCTTGCCTTGTCATGTCTTGTCTTACCCTGTCTTGTCCATTTCTTGTCTTGTTATGTTCTTGCCTTGCCCTGTCTTGCCTTGCCCTGTCTTGTCCATTTCTTGTTTTGTTCTTGCCTTGTCCTGTCTTGTCTTGCCCTGTCTTGTCCATTTCTTGTCTTGTTATGTTCTTGCCTTGCCCTGTCTTGTCTTGTTCCTGCCTTATTCTTGGCTTGCCCTGTCAATTCTTGTCCGTGTCTTGACTAGTTCTTGTCTTATTTGGCCTCAGTGTGGGGCGGAAAGCCATATTCTTCACTATTCGAGTTTGTTGATGTTGGTTTTGTTGCTATTCTTTTTTTCCCTTTTTTTTAATTTTGTGATGAGGACGTGTGTGGAAAAATTCGCGAATGTTGTGGAGGAGCTGAACACATTTTTCTTTTTTCTTCTTTTTTTTTTTCTCTGTGTGTGTGGTTAGACCCTATACTCCCACTACCACCACCCAAACCCACCCCACCCACACCCACACCCAGCCATCCCCCCCCCCCCTCTCCCCCCCGACCCTGCTTAGTGTGTATGATGATCATAGACCTCAAGGCTGGCAGATTCCGCTAGCCGCCACCACCACCACCACCACCTTCACCACCTCCTCCACCACCACAGCCAGATGAACCTCTCCCGCCGGGACCGCGCTTAAACACAAATTGGAGATGGTGTACGGTTATGGGTCTCGCGCGCAAGCAAAATATGATTTGCGCTGCGGCTCGCTAGGGAGGCATTTGGGGCTTTGATCGTATTGCGCGCTTACCCCTAACCAACGTGCGCAGTTCTCTGGGCGCGCGCGCGCCGTTTGCGCCTTCCGTTTATATCAGTATTTGTTTTTTTTTTTTTTTTTAATCTTTTCTTTATTTTTCGGGGTTTTTTTTTCCTCCTAGGAGGAAGAATAAGACGGAAGTTTTCTACTTGCTACTGCTGCTTCTGCTTCTGCTGTTGCTGCTGGTACTGCTGCTACTGCCAGTTTTTGGTCAGGGTGAAGTGGTGAGGTGGGGTGTATTTGGGGGGTTGGGGGGTGACGAGAGGGTGTGGGATTGGTGGGGGTTGGGTGGTGAGGGAGTTAGGTGGAGGAGGGAGATGGCTTATGTTATGAAGATGATTTTCGTGTTGTTATTTTTTGCTTGTTTGTTTCTTTGTTTTTTGTTGTTTTTTGTTTTGATTTTTGTTTGTTTGTTTGTTTGTGTGTGTGTGTGTGTGTGTGTGTGTGTGTGTGTGTGTGTGTGTGTGTGTGTGTGTGTGTGTGTGTGTGTGTGTGTGTGTGTGTGTGTGTGTGTGTGTGTGTGTGTGTGTTTCTACTTCTTTTCGCAAATTTTTGCGACTGTTTCTCTCTGTCTCTGTGTCTGTCTCTGTCTCTGTCTCTCTCTCTCTCTCTCTCTCTCTCTCTCTGTGTCTCACACACACACACACACACACACACACACACACATAAACAATTGTACTGACCACTCTCTCTCTTTCTCTCTCTCTCTCTCTCTCAGTTTCACTCTCCCCCTCTCTCTCTTCTTTTAATCCAATGAAAAAATGGACGTAGGCGTATGGAACAGGGGGTGGTGTGGTGGTGGTTAGGGGGCGGGGAGGGGGGGGCAGGGGTGTTTAGGGGGCGTGTTATCGGTGGGGCTGGGGGTGGGGGGGGTGGGGGCTGGGGTTGAAAGGAAAAATGGAACATTTAACGAGTTAAGA